>NC_088381.1:149731547-150037500 GCF_037993035.2 Macaca fascicularis | reverse complement strand
TCCAAAGTCCCACTGCATTTCATTGTGGGTATCCGTGAGTCTTTATGCAAAAAGACCCAAGAACTTACATATATGCTATGTCAGTGTTCTGGTATTCACATTTGATAAACATTGAGGGTGTTACATTAAAACCTAACTCACTGAAGATATTTCTAGAGAAGGTTAAGTTAAAGAGGTCCAGGAATTGTCCTTTTTGGTGACATAATCTGATTTTAAGAATTTACTTAGTCCTGAAAAAATAGTTGAAAAAAATAGTCGTTTAAAAACCCATAAGGCAACGTTTTTATCTCATAGTGCTTTGGTAGAAGTTGGGTATCAGCTGTGGAAAGCAGATTCACATGTTCTGGTTAGGCAAGGAGGCAGAGAGAATGTTTATATCTTACCATGAGAATTGAAGATTTTTGCCTGAAATTCCAACAGATTATCAGAATGTATAGTGTACTGAGCTATGGGGTAGCCTAAAACAAGACTAAGTTAATTCAACCAAGAATGTATATTGAGTAAAGACATTTTCTACACCCCCAAAATCCAGGTACTACACCTATATTTCCAAGTCTCTCATAGTTAAGTGGGGCCACTGTTAAGTTCCGGCCAATGAGTGGAGCGTGATATGGATCACTTCCAGGACAGAGCCTAGAGGAGCCAATGTATGTTGTGATCCTTTGCTCTGGTAACACTGGAGGCTAGTGTTTAGATGATTAAACCACAAGTTATTAGGGCTTCCCATTAGCATGGGGTTTAGGGTGGCTACACAGAGAAGAGTTTTCTACCAACTGTGTGGGACATATAGGATGAGAAAGAAATTAACCATTGTTGGTGGTTTTGTTGTTCTAAGGCAATTGATATTTTAAGTCTGATTTGTTTCTGGAGCAAAGCCTATTTTATCCTGACTAGTATAACACTTCAATACTCCACAGGGAAGAACTGCATCTAAAAGCCTGAATAATTCTGAAATTTCCTGGAAATACATATTTTAAAATGTTGTTGTGAAGAGAGATTTAGCTTTCCATTCATCTTACCTTATTTCTACATATTATATGACATTTATGAGATGGAACATTGTTTTCAAAATGAATGTATGGGTCAAAGTTTTAAGCTTTGAACTACTATTTGTTGCTCCTTCCTTTTTGTTTTTTAGTCCAGTTTTATTCTACATGTCATATAGACCTGCAACTATGACACATTTTTCTCTAAAATCAAGTGGATGGGCTTTTCTTCTGCCACAAATCTAGTAGATTGTTGTTCTGCCATTTTAAAAGTGTCAGAAATCTCAGTTCTAATCTACAGCTTGTCACAACTTAACTTACTCTACAGACATGCCTTTGGAGTAGGTACAGTTAAAATATTAAAAAAAAAAAACAGCATATATAATTATACCCTTGGGAACTGTCTCATATCTCAACCAGCAGGTGGCAATTTTATCACATTATATGTCCCATTAGGTAAGCAATGGTCTAAATGATGTAAAAAGATGATTTTTTTCCTGGCAAGTTGGCAAGTTTGTGCTAAAAAAGGTGGGGCGGGGGGAGGCAAAACAAAGCTCAAGACCATGAGTGAGAAGAGAAGCCCTCCATTCTCTGGATGGCAGGAAAGTCATTGCTCTCTTGGTACCTGTGGTTGTGTCAAGTGTATAGCAGGTAAGTTCTAAGCTGCTGTGCACTAAACACAACCACGGGTATGCAAAGGAATAACAGCAGTCAGCTGAGATCACATAAAGGAAAGTTGTAATTTTAGGGAAGCAGCCGACATTTTCTGTCACTCTGATGTTAGAAATCATATTATTTCTTGGGAAACTAGACTTTAGGCTAAATATTTTCCTTTCATAAACGCTTTCAGCTTTTTGTTCAACATTTTCATTATTTTTCTATTCGTAATGAATATCTACTTAGTGGTTCTCAAATTTTAGTGCAACAGAATCACCAGACCTGGGTCCCATCCCAAGAGTTACTAAGCCAGTATGTATGGAATGGAGCCTGATAATCTACATTCCTACTGAGACCCCAGGTGATGCTGATGCTGCTTCATCAAGGAACATACCTTGAAAACTCTTGATCTACTATATGCCAAGCCCTGGTATAATCTTTGCAATACAACAGTGAAGAAATATAGTTGCTGCCTGACATAACCACTTGCTAATTGTAAGAAATTTGACAAAACAAACTTTTCAAGCTTCACCATTTGTTGGTTATAAAGGAGGATAATATCATCTCTTGGGTTTACTATCAGATATTAAAAACATAATACGTGCAAAGATTTCATGCAGTACTTAGAAAATAGAAGGACTCTGTATGATAGAAAATAGAAAGTACTCGGTATATCTCACAAGGATAGGAGCATCCCAGAAGGGAGGCAGACATATAGGCAGTCAACTACAATGCTGTGTAGGGAGGGATAGAGTCTACTCCAATTTTAACTTTAGCTGAAGTGATCACTCACCAGGAAGCCCTTTCAACAGCTCCTTCTCCCCTTCCTACCAAGCACAGATATAGGAAAGAAATTAACACCTGTAAGTATTAACAGCTGTAATATTGATTACTCTTTCAGGTATGAGTAATGAAAACCCACCTTAAACAAGCTTAGGCAAAATACACACACACACACATAGAACAAACAAACAGACAAACAACCACTTAACTGGATCATGGAACTGAGCAGTCCAGAGGTAGAAATGACTTAGGTCTCAATTAGATCCAGACGTTCCCTTGATACTCTCCATCTCTCTCTTTCTCATCATTTCTCTTTCTCTTTTCCTCTCTCTCTCTTTCCTTCTCTTTCCCCATTGGCTCAGTTTCCCTCTATGGCCCTACTTCCCTCTATGCTTTCTTGATTATTCAACAGGCTCTCCCTATGAGTTTGATGACTATGGATAGGCCCTGCTTGGATTAGGTATTCACCTGTAGTGGTTTGAATGGTGGCCCCCAAAAATATGTTCACCCAGAACCTGTGTATGTGATCTTATCTGGAAAAGGTTCTTTGCAGATCTAATTGAGTTAAGGATCTCTTGGTGATATCATTTTGGATTAACCAAGTGGCTTCCTCACTCCAATGACATGTGTTCATATGATATGCAAAAGGAAGAAAACATAGAAGAGAAGGCAATGTGAAGATGGAGGCAGATGTTGGAGTGAGGTATCTACAAACCAAGGAACACAAGGGATTGCCAGCAACCACAAAATAGAAGAGACGCATGAAACAAATTTGCCTTAAGAGCCTCCAGAAGGCATGACACCTACTGACACCTTGGTTTTGGACTTTCGGTTTTCAGAACTGTGAAAGAGTACATCTCTGTTGTTTGAAATCACTCCATTTGTGATTATTTGTTATGGCAGCCCTAGTATATTAATACACCAACTTCTGAACCCACTGCTGAGTAATTTTGATCAGGCATAGCTGATTGCCTCACCCAGCCCTTTAAGCAGAAGACAAAGAAAAAAAAACTGTTATTGACAGCCTCATCAGAATGATCCCAAAGAAAAACAATGCCGATGATGATGATAGCTAACATTATTGAGTTTTATTATAAGTGCTCTACATTTGTTACCTCATTAAATTTCACAACCATCATATGAGGTATATATTATTATTATCTGCATTTGCATAAAAGAAACTAAGGCTGAGTGAGACTAATTAATTTAATGGCCACTTATAAAAAATATTTCATTTATTCTGTATTTTCAACACATCTCATAAAAAGAGTTTGTGTCTAATGTTGCCGAGACAATTGGATACCGCTGGCACTTCTAAAAGACATTTCTAGAAGACCTGCTGGGCTGAAAATAATTGAAGCCAGACCCTGCACCATAGCCCTTCTCCTTAGCTGCACTGCATTTAGCTAGCTGGAGAATAATTATCTTAATCCCTATCTGTTCTAGACTCCAAAATGTCACATGAAAGAGTAACCATCCATCAGTTAGCCTTATGGCATTTAATTAGTAACTCAGTTTCATTCATGTGAAAGTCCTAAAAGAGTTCACTAACCTGGGGACAAGGGTACATTGAATTTGGAAGATGGTTGGCCATGTCTGAGTTAATGATCTAAGAACTAAGCTAAGTGATAGTGGTTCATTCCCACCTTCCACTCTGCATTTAAACTCAGGAGCTTTATGATGACTTCCTGACTGCTGGAAAAGAAATTGAGAGTTGCTAGTGCAACAAGTCTCTAACTGTAATCAAACTCATGGTTGCTACCAAAATTGTGTCTAAACTGAGAGCCAGTGTGATACATAGGAAAGAACACGGGCCTGTAAGACACAACAACATGGGATCAAATCTGGTTGTGGCTAGAAGTACTGGTTAACTTCCAGTTACTGCCCCCAACCCCTCCATTCCATTCTCTACACTCCCATAACCTACTGTCTGCCCTGGGACACTGGCCCCAGTAGCTCCCTTGAATGTTGGCATTTGATTGGGTTTATCCAGTGGAAAATAATTGCAGTACATAAGAAGGCAGGAAATGAGAGGGGCTGGGTTTCTTTTCCCTTCTTCCATAGCACATTGCAGGCAGTAGCAATGAGTAACACCTGCAAGCCTCCACTACTAGAGTCCCCGCCAGTCTTCTCCCTCCTCTCTAGTTCTAGTTCTCATTGGGTACTAATTTCCTCCCTTGGTCTCTGAGGCTGCCAGAAGGAACCTTGTCATTCCTTTTGCACTCCCTTTACCCCACCCACGTCTCTCTATACAGAGGTCATTATTAACCTCTCTGCATTTGAACCATCTGGGAAGAATTATTTCCTACCAATATCCTGACTGACATAGGTACTCACTTACTAGCCATATAATCTTGATCCTTTTACCTTTCTTTAGTATGGTTTACTGTTTGGTCTACTGAAAAAAATAGGAATAATATTTGCAGTATTCTTATAAAAAATATACATTACATGCTCTCCGATACCATGTTTGTTAAGCTCATGGCTTGCACTAGACACCTGATACAGGGCAACAGAAGATAAAAATAAAGATAACAGACAAAAAAATGCAGGCTCTAATGTGTTATTACATGACCTATGCTGAATATAATATTTCAGTTCTCATTGGCTTATGATACCCATGATTATACAGATCCTTTGTTTTATCCTTCTATTTATTTTACAGGAATTTGGTTGTGTTCTACTCATCTGCATTACATCCATAGAAACGAAAAAGAAATATGTGGAATTAAATGTAACTGAAAAAAATTACTAAACATCAACCCTATGTCATGCATTATAGTCAGCACAAGAAACACGATGATGGGAATGAAGTGATTCCTGCCTTAGAGTACCTCAAGCTAGTGGGAGTTAACTGCTATTTTTTATTTAGTTATTTTCTCCTTTGATGTAAACTTTAAATTTACAGACAATGAAACATACTAATGTTAAGTATGCACTTGTCTTAAGAAATGTACATACCTATGCAACCCAAACATCTATCGTGATATCAACCCCCAAATTTTTTCATGTCAATTCCCAGATTTCCCCTGCCCCCATTCCTGCACTGTTCTGGTTTATTTTATCGTATATTAATTTTCTTCCTCCCTTGTATATGAAATCTCATTATTTTCTGGCTGCTTCAAGATTTCCCCAATACTCTTGGTTGTCAGCAGTTTGATTATGCTATGCTTTTGTTACTCTTATCACTTTATTGCCTCATAGGTCCCCAAAGTCCTATTCATTTTTTTCAATCTTATTTTCCCTGTCTTCAGATTAGTCTTCTATTAACCATCTTTAAATTAACTGATGACTCTATCATCTCCATTCTGCCGTTAAACCAACCTAGGGAATTCTAATTTTGCTTATTCTATTTCAGTTCTAGAATTTACATTTATTTCTATTTCTCTACTGAGATTTTCTATGTTTCGCATGTATTATTAACTGATTTTCCATGACTTCATTGAATATAATTATAATAACTGCTTTAAAATATACATCTGCTAACTCCAACATCTGGATCATCTCATGGTTGATCTCAATTGAATTTTCTTTCTTTTTTTTTTTTTTAGAGATTGGTTGTCCAGACAGAGAACAAATTTGTATTACATCCCAGGCATTGTAAATATCATGTTGTAGACACTCTACATTCTGTCATGCTCCTCAAAAGAGTATTGATGTTTTTGCTTTTACAGGATATTAACTTGGTTACACTCAATATGCAAATTATGTCTCTTGAGTAGCAGCTCAATTTCAGTTCAGTGTTTCATCACTAGCTAGAAAGCTTTGAGTCTTTCTGCACTTGCACAGACCAGAGGTCAGCCAGAGGCTTGAACAGTATTTTTATAGAGAATTTGGAGCGCCCTTTCTCTGGCTTTCTGTATCTTAGGAGTCCCTCTCTCATTCTCATGGCTATATTCCCCAACCTCTCCCCCTCTGTTTTTCAGGTCAAAAAGACTTCAGATTTCTATCATGGTTTTAACTACTGTGTACATTACTGACCTTGGCCTGCCCTCAGAATAAAAGCCACAAAAACAGGAAACTCATTTTACTCTGACCCCTTCTAACAAATTTTGACCTCTCCTCCTGAATCTGCTTCCTGTTTTTCACTCTTTAGTAACTTCAGGTCATCGTTTTCTTGTATCTTATCTGAAGATTAAGTTGTTACCTGTAGAAGGGTTGTTTGGAGAAGAAATTAAGGAAATAAGATATAAAACATGAAATTGGTGTATGCAATTGATAGATGTTTTGTTATAATAAGGTAAAATATAAGAAGTAAGCAGTGCTGTTGCATACATGGGGGGTTAGTACACCTAACATAAATTAATGAATCGATCAGAAAGAGCTTTCTGTTAGAAAATCATCTAAGCTGAAATTAGAAAGATGCATAGGAATTAGCTGAGCCAAGGAATGCTTGGAGTTGGAAAATTTCTTATTTAAAATAATAATAATAAAAGGCTTCTGCATGGGTCTTTCTGGTGTGGGAGATAGCACTAAATCATTCTAAGAGAAGATTCATCACTTACTGAAATATAAAGTTGGAGGTTTCAAGTAGTAATTCAGCTATCTTGGGTTTAAGAGACTTATAACTATAAAGTTCTTAAAACCTCTTCTTATCTAGGAAAAATTACAATATGACTGTAGCTTTATATGTAGCTTATTCTCAGAGAAATGCTAATGTAACTACATAGTTTGATACGCAAATTAGGCTGACTTTCTTGTATGTTATTAAAAGTAGACATATTTCTTTTTATCATTTGCTGCATAAACACTTTAAAAAATGAAAAGTTATAAAAATTCAAGGTCTTCATATCAACTTATGCATATCATTGTAGTTCATTCCAAGTAGATAAAGACATGAAAGTTAATATTACTAAAGTTGTTGATAGGATAAGAGTTACTCAGAGTTAAGGCAAGGAAACAGAGTTGACATTTCTGACTAGACATTCAAGAAAGAATGTGTCCTTGCCCAACTGTAATATGAACAGCAATGGCACAAAGTCATAAGCAAATACTTATTGCCTATTGACTCATCTGTGCCTTGGTACTTTCAAGTTTTCTTTGCTCTGTTCATCTTATAAATAAATAAATAAATAAATAAATAAATACTTTACAGACTGAAACTGATTCCAGCTGTACCAACTTTGAAAAAGTATGGAATATATCAACACTGTCTTTTTCTCCTATTAGTGTGGAATGTCCAAGAAGCTCATTGATTGAAACCGGTTTTACAACAGATGCCAAAAAAAATTACTAGCAATTTCTAAACAAATATTAACAGCCATCAACTATTTGAACACTCAAAAGAGAACAGAAAGCTTGACTATGACTCAAAGCAGAGGGGGCAGCGTGATCTATTCTTGTGTTTTTTATAAGTAAACCTAGAGAAAGAATGACCTTCAGCAAAGCAGCTCTTTATTGCTGAAAAAGAATGATACTGTGTGATGCCACCCTGAGTCAAAGAAGCCAGCATATACCAGGATTGTAAAGAAATGAAGTGATAAACATTTTACAAGAAATACTCAGAAGAAAATACCAATGCCTCTGGCATACTTAATGCTGTTTCTTTATTTGCTATTATAAATGTTCCATGTGTGTTTGGGGCACAGTTCAGTTTGATACTAAGCACTGCTTACTAATGACATTAAGAAACATCTGGAGGCTACGTAAGAGGGGCCCATTAAGGGTCTTTATTTTTTTCAGGAGTAATGGACAGTTTATCTCTGAAAGCAGTCATTTTTAGAGAAGACAAAGTCTGGCAGGCAAGGAGAGGAGCAACATTGAGAACAGAATATTATCTAAATTTGTCTTAAAGAGCATCCCCCACGGACTGATCTAGATCTAAATAGGGAAGGTTGTCAGCACACAACCTGAAAGATCTATGTGTAATTGTAAAATGCTGAGAAATGAGGCAGTCAACTTGCTGCCAGACACTGGGACCCCAGAATCAGGGTTGGCTTAAAGGAGGAAAGTGCTGTCACATTAAGACACCAGAGACTCTACATTAAGACACCAGAGACTCACCAGAGAATCATGGCATCATGGCATACTTCAGAACCAATCAGGAACCACAGTTGAGGTGGCAGTGGGGAGGGGGCACCCACAGCCCAGCAGACACTGAAGGCTCCAGAGGCAGGTTCCAAACCAGGGAAACAGAAAGCTGAAAACCATGAGCTCACACTATGGCTTATTTGTGAGCACACATGAGACATGACCTGGTCACTTCCAGAAATAATAAGGAGATTTCTCAGGGCGCAGAAGCCTCACTGAGATAGAAAATGATTATTATTGTGTATTGAGCAATGACTAAGTATCAGACACTGTGTTATTGCTTTTCTTATATTCATTCAATACCTACAACAAACCTATAAGATAGGTTCTATAAGTACCACCACGTTACATGTGAATACACTTAGACTCAACTTTTACTTTTTATGGTCTGAGAAAACATAGGTGAGGTATATTTGTAACCAGTAAGGAATTAGAAGGCTGTGTCTTCAACACACTAGAATATTTCACAAGTCTGTTAGCTGAACATTTTCCTAGCATATAACCAGGTGCAAAGTAGATAAATAAACTCAACCATTCAACACTGGAGATGGGTTCTTGTTTCAGGGGCCCTAGGATACCTTTTGTCTGAGAAAAGCCCTAAACACATTCACATATTTCTTTCACCTCCTGCCAACTTTCTGGTCAATAGCATTGAACTACCTCAGTTTCCTTACCTATGACACTTCTCCTCATTGATGCAGAATCTTATTCAATACAGAACTGTGTTTGGCTGGAGTCTGAACCTGCTTCTAGAATTAGAAAAAGAACAAAGTTACATAAAAAATCAAAATAAGATAAGTTCTCGAAGTAAGAAAACAGTTAAGTTTCAAAAAATGTGATGTCAATTTCCTGCAACATTGGATTGCCAATGGCCAACTAAAAATTAAACTGGATAATTTCTAAGTAGTAAGTATAAAATGATACAATTTTCTGTTTAACTTGTAATTTCTTAACATTTGTGTTTCAGTTTATAACACAACAAACATTTTTGCATTCATTGTCTTATAGGATTCTTAGAATATTTGCAGGATTTTGGCAAGTGCTCATTACAGAGGCAGAATAGAATGGAATGGAATGGAATGGAATGGAATGGAATAGAATAGAATAGAATAGAATAGAATAGAATAGAATAGAATAGAATAGAATAGAGCCAGGATGTCTGGGTTGCAAATCTGATTTGCCTTTCATTGTCTCTACAAACTTAACCAAATAACAATCTTCTTATGACTCAGTTTCTTCATCTATAAAATGGGATGACAATAATAGTAATGAGAAAAGAACTTTTATCTGAGGAATACAAGTCGTTTTAATTACCAGGCCCAGAGAGACAATAAAATTAGGCTGCAATCGTATCCTGCTCTCCTCTTTGAGCTATGTATTCATCTATTGAAACTGCTTTCTTTTGCTGCTAGTAGTTATAGATCAACCTAATAATGCCATTCCAGACACTTTAACCCACACCCTACAGCTTAACAATGGATAGCCAATCACTAATCAATGTTATTTCTGTAAACCAAGGAGAATTCCTGAAAAACAACTTTGTATCAACCCACTCCCTGTCCCCTTTTTCATTGCCTTTAGAAATGCACGGGAAACTGTTGCTGATCAGAGTAAATATTTAGGGCAACTTGAATCTATTCTTCCTTCTGGTTTGCAATCCTAAGGCTTGGTTCAGATACATTATCTGCTTATATTAATTTTGCCTCAGCTTCTTCCTTCTAGGCTGACAGTATCTGGTGTGTGGGAGACAAATAGATGACATGCTATATGTGAAGTAGCTGGCACAGCGCTTGGCACATAATAAACACCTTACTCCATGCCAGGTGCAGCTACTAGTGCTTCACATAATTAATTAACTTAGCCCTCATGACAACTCTACAAAGTAAATACTACTATCCATGTTTCACAGGTCGGAAAGGCAAATCACAACGAGGCTCATAACTTGTCCAAAAGCATATATTATCTGCGTGTTCAATCTTTTATTCTTTTTTTCTTCTTAGTAGAAGCATTCTCTTGTTTACAGATAAAAAAACAAATCTTATAGAAAGGACCTGCCCATATTATTTCATTAGAAAGTTGTAGAAATGGAATTTGTGCCTACATTCTTTACCCTATTCACATAATGAACAGGAGATTATAGAATTGTGTGAACATTTTATTTCACAGGGTATATGAAAACACTGTTCTTGTGCACCAACATTCATTCAAATGTTAATATAAATATGACTTATATGAAATAGAGCTTTTAAAATAAAATGAAAACCTTAAAAATGACTGTTAAAAAAACAGGCTGACTAATAGGGAATCCTTCAATATACTCCTGAGGAATCAATTTAAAATTCAGGATTCGTGGAATCACTAGATACTTCAATTGTTTATCAGTGGTTCTTAACATAAATTCATGTTATGAGCAATTGCTCTTTTTTTCTTCTATCGAGCTCCCAACCTACTTGATATAGATGGAAATAAAACACTCAGTGAATGAATAAACAAACATCAATGAAACAATTATTCTGGACCCACCTCCACAAAACTCACTGCAGGAAACCAGCATAGAAGTGCAAATGAAACAAAAATACCAGCATTGATCTAGTATCAACCTACCACTGACAGAAAATCCACATTCTGTAAACATGGTAAGAACATGTAGTTACTAAAGAGTGTGCACTAAGTTCATCCCCAGAATCAAGTGGTAAAGATTCTCATAGTTCCTTTAAAGGTGCTCTAACCCTTTCTGCTTTGTTTCATTTTTGTTTTGCTTTTTGCTTTATTCAATTCTTACTCTTTTTTCAACATTTTAAATTATTCATGAACAACATTTTTCTAGCATAAGAGTTTGTATAGGGAGTTGAGCCTGTAGTTGCCTGACCTTTGGTGGGCCATGGTTTCTGTGATTGCCTGTTTGCCATTACTGGGCATGGAAGAAGGAAAGGATACCCAAATTAACCCCCAGGTTTCAGACATACTTCTCTCTCACTCCCATTGTCTGGTAGCAACCCTAGTTTTTAATGGTAATCAAGGCTGATCACGTTACTAGTTCATTAGCTTCTTTCTTTGCTTGCTGATCCATTAGCATGACAAAGGTGAAGAAACTAAATGACAATCATGGTTTCAAGTTCAGTAGATAAATTATTTACTGTCTCCTGATGGAAGTGTTTCTTTCTGGGAATTGGAAACTCTGTTGGTACAGAGGCTTACGCTGTGGGACGGCAAGCACAAATTTTAAATGCAAATTAATCCATAGAGTTAGGGTGAGATGGACCAATTCTACTCTCCCTTGGTTCTTGAATCCATATATTCTAGCTATTGGGGGCACAGCATTGTATATTGGTCATTGTTTCAGCTCCTGTACTGCACTTTGGAGGTCAGCATCCCAAATCCACACTTGTTAGCCTTGACCTTGTACTCTAGCCAAGTCTTTAACAGGCAATCCATCACCATGTTATTCAGTCAATTCTGGATAATGCCATACTTAATAGCTAGTATGTCCTTCTTTGCCATCCAGTGGGTTTCTTGATCTAAGGCAATGTCATTAGATCAGGCATTCTGAGTGCCTTCTGAAGATGGTGCTAGCAAATACCAAGGGGGTAATGAAGACAAACTCCAATCTAGAAGAGGTACATACAGCTCTGGAAAGGAAGAACTTCATCTTCTCCAAGAAACGAGGAAACATGAGAAATATATGCATTGACCAGCCTCCCTTAGGACATTAACTCCCTCATGCTTCTGGATTGGGCACTAAGATGTACATGTAAATGTACAGAGTCTCCAATCCTCTACATCAAGAAAGCCCAGTGCAGGAAATGAGAGTTTTGCAGGATGAGATGAGCCCACAGATTGCTGGTTGCTTCAGCAGCAGCTGGAATAAAACAGGGCAAGGTGAAGTATGAACTCAGGCAGCCCATAATATAGGGCTTCCTTTTTAAACAGCGCTGTAACTTTAAAAATTATAGTGACCTGATGCATAGTTACAAGACTCATGGACACAGTAATCTAAGAGTAGTAGCAGACATTCATAGCTAACATTCATACAGCAGTTTCTATTTGCCTGATATCCATCTAACGGCTTTACATATATTAGGTCATTTAATCGTCACCACCAACCAATGAAAGAATATAATCATGCAGTTGAGGAAGCTGAGGCACAGAGTGGTTAAGTTACTTACTAGCATAATGCTAGCAAGTGAAAGAGCCAGGACTTAAACCCAGATTTTCATACTGCCTAAAAGGTAAATGGCTCTGTGGCAAATGTGAAATAAGAAAGAGTTAATGTGCGGCAACTAAAAGCCAGAATGAGTTTTGAGCTGAGGATGATCTTGGGAGTAAGAGAGAATGAAGGAGATTTTATCCTAGGACTTACAAAGCTGTATCATCTGCTTGTGACCATAGTGAATGGCCCAGGTTATTGTAGCCTTTGATTTACTGTGTTGGAACCTGTCAAAGCACAAGGTAAATGCCTCTCAGATAAGATGAAAGAAACAAAAACCACAGCTTACATGACTTAGAGCAGAAATTCTTAGATATTTTGTTCCATGGATCCCTTTGTCATTCTGGCAATAGAATAACTTTAAAACAAAAACAAAAACAAAAACAAAAAACGAAAAACAAAGTCTCACTTCCATTGCCCAGGATGGAATGCAGTGGCATGATCTCGGCTCACTGCAGCCTTGACCTCCTGGGTTCAAGCAATCCTTCCACCTCAGTGGAATAGTTGGGACTGAATAGTTGGGACTACAGGCACACGCCATCATGGCTGGCTAATTTTTTGCATTTTTGGTAGAGACAGGGCTTCACCATATTTCCTAGGCTGGTCTCCAACTCCCGAGCTCAAGTGATCTGCTCACTTCAGCCTCCCAAAATGTTGGTATTACAGGCATGAGCCACTGAGCCCAGCCAGAATATTTTTAAATGCATAATAGGCAACTGATGACAAAGGAAACCAAATAAGTTAACAACATTATTATAAAGAAACGAATTTTGTGATATAATATATGCATCTTCTATATCATACACTAAATGATAAGATCTTGCTGGAGTAACTGCCACAATTTCAAAAACATCTTTCAGATATATGAGACAATCATAGTAAGAAATATTTCTGGTGTTCTTTTAGTTTTGCTGAAGCATAATTGTTATACAAAAGTTGTACATATTTATCATATACATCTTGATGAGTTTGGACGTGAATATATAGCTATCATGCTATCACCACAATCAGGGCATCATCATTTCTATCACCTTCAAAAATCTCCTGTGTTCTTTTGTGTATGAACTTGTTTGTTTGCTTGTTTTTTGGTTAGAACACAACATAAGATCTATCCTCATATATTTTAAAATACACAACATCATATTGTTAACGACAAATACTATGTTGTACAACAGATCTAGAACTTATTCATCTTGCATAACAGAAACTTTATACCTGTTGAAAAATAATTATCATTTCCCTCTTCCTGACTCTCTTGCAACCACCAATTTATTCTTCATTTCCATTAGGTTGACTGTTTAAATGTCTCATATAAGTGGAATCAAGCAGTAGTTGCCCTTCTGTGACTGGTTTATTTTACTTAACATAATATCTTCTAGGTTCATCAATACTGTTGCAAATAAGAATTTCCTTTATTTTTAAGGCTAATTTTCCACTGCACTTATATACCACATTTGCTGTATCCAAGATGTAAATTTTTTCCATTCAAGCTAATCGAGCCCCAAATACTTTGACACACACTCTGCAGAATCATATAATGCCTGGAGACAGACAGGAAAACGAAAATATTCAGTGTAGGAGCAATGGGGAGGGATTCCACTTCTTCAAGTTCACCCAATATCCCTATGCAGTTTAAGCTAAATACACAAATGGTAAACACTAGAAAACAGTGATTCTCGCACTCCTGTAATTCCAATTATGTGTATGTATGTGCATGTATTTTTTGGTGTACTGAGGTGGAGGTTGCACAGACATTTAAATGGATTACATGAATTGCATTGTGTCAAGATCAGCATTATGGTGATAAGTATTATGTGGGATGTTGACGTTTAGAAATTTCTTATGACAATTTATGCCACTGAAGAACATCTGCTTGTTACTATATGTTTTATTATATAAAAAATGCTGGTATTCACGTGCTCCCTAAATTAATTTAGCAAAAACTTAGATGAAAGATTTTCTCTAATAACCCTACAAACTTTCATCTCTTCTTTCCTTTTAATTCTTTGCACAACCTATACATACAGTAAGAGGAGCTTAAAAATAAAACCATTAAGGCATATTTCTTTCAAGAACCAGAAAGCTAGCAGAAGGGGCAAGAGTATTCAGAGAATGAGATACTAATGTTAAATTGGTGTTTTTCACATACATTTTTGAATCTCCCAAGCAGACATATTCATATTCATCCATAAATACAGAAACAAGATCCAAGGACGAATATAAAATACTTTTGTACCAGCTGCCACTTGAAGAATACCAATACTTACTCTTTCAGTATAATTGAGAGGGGCATTGACATAGAATATAGAGTGGAAATCAAAACCCTTAGTCCTGAATTCTAAGGAGTCCATCTAAATAGTCAGTAAATCTAGGCAGGTTGCATGAACCACTGATTTTATATTTGGTATTTGAAGCCTTATTGTTACTAGAAACTAATAATGATTATAATACTAGGAAGTAATAAATTAATTATCATTGTAATGACTAGTATAAAATTAAATTATAAAACAGCTTTAAGAAATCAAGAGACATGGGCACAATCTAAAAGGGTACTGTGGAATTACATTTTCATTAAGTTGTCAGAGGACACAGTTTACCATTAAGAGATTATCACAGGACTATTATCCAAGGTCATTCCTAGACAGACAAGGTTGTAGAAGGGTCCTGCGACATACAGTCTTCAACCAACTACAATACATTTCCCCAACAAGAACTTGTGTTAAATACTATTTACTGATTAAATACTAGAAGCTTCCAACAAGATCCAAAACTTAGGTTGCCACAAGCCAAAGAGCACCTGGGGCTACCAGAAGTGAGAAGAAACAAGCAAAGACCCTTGCCTAGGGACTTGGGAGGAAACAGAGCCCAGCTGGCACCTTGATTACAGACTTCTAGTCTCCAGAACTGTGCGAAAATACATTTCTTTTGTTTTAAGCCATTACGTTTGTGATAATTTATTATGGTAGAACTAGAAAATAAATTCCTTAGGAGTTTTGACTTAGGCCAGAGACAAATGCCACCAGCGAGATTTGATAGGGGAGCGATATCATCAGATTTAGAGCTTAAAATCATGACTGACTACACTGGAAAACAAAGACTGGCAGGGGAGCAAGATTTGTTGAAGAAGAATTAAAGATTGTAGCAATAAAACCGGAAGTTATGTAGCTAAGAATCAGACCCAGTGATATCTCACCAGAGTTGTTCTAGCAAAAGCACTCTGGCTCTTGCTGCTTGGCTGCAACACTTTAGCACAAATGAAGATACTCCACCTTGGAAGTCAAACGTCCTGTGACTTCTCCTTCTGAAGAATTCAACCTGTCCACCACTATATGAACCCAGAGATTGACCCTGCATATGCTATGTCCTCATTCTACTCCTCTTGGGGAAAAAGGTCTCCTGTCATGTAACTTAGCAACAAAGAAAGTTGTGCAAACAAATTCGAGTGTCCACTTTAGTGTGACATATTCAGAATGTAAAAATTTCCAAACACAGGAAAAAACTTTAAATCTCTACAATGCCTAGTAAATGGAATTATCAAACCACTCACTCTGTATTTATTTACTTATTTGAGACAGAGGCTCACTCTGTCACCCAGGTTGAAGTGCAGTGGCACAATCTCCACTGACTGGAACCTCTGCCTCCAGAGTTCAAGTGATTCTCCTGCCTCAGCCTCCCGAGTAGCTGGGATTACAGGTGCCCACCACCATGCCTGGCTAATTTGTTTTACTTTTAGTAGAGACAGGGTTTCACCATATTGACCAGGCTGGTCTTGAACTCCTGACCTCAGGTGATCCACCTGCCTTGGCCTCCCAAAGTGCAGGGATTACAGGCGTGAAATCACACCTGGCCCCATCATTTAATATACTTGTTCTCACAAAGTGCTGGGATAACAGGCATGAGCCACCATGCCTGGCCACCACTCACTCTTACTAACCAGAAATCTGGGATTCATATTTAATCTCTCTCTTCTTTTATATCCTTGTCCAATCAATCTTCAAATAATGTTGATTTTATCAACTTGATGTCTCTAAATGGATTTGTTTTTTCTCTTTTGTTCCCCCGTTCTAATATAACTTGGTATTATTCCTGGCTGAATAACTTCTGAGACTGGTACTCTCACAATCTTGACAGTGTGTGAGCTACCTAAAATCTTTTAACTAATATCTTCTTCAGCACAAACCAGTCGGAGAGGATTCTATTGTCTGCAAACAAGAATCCTGACTTTTGCACAAAGAGGAAAAATTAGATCATGATTGCTTAGAAAGGAATAGTTAAACAATAAGTTATCACAACAGATCATCTTCAATAACAAAGAGAACTTGTACTTGTCTGGTTTATATACGATGGATTCAGGAGAGTGAAATATGCTGAAATCATTTTAATTAAACCACAACTAAAATATTGTCTAGGTCATTTTCTTATCTGAACTGGCCTTTGCTAAGAAGTTTATCAGCAAACAAATGCAAGAAATATTTTGTGTGTCTCTGTGTGTGTATGAATCAGAAAGACTAAAATTTTGCAATTTTAGGCATGGGGATAAAAAATAGTTATCTAAATACATGTCTTTGGAATCCTCATGAGAACGAGCCTGTCATTATTATATAAAGTTATTTTTCTAGTCAAGTAATTTTGGGTGGAAGGTGAGGCCTTGTGAATATTAGTTAACAGAAAGAATATTGCTAAACTGATCTGCATTCAAAATGAGCAGAAATTAGATGTGTGCTAATAAGAAAGCAGAAGAGAGATCAAGAGAAGTGAGAAGAAGGCAAAGGGAAGAAAGATAAATGAGAGAGAAACAAACGTTTCAGAGACAGATATTGATGTGAAGTGTTTTTTTAAAGTGAGACCTAATAGTCTATTTTCAATTTGTTTACATGGCTACACTATAACTTTCAGTAAACCCATTTCTAATAAAATAAACCCATTTCTAATAAAAAAAAATCAGTAAACCCAATTCTAATAAAATTTACTACCCACATAAAAGCTTTGGCTGACCCTTATTTTTGTGGTAATTAAGAAAAGTGGCCAGGTATGGTGGTTCATGTCTGTAATCCCAGCACTTTAGGAGGCCAAGGGTGGTAGATTGCTTGTGCCCAGAAGTTCCAACATGGTAAGACTCCATCTCTACAGAAAATACAAAAGTTAGCCAGGCATAGTGATGCATGCCTGTAGTCCCAACTACCTGGGAGGCTGAGATGGCAGGAGGAGGATGACTTGAACCCAGAACCCAGGAGGTTGCAATGAGCCAAGATCATGCCATTGCACTCCAGCCTGGGTTATAGAGTGAAAATTTGTCTTTAAAAAAAGGGGTAGGCCGGGCACGGTAGCTCAAACCTGTAATCCTAGGACTTTGGGAGGCCGAGACGGGCGGATCACGAGGTCAGGAGATCAAGACCATCCTGGCTAACACGGTGAAACCCCGTCTCTACTAAAAAATACAAAAAACTAGCTGGGCGAGGTGGCGGGCACCTGTAGCCCCAGCTACTCGGGAGGCTGAGGCAGGAGAATGGCGTAAACCCGGGAGGCGGAGCTTGCAGTGAGCTGAGATCCAGCCACTGCACTCCAGCCTGGGCGACAGAGCGAGACTCCGTCTCAAAAAAAAAGGGGGGGGGGTGGTGGAGCTTAGTGTCCTATCTCACTCAACATGGTAGATAACACAGACAACATCTATGTAATAATCAACATAAACAACTCATTCCCATTAGGAGGTCAGAGATAGGACCTTCATGACCTAGCCATTGCCTGCTTCTCTGAAGTAATACTCCTCATCCTGTACCAATCTTTAGCCACGGTGGCCTGCTCTCTGCCTTTTGAATAGCCTGAATTATTTCCTACCTCAGGACTTTTGTATATACCCACCACCTACCAGGAACATCCCTTTCTCCATTCTCCTAGTGCATATTCATTTTCAGATTTTTGCTTCAATGTTTGTTTCTCAGGAAATCCTTTAGAATACGTAGTTTCTCCCCAATTTACTGATGCAGAACAATGTACATTTTTCCTTCATAGTACCTACCATGTAGGATCGTATTTGAATTTTAAAGCAGATAGTTCTGGGAGGTTTCTCCTAAGCAAGAGGTACTCAAAATTTTCTAACTGTTATTAATATCATCCTAATAAAAATGATCTCACCTTTGCTGTTGGTTTCATCTTTCCTAAGGAAAAATAATCCAGCTGTCATGCACGTGTAATTCAATATGACACCTACTTTATTTCTCTGATGTCTGATCCAACTCCAGCAAGTTTTGAGGCTCAGCCACTGGGGTGAGAGATGCAATGTTGAAAGGATTTGAGCATTGAAAGGCTGATTTTATTCAAACTATATATATATATATATGTATCTAAAATTGGCCAGCCAAATTCACTATGCTGTTGCTACAAAATTCTTTGATGATGGCTATTTGGAAACGTAAGTCCTGTCTTTTATAAATGGGGCCCAGTACTTCTTGGGAATTTAGAATCATCTTTAATGATATATGCTAAATTTAGCAGAGCAAAGAAAAGGGCACACTCACCCTGATGGGGCATCTCTTAATAAAAGTGGAATGTTAAAAATACACTTTCACATTTTGTAAATTCTTTCCCAGGCATTTATGGTTGAACTTTGCCTTAAAGAGAGCTCTGCTGCCAATTACTTTCTTTATTGACAATTATTTAACATACATAAGATGCATTCTCATATAATTGCATATTCACATTGCTTCACAAAATATAAGAAGAATAGGTAAATAGCCATTTCATCTTGCTATGTGCTGTTTTATAACTGGCAAATGGTAAAATGTTAATACTATGCAAATGTTGTTCTCTATTAATATACGAATGTATATTGACAATTCTTCCAGTATGTCTCTAAAAGTTCCTCTTCTCTAAGACCAAAAAAAAAAAAAAGAAAGAAAAAAAAACAATGAAAAGAGACTTCATTAATGGTGGGGCTCCATCATATGGAAAAGCTCAAAAGAAAACAATACAAGGTTTTTCTGACTGTCGACAGTTCTAGTCAGTCTCATTAAAGAAACATTCTTCATCAGCCTATGTCAATGGACAGATCCTGAACGTACGGCAAAAAGAAGGGGTGTGGAGGGGAAAAACATACTCCACATTACCCAGTTAGAGGCTCAGTCAACCATCACACATGTTGACCATACACTGAGAAAAAGATAAAAGAACATGTGTTTCCTTGAAGATTATATAGAATAATCACTATCGTCAGGCACTTTGTAGGTACGGATAATTTTTAATAAAATATGTAGCAGCATCAATCATTACATGAAACACTCAAAAGTCCTCCTCCTGACAACCCTCAGGAACCCTATTAACTTAAATAGGAAGGAAGAAAGAAAGCTTCGAAGTGTCTCTTGGCTTCCCCTACTGACCCTCCAATATTCAGGGACACCACAACAACACTCTAACTTGGACCTAGAGCCATGTGTTCTCTCTAAAGCATTTAGCCTTGAAACCGTTACTGATGGAGTTACTAACTCAACTCAGGGCTCAACGCTAGAGCTGCCCAGGCAACCACTGTTGGCTCCAAGCTGTCATCATTACACAGCTCTCCTTCTGAGAGCCAGAGCTGATGGAAATCAAGTTGCTTCATCTGGCAGAATTATCTCTATGTCTAAGGAAATACAAACTCTGGAAGAATGAGGCAATGCTATAAAAAGATTCTGTTCTGTTCTTCAAGGAAAAAGTTGTATTGGTTTTGTTGGGCATGATACATTCAATTCCCAAATTTTTGTTGACATGGAACACTTGGGTCAAAGGATATTTTTTATTATTTTTTTCACATTTTATTTTGTTTTTAATTGACATATATTCTATCTATATATAGGGTATAATCAGATGCTTTGATACCATGTGTATTGTGGAATGATTAAATTTGGCTAATTAAGATATCTATCACCTCAAACACTTATCATTTATTTGTGGTGAGAACATTTAAAATTCACTTGTTGATTTTCAATTTCAAAAATATTTTTTCATTTTTAATTATTTTCATTGTGGTAAAATAGATAGAACATAAAGCTTCCCATTTCAACAATCATTAATAAAATTTAGTAATATAAATAACATTTGTGATGTTGTACAACTATCACTATTTCCAAAACTTTTCTATCATTCTAGATACTTTGTACGCATTAAGCAATAACTCACCATTTCTCCTCCCCACCATTGTCTAACAACTTCTACTTTGTCTCTGTATATAAGTGGAATAATAACAATATCTATCTTTTCTTAATTATCATAATGTTTTCAAGATTTATCCATGCTGTAGCATGTATCAGAGTTTCATCCTTTCTTATGTCTGTGTAGTATTTCACTGTACATCTATACCTCAGTTTTGCTTATTATTTTGTCTGTTGATGGACACTTGACTTGTTTCTACCTTTTGGCAGTTGGGAATAATGTAGCAATAAACATACAAGTACCTAAGTCCCTGTTTTCAGTTTTAGGGTGTATGCACCTACAAGTAAAATTAATAGGTCATATAGTAAGAAATTCTATTACTATGTTTAACTTTTTCTGGAATGCCAAACTGTTTTCCAAAGCAACTGCACCATTTTACATTTTGTTTGTTTGTTTTATCCTGAAACAGTGTGTGAAACACATAAAGGCAGGACAACTCTAGTGGAAGCTTCTTGAGTTAGGCTTGAGGAAACACCTGGAAAGCTTTGGCTTCTCCAAACACCTTGAAAGAGTCCTCCAATCCCTCTGTCAACAGATGACAGAAGGGAGACCACAAGGTCTGAGCAAATTCCCACCAACTCATGTGGCTAGTTAGTGTTCAATGAGGGTCTCCAATACAGAGTGCTAAATCCAGGTGAGGTTATATTCCCTTCTGGCTGCATCTCGCTAAACTGGGCATGTTTCCCTTTAATAGTCTACTCTTTTGCCTTTCCAAACACAAATAGCTAAATGTCAAAGTGAATATTTGACTTCCAAAATCTTCCCTAGATGTCATAAGATGAAGATAAGAGAATGTGAGGAAGAGGGTTTGTGCAATTAATACATCCATGGGTTGTATTTACAGAAACTTAATTGTTCAGCTATAAATAGTAATTTCCCCTTTCTCCTTGACAATTTCAGAAAAAGTGCCAACACTATCAAAGAAAACTGAATACTTTGACGACAGTACTAAAGGAGATAAAAGGGTAGTTTTACCCTCACGACTTACAGCCAATCTCCTTGTCCTTACCATCACTTATGTTATTTAATATGGGTCGTAAATGTATGAGGCACAACAATGTGGCCTCTACAGTCCTGATCATTGGATCTGAGATGAAAAGGTGAACCTGTATTGATCCACAGCCTCCTAACATGCAGGCAACCTGTTGGATTATTTGATTCATTGCATCCACAGCATCTCCAGAGGTGAAAACTCCAAAATAATCTGCATTGTGATTGCCACTAATTTCACAACTTTTACAGGCTAGGTTTTATGATATATTCAATCAAAGAGGCTTGAGATGACAGGCAACTTCCTAATTCAGGACTTGACAAAGGTTATTTTTGCTTCATACCACTGACCAATACAGGAGGATATGGTATAGTACCTGGTTCATGCAGTTACTTAAAATCCAAGCTTCTTCCAACAAGTAGCTCTGCCATTCTATTTTCTACTGGATATTTGCATTTGTCCAACTGGTGAGATAAATGAGAGAGGGCATAGAGTATAGTGTATTAGCTTGTTACGGCTACTGTGAAAGTGTACCACAAACTTCGGTGACTGAAAAGATTAGAAATGTCCTCTCTCACAGTTCTGGACACAGGAAGCTGAAATCAAAGTATTGTCAAGGTCATGCTCTTGCCTAATCCTCTAGGAGACGATTCCTCCTAGACTCTTCTAGCTTCTGGTAGTCCCAGGCATTCCTTCTTTAGCAGCTGCCACATTTCAAATATTTGTTTCCTCTGTTACGTGGCAAATAAGGACACCAGTCACATTGGATTAAGAACACACCCTACACGATTCAAGTTATAGCAATAGAGAATTTTCTTTGGTCCAGGCCCGAAAGTAGTATATTTTACACCCACAGCTATTTTATTGGCTAGAACTCGGTCACATGATCTCACACATCATGCAGGAAGTCTGAGGAATACAGCTCATATACTGGGTTTGGTGACTATGTAACATTGACTGTGCCACAAGCAGTCACTGTGCAACCCAGCTTGGTGAAATATATTAAAAACATTGTTGTACGTTAATTTTAAATGTTATCAAATATATATATATGTAAAAATAACTGAACTACATTTTTATCCATCAAAAGGTTTATGTTCTTAAACTAGGATCAGAGTAAAATGCTAGAATGGTGTGTTAAGAAAGAAGACGAGTAGAGAAGGGAACCTGGGATGATTTCCAGCCTCATATACTTGACTATTCAACTTGGGTTAGAGAAAAAAAGATACATGATCATTTTTGTTGTTATTGTTTTGTTTAAATTTTTTAATTTTTACTTTTTAAATTTTTCATTTTTAGTTTGTTGTGGGACAGATTAGGTGTATATATTTATGGGATATATGAGATATTTTCATATAGGCATGCAAAGCCTAATAATCACGTCATGGAGAATGGGGTATCCATCCCCTCAAGCACTAACCCAGTGTGTTACAAACAATCCACTTATACGCTTTTACTTTTTAACATATTTAATTCATCATTTTATTATTGTACTAAGTCAAAGGGGTAACCTCTGAAATTTCAGATGGACTTTGAAGGTTTTATTTCTCATGTCACAATGTGGTTAGGTAAAACAATATGGGCCGGGCATGGTGGCTCATACCTATAATCCCAGCACTTTGGGAGGCTGAGGCAGATGGATTACCTGAGGTCAGGAGTCGAGACCAGCCTGGCTAACATGGTGAAACCCCCATCTCTACAAAAAAGACAAAAGTTAGCTGGGCATGGTGGCGGGTGCCTGTAATCCCAGCTACTCGGGAGGCTATATATATATACGTGTGTATATATATACGTGTGTGTGTATATATATGTGTGTGTGTATACGTGTGTATATATATACACACACATATATATACACACACATATATATACACACACACATATATACACACACACATATATATGGAAATTTGGTTTATATCAGGCACTCTCTCTGGTTGAATCTGACTCACAATCTTACAGAAATGTTAAGTCAGTTAACAAGCGTGGCTGACAATTTTCCATACTCAGAGAAACAAATTTTGCTTGAGTGAAAATATGTCTAGCTGTAGGAGGTGAATTTTGATCCACAGCCCCCTACCATGCAGGCAACATGGGTCGTTGGAGTCACTGCATCTGCAGCATCTGCAGAGGTGAAAACTGTAGTTGGTGTAAGTCAGTTATGGCAAATCTGTTGACAGCTAGTAATTGGTCAAGGTATGTCACATGATCCAGCTCTGGAGAATGAAATGCAACGAAAACTCCGCAAGAGGAGCTTTTTATTTTTTAATTTGAAAAAATATATATGTATTTTTCTTTGACGATGAGAGAAACACTCAGAGAAAATCCTTTCTCCTTTTTTACTCCTAGATCTAGTTTAGAATGTCGTCAAATAAAGATTAATGCTTGGAGCTGCAGCCACCACGTTGCAACTAAGGGAGGAGTCACTGTCAAGATATGAAGAATAGTACAGTGGCAAAATTAGATAATTGCATTT
The DNA here is from genome assembly GCF_037993035.2 of Macaca fascicularis. Lineage (NCBI taxonomy): Eukaryota > Metazoa > Chordata > Mammalia > Primates > Cercopithecidae > Macaca > Macaca fascicularis. The sequence goes on along the minus strand of NC_088381.1, from coordinate 150,013,186 downwards.
GAGTCAACAAAACAACCCTTGGACTGCCTACCATCAGATTTCTTGTTAAGTAAAAAATAAGCATTGATACGATCTGAGCTGATTTTAATTAGGTGATCTGTACTTGTAGTCAAATGTATCCTGGTTCATACAATATGCAAATGCCTAGGATGCCAACATTAATTGTCCACAGTCTCTGTCAGTTAAATTCAAGAGGTCTTCAATCTGCATATTCCCCTCCTTTTTTTAAGTAGTCATTCCTGACAAGGGAAAGAAATAATATTTGGCTCAACTACACCTACAGACTAGTATGGGAAGATTGCTGAATTCATGGTAACCCATATAGAAGAGACAAATCCTGGTTACTCATCTTGTTTCCAAGTATCAGTCTTTCTCTATCAGATAAAATGTGGGTATAGAAATGTTCCATACTAGACATCTGAGCTGCATCCTGGATTTAGAGTTGGCCTTGTCCTAACCTTAAACCACTGAAGTTCTGATATGCTCTGATATGCTACTTCGTTCTTCCCAGAGCCTTTCTCTGGGTATGAATCTTGTTACCTCAACCCACAACTAGCAACTGCTTTTTGTAAAATGAGGATCTCAAATCTTAGAGTCTGTCCTTTTTTTTTTTTTTTTTTTTTTTTGAGATGGAGCCTCTCTTTGTCACCCAGGCTGGAGTGCAGTGGCATAATCTCGGATCACCGCAACCTCTGCCTCCCAGATTCAAGAGACTTTTCTGCCTCAGCCTCCTGAGTATCTCTGATTACAAGCGCGCACCACCACTCCAGCTAATTTTTGTATTTTTAGTACAGACAGGGTTTAACCATGTTGGCCAGGCTGGTCTCGAACTCCTGGCCTCAGGTGATCGACTTGCCTCGGCCTCCCAAAGTGCTTGGATTACAGGCGTGAGCCACTGCACCCGGCCCCGTCATTTAATACACTTGTTCTTACAGTTCCTCCACTGCCCTGTTCACTGTAGTAAATCCCTGGTGTTGCTTTATTCCAGGACCATATCAGAGTTTGTCACACTCTCTGTAGAGTTTTTACCCTTGGTCCTTGTGTCTTCAGCCCTCCAGTGTATTTTGCATCTATCCTCTTTCCTGCAAGTTCATGTTGCTGCTGAGGCACCTGGATGCCTCCTTCCCAAACTGGCATTGGCTGGAGGCAGCAATGAGAAGTAGTATGAAAAGGCCCAGGACCAAAGGTCAGACAAAATGAAATGCAGTTGTAGTTCCACACCACACTGGCTGTGTGATCACAAAAAATCACTTAACCTCTCTGGGCCCCAGTTTTGTCATCTGTAAAATGAAGGCGGTAAATTAAATGAACTCTAAGGTCTATCCCTGCAGATCTCCAAAATGAAAAGCAAAGCTTTGAGCTGGCTTTACCATAGTCATTTATTTTCACAGCATGAGTCTTTCAAAAGTTTGCCTTTTATTTGAAGTTTCTTCCATTTTCCTGATTTTGTTTTCTTCCTGAATAACTCTGATTCTCCTTCCAAAGGTCATTCTCTATTTCTGTTATAATATCCTAAAAGATTGTGCTATATGAAACAGCTAGGCTTCTTACCAAACATGATGTAACACTCTTACCCTTTAGAGGATTCTCCTTTTACTCTCACTCTTTTGGAGATAAACATGATGAAAACTTTGAATATTAGTTAAAGGTGAACCTTCCCATTATATCATCAGTGTTAGAGCAACTCAGTAGAAAACCAAAGAAAAATAACTCCAGGGATATTAATAAACAGATGTGAATGTCATAATAGATTAATTGACTCTGAGAAAGAGTTCCTGATTCCTCCATCCCACTGTGATTCTCCAATTCGTACACTTATTAACTTCTAATCTGTACTAAACAATCTAGCATTTGTATTTTCCTCCTTTACAATATGCAGCTACGTATAATAGTACTTTCAAACCTTTTTGGGGTGAAACAGATAATGGATAAGTGAATTAAAATTATCCAGCCATTAAGATTCTGACTTCAGTATTCATAACATCAAAAGTATATATTTTAAAATAATCTAGATCTAAAAATGTTCCTCTCTATTAAGGTAATGGGTGGGAAGAGGTGGGTGGAGAGGAGGAGGTAATTCTAGCATAACTGTAAGACTTTCCAGTGTTAATGAGTCAGCTCTGGTACTCAAACTGAAAAGGCCACCCCTGCAGCTGCCTCTGAAAGGCACCCACAGAAGTCTCTCCTGAGAATATATGTGGAAGAGAGAAAGGTGGGTGTTCAGTTTCAACACTGATATCTGGTATGCAGCCAATTCCTATCACCTGAATATGAAAGGGAATCTCAGAAGAGGGAGCAGGAAGCAATGGGTTGGATTCATTCCACCTCATAGCTCAGTCATTTTTGCTCTCTACCCGTCAAATTCTGATCAACCACACATTGCTCAATAAATTTGTATTGAACACTTAATCTATATAAGGCAGTTGATATGGTTTGGCTGTGTCCCCATCCAAATCTTATCTTGAATTCTCATGTGTTGTGAGAGGAACCCAGTGGGAGCTAATTGAATCATGGGGGCAGGGCTTTCCCACGCTGTTCTCACTCATCTTGAATTCTCATGTGTTGTGGGAGGAACCCAGCGGGAGCTAATTGAATCATGGGGGCGGGGCTTTCCCATGCTGTTCTCGTGATGGGTCTCACGAGATTTGACGGTTTTAAAAATGGGAGTTTCACTGCACACGTTCTCTTCTCTCTGCCTACTGCCATCCATTTAAGACATGACTTGCTTCTCCTTCCCTTCCACCATGATTGTGAGGCTTCCCCAGCCATGTGGAACTGTAAGTCCGTTAAACCTCTTTCTTTTGTGAATTGCACAGTCTCAGGTATGTCTTTATCAGCATGTGAAAATGAACTAATAGAGTAAATTGTTGCCAGTAGATTGGGGTGCTACTGAAAAGATACCTGAAAATGTGGAAGGAACTTTGGAACTGGGTAACAGGCAGAGACTGAAACAGTTTGGAGGGCTCAGAAGAAGACATAAAAATTTGGGAACACCTAGAGACTTGTTGAATAGCTTTGACCAAAATGCTGATAATGATGTGGACAATAAAATCCAGGCTGAGGTGGTCTCAGATGAAAATGAGGAACTTGTTGAGAACTGGAGCAAAGATGACTTTTGTTGTATTTTAGCAAAGTGACTGGCAGCATTTTGGCCCTGCCCTAGAGATTTGTGAAACTTTGAACTTGAGAGAGATGATTTAGGGTATCTGGTGGAAGGTATTTCTAAGGAGAAAGCATTCAGGAGGTAATTTGGGTTCTGTTAAAGGCACTCAGTTTTATAAGGGAAGCAGAGCATAAAAGTTTGGAAAATTTGCAGCCTGACAATGTGATAGAAAAGAAAATCCTACTGTTTGAGGAGAAATTAAGGCCAGCTGCAGAAATTTGCATAAGTAACAAGAAGTCAAATGTTAATCACCAAGACAATGGGTGATTATGTCTCTAGGGCATATCACAGGCATTTGTGGCAGCCCCTCCTATCACAGGCTCCAAGACCTAGGAGGAAAAAATGATTTCATGGGCCAGGCCCAGGGTCCCTCTGCTGTGTGCAATCTAGGGGCTTGGTGCCTTGCATCCCAACCACTCCAGCCATGGCTGAAAGGGGCCAATGTAGAGCTTGGGCTGTTGTTTCAGAGAGTGGAAGTCCTGAGCCTCAACACTTTCCACATGGTGTTGAGTCTGTGGGTGCACAGAAGTCAAGAACTGAGGTTTGGGAACCTCCACCTATATTTTAGAGGATATATGGAAACACCTGGATGCCCAGGCAGAAGTTTGCTGCAGAGGCAGGGCCCTCATGAGGAACCTCTGCTATGGCAGTGATGAAGGGAAATGTGGGGTTGGAGCCCCCACACAGAGTCTCTACTGGGGCAGTGCCTAGTGGAGACGTGAGAAGAGGGCCATCATCCTCTAGACCCCAGAATGGTAGAACCCTGACAGTTTGCACTGTGTGCCTGGAAAAGCTGCAAATACTCAAGGCCAGCCCATGAAAGCAGACAGGAGTAGGGCTATATCCTGCAAAGCCACAAAGGTGGAGCTGCCCAAGACCATGAGAACCCACCCCTTGCATCAGCATGGCCTGAGTGTGAGACATGGAGTCAAAGGAAATTATTTTGGAGCTTTAAGGTTTGACTGCCCTGCTGGTTTTCAGACTTGTACGGGGCCTGAAGCCCCTTTGTTTTGGCCAATTTCTCCCATTTGGAATTGCTGTATCTACCCAATGCCTGTACCCGCATTGTATCTAGGAGGTAACTAACTTGCCTTTGATTTTACAGGCTCATAGGCATAAAAGACTTTTCTTGTCTCTGATGAGACTTCACCACACTTTGGACTCCTGAGTTAACGCTGAAATGAGTTAAGACTCTCAGGGACTATTGGGAAGGTATGATTGGTTTTGAAATGTGAGGACATTAGATTTGGGAGGGGTCAGTGGTGCAATGATATGATTTGGCTGTGTCCTTACTCAAATATTATCTTGAATTCCCATGTGTTGTGAAGGGAACTCAGTGGGAGGTAATTGAGTCATGAGGGCAAGTCTTTCCCATTCTGTTCTTGTGATAGTGAATACATTTCACAAGATCTAATGGTTTTAAAAATGGGAGTTTCCCTGCACAAGCTATCTCTATCTCTTTGCCTGCTGCCATCCATGTGAGACTTGACTTGCTTCTCCTTGCCTTCTGCTGTGATTGTGATGATTCCCCAGCCATGTGGAACTGTAAGTCCATTAAACCTCTTTCTTTTGTAAATTTCCCAGTCTCACATATGTCTTTATCAGCAATGTGAAAACAAATTAATACAGCAATGCATTAGGTACTGTGAGGAAAGTGACATGCACAGAGACATGATTGTTGACCTTATAAGGTATTTTAAGACACCAGACATGGCTAGGAAAAGACACATGGTCGCATATTGCAGCTCATGCCAAGAGTTAAATCAGGGATACAGGTGTAGATGGTTGTCTGTTTAATCCCTACACTCCCATCTACTGCCTCATTTTCCCATCAATCTGGGGCAGGACTTATACCCACTCTGGATGCACAAGAGTCAACCTGAAGGAAAAGAGTAATCTTACTTGAAGGAAACTTGTGTCTGCTTACAGATCACTCATTCTAGAACCGGACCAGGGAGAATATCCCCCACTTTCTTCCTTCAAGGACCTGACAGGATTTGAAGCAGTTCCTCCAATTCCACTGAGGGGAAAAATTAGGTGAAACCAATTGACTAATGGACTAAGTGAGAGGGCGTTTTGGTGGGACTAGGGCTTTGAAATGTTGTCATTTGGAATCACTCTTCCTCTCAACATCCTCCTATTGTTTTCCACCTTGTGAAGAATAAAATTCTAAGTTCTGCAAGGTCCTAACATGATCTGGGCCCCCCTCCCTAGCCCACCTCATCTCTGGCCACTCTCATCCTAGCTCCCTCAGCTCCTGCCCCTCTGATCTTCCTGCAGTTCTTCAGGCACACCAAGTTCCCTCCCACCCAAAGATCTTTGTATGTGCTACCCCCCTACCTGGAGACCCCTTCCATTAGATGACTGATTCCCTTACATTCATTCAAATCTTTGCTCAGATGTCCACTTGTGAGACACATCATCCCTTAGCACTCAGATTTCTGACTTCCAGAATGGTGAGAGAATATATTTATGTTGTTTCAAATCACTAAGTTTATATCACAGTAGCTACTGGGAGCTAATATAGAAGGCAAAGAAGAGAGTAAATGACTGGAGTCAGAAATCTGAACTCTGATCTAAAATCAAGGTGTCAGGGCGGAGCCAAGATAGCCGACTAGAAATAGTGGTGTTCAGAGGCTCCCATCGAAAAAACCATAGTAAGCATGTGAGTCCTTCACCGGCAGCCAAGATTTCCAGGTTCTCTCATCAGAACTGACTAGGAGGCTCACATGACCCACAGACAGAAGGAAGAACAGTGTGGTGCAGTAGCCCACCTGAGAGCCACACAGGGCAGGGGAACCCCCTCCCCCCAGCCAAGGGAGATGGTGAGTGAGCATGCTGCCCAGTCGGGGAAACCATGCTTTTTCCATGGAACTGTGCAACCCGTGGATCAGAAGGTCCCACTCATGAACCCGTGCCACCAGGGCCTAGCGTTCCAACCCTGGAACGAACAGTTTCTCAACAGCCTCTCAACTGGAATCTGCTTAAGCCTACTGAACTCTCTGGGGGAGGGGTGACCAGCACCAAAACAGCATGGTACTGATACAAAAATAAAGCAGATATATAGACTAATGGGGCAGGACACAGACCTTAGAAATAACACCACACATCTACAACCATTTGATCTTCAACAAACCCGACAAAAACAAGCAATGGGGAAAGGATCTCCTATTCAGTAAATGGTGTAGAGAAAACTGGCTAACCATATACAGAAAACTGAAACTGGACCCCTTCCTTACACTTTATACAAAAAGTAACTCAAGATAGATTAAAGACTTAAATGTAAACCCCAAAACCATAAAAGCCCTAGAAGAAAATGTAGGCAATACGATTCAGGACATAGACATAGGCAAAGACTTCATGACAAAAAAGCCAAAAGCAATTGCAGCAAAAGGCAAAACTGACAAATAGGATCTAATTAAACTAAAGAGCTCTGCACAGCAAAAGAAACTATCATCAGAGTGAACAGGCAAGCTACAGAATGGGAGAAAATTTTTGCAATCTACCTATCTGACAAAGATCAAATATCCAGAATTTACAAGGAACTTAAGCAAATTTACAAGATAAAACAAACAACCTCATCAAAAAGTGGGCCAAAGATATGAACAGGCACTTCTCAAAAGAAGACATCTACACAGCCAACAAGCATATGAAAAAAAAGCTCAACATCACTAATCATCAGAGAAATGCAAACCAAAACCACAATGAGATACCATCTCACATCAGTCAGAATGGTGATTATTAGAAAGTCAGGAAACAATAGATTCTGGTGAGACTATGGAGAAATACGAATACTTTTACACTGTTGGTGTGAATGTAAATGAGTTCAACCATCATCGAAGACAGTATGGCGATTCCTCAAGGATCTAGAACCAGAAATACTATTCCACCCGCCATCCCATTACTGGGTATATAGCCATAGAAATATAAGTCATTTTACTATAAAGACACATGCACATGCATGTTTATTGCAGCGCTATTTACAATAGCAAAGACATGGAACGAAAGCAAATGCCCATCAATGATAAACTGGATAAAGAAAATGTGGTACATATACACCGTGGAATACTATGCAGCCATAAAAAGGAACGAGATCATTTCCTGTGCAGGGATATGGATGAAGCTGGAAATCATCATCCTCAGCAAACTAACACAGAAAGGGAAAACTGAACATTGCATGTTATCACTCATAAGTGGGAGTTGAACAATGAGAACACATGGACACAGAGATGGGAATGACACACATCAGGGCTTGTTGGGGTTGAGGAAAAGGAACTTAGAGGATGGGTCAATAGGTACAGCAAACTACCATGCACACGTATACCTATTAGCAAACCTGCACACCTCCTGCACATGTAACCCTTTTTTTTTTTTCTTGGGATGGAGTTTCGCTCTTGTCACCCACTGCAACCTCTGCCTCCCGAGTTCAAGCAATTCTCCTGCCTCAGCTTTCCAAGTAGCTGGGCTTACAGGTGCCTGCCACCACGCCGGCTAATTTTTGTAATTTTAGTAGAGACAGCGTTTCACCATGTTGGCCAGACTGGTCTCAAACTCCTAACCTCAGGTGATTCAGCAGCCTCAGCCTCCCAAAGTGCTGGGATTACAGGCGTGAGCTACCGAGCCCAGCCATATCACATTTTTTGGAAGAAATAAAGGAAAAATAAATAATAATAATAAATAATAATAATACACAAAATAAATATCAAATCAAACCAAATCAAGGTGTTGGCAGGGCTATGCTCCCTCCAAAGGGTTTGGAGGAAATTCCATTATTTGTCTGTTCCAGCCTCTGGCCTCATCACCCTAATATCTGTTTTGGTCTTCATGATGCCTTCTCTTGTTCTGTCTGTGAAATGCCCCTCTGTCCCTCTCTCCTACAAAAACACTTGTGATGGCATTTAGGACCCACTCAGATAATCCAGAAAAATCTCATCTCAAAATCCTTAACTTATTGTATCTACAACAGCCAAGAATCCTCTTTCCAAATAAGGTAACATGTGCTGGTTCCAGGGATTCAAATGTAAAATCTTTGGGGGCCATTTTTTAACCTCCCACACACGACTTTATTTTCTTTTAGTAACGCATGTCATCATTTTGCATTATATTATATATTTATTTATTTATTGTGTATTTCTCTCTGTATCCCTGCCATATTTCCAATATAAATAAATAAATATCTGTTGAATGAATGAATGCAGAGACACACTTTTGACCAACTAGATGAAGAAGATATAGTCAAAGAGACGATCTGTGTGATGGAGCCAATCCTGTTGGTGCTCTTATCCCTCAGAGCGTTTAGATGCTCCAGAGACTCCCAACTGCTAGTGTACACTTCCCTGTACCTGAATTCAGGGCTATACAGAAGACCATGCTGTCCAAGGATAACAGACCAGAAGTTCCAGGAAAATAGTACCACCTGAGAGTAATGCTTATCCAAGGACCCTGGAGTTTCAGTGTACAGATGCCGCAGCTACCTTAGTCCTCAGATGAAATAATTCTATCTGATTGGCATCATTTCCCAGAGTTTTCCCATGGAGTTTATCCCTAATCACCCACATTGTTTATCCCATGTTTAGGGATAAACATGGAGTTTATTCCTAATCACCCATATTGACTTAATAGCACACCATTTCTTGACTGCTTCCCCTGTATTTAATCACTTCCCCCATTTCCTACAGGAGTCCCTTTCACTTCCCAACATTCTACCTTGTGTCTCAGGACCTGCCTCCATATGAACCCAAATTTAAACAAGGGTAAAAGTAAAGAATCATTTTGTGCCAATCTCTAAACTCCTAATCAGTGTCTGATAACTTAATAGCCAAGAATTTTCAGAAGTAGACTGTATCTTCCCACCTTTAAAGACTCTGAGTAAAACGAAAAATCCGTGTAACTATTCAGGGTGGCACTTAAGCCAGTTTTCCCTATCCTTTACCAGCCTTAAAGTTTGTCTGCATCTGAAACAGCACAAAGAATTGGAATGTCAAATCAGACTTACAAGAATCAGGGATGTTTCTGACTGTCAACCTGTATTAATAATTTTAAAGATATAATATGGTTTGGCTCTGTATCCCCACCCGAATCTCATCTTCAGTTGTAATCCCCACCTGTCAGGGGAGGGACCAAGTGGGGGTGATTGCATCGTGGGGGTGGTTTCCCCCATGCTGTTCTCATGATAGTGAAAGAGTTCTCACAATAGCTGATGGTTTTAAAGTATGACACTTCCCTGATCACACATATTCACACTCTGTCCTGCTGCCTTGTGAAAAAAGGTGCCTGCTTCCACTTCTGCCATGACTAAGTTTCCTGAGGCCTCCCCAGTCATGTGGAGCTGTGAGTCAATTAAACCTCCTTTGTTTATAAATTACCGAGTCTCAGGTGGTATCTGTTTTCTTTCTTTCTTCTTTTTTTTTTTTTTTTTTTTTTTTTTTTTTGAGATGGAGTTTCACTCTGTCGCCTGGGCTGAAATGCAGTGGAGTGATTTTAGCTCACTGCAAACTCCGCCTCCTGAGTTCAAGTGATTCTCCTGCCTCAGACTCCCATGTAGCTGAGATCACAGAACATGCCACTATGCCTGGCTCATTTTTATATTTTAGTAGAGACAGATTTTCACCATGTTGGCCAGGCTGGTCTCAAACTCCTGACCTCAAGTGATCTGCCCACTTCAGCCTCCCAAGGTGCTGGGATTAGAGGTGTGAGTCACTGCACCCGGCCAACCAAATTTCTACATAAAGACTAAAACACCTCTAATATTAAACATTGAAATAAATGAGAGCTATGCCTACATTTAAGAAAGATTAATTTAAAAAACAAGTAAGATAATTATTTACCCAGTCATTCTACTTAATCAAGGGTGGCCTGATCACCCTTGATCCTGAACTAGAAACGACTGGGTAAATCACACTTTATAGCAGTGTGAAAACGGACTAATACAGGATATAAATAATCGCAAGGTACAGGTGGGAAGAAAAAAATCTGGGACCATACCTGCACATAAGGACACATTGTAACTCCCATGTAACAAATAGTCTCCAAGAGATGCTTGTAGAAACATAACTTACAGAAAAGGGAGCTTGTTTGGTCCTGATGCATTTCCATTTTGTATCCTCGTTGTTATACATTTTACACATTTTTCACAAAGCTACTCCTCATGAATTAATAGATTCTAGGTCTGATTATCATAGTTTATCCTATGCAAATCAGGTACAACATTCTAAAAGTATTCCATAAATAAGGATTCTTCATCTAGTAAATACCACGTATGTCTGCCAAGAGGTCTGTAATTAGCATGTTTCAAAAAGGATTTGACCAGATGATCATTCTTTCTTTCCTGGGCCACCACTTAGTAAAAGGAGAAAATAGATTATAGATCTACTTCTAGATATTTTCTTCCCAACAGCTAAATTCATACGTAAAATATTTAATATATAGTATGCAATGACCATCTAAAGGTTCATAGACACATCAATTGACTTTGAAGACTTTAAAAGTATCTGCTTTTAGTTATCCCTTATACATAGGGCATTTATTTTGGTAAATATAAGCTATAAGCACCATTATTTTTAATATAATTTTGAAAGATATTTCTATAATTAATTAGCAAAGCCCAGGCTTTTATGTAATTTTTTTAAAAATGTAAATGAATGAAGAGCTCTAGAAATGACATCTTAATGAGAATACTAAAATTGAAGCCCACAGTGAAGGCATAATAGATAATTTATTATGTGGAACTTGTTCAAGGTATAAATAACTCAAGAAAAGAGATTAGCAGCCTGATGGAAGTCTTTATCTGCTTTTTAACCAAAAGTTGGCAGTTTAATCGGAAGAACAGCATGCTATGCCTAACTCCTATTTCTTTGAGGGGAAGGAGTAAGAATGAAAGCTGAGGAGAGGCATAATTTTTTAATTGTTTAGGGCTGACAAAGTTTTTATGAAGTACTCAGTATAATATAATTCCTCAAGGTAAAAATTTATCTTTGTAAATTTATTGTAAAGCAGAGAGAAATAGCGGGAGAACACAAAAAATGAGAATTGGGTGAAAATATGTGATACCACTCTCTGTGTTGTCTTTTATCATATGTATTTTGAACCCTGAAATTTAAGTCCAGAGACTCAGAAATATCCCTTCTGCTTCCAACTGTAGCTATTTTATTTTGATTAAGGCCAGGCCTAGGCTCTTGGAGCTAGAATTAAGGAGAAAGCATAGAATCCTCTATTTGCTCATCTGTCTTCACATTCCTAGTCTAACTCTGAGTTGTAGTGGTTGGTTGTTAAAATATTTGACTACCTAAGTGAGAGAAGTATCTTCCCTAGCAGAAGCACAAAAGAATAAGCCCAGCTACCTTGCACATGGGAGGAGAACATTTACCCACTTCATTGATGTTGAGCTTGGCCACACAACTTTGGCTTCTTCCTCCACCAATCACAACACAAAGCATAACAAAAATCCACGTACACATCACTTCATACAAATACACCTAGACGGAAATCAGTACCTTCATATGACGAGTTTTCAGATAAGCTTGGCTAGGACCATCATGCGATGTTAACTTTGTAACTAGGGCTCGTTATCCAGTAAGGAGCAGGTCTCCATGAAGAGGCTACCATCGTGATTCCAGTTAATTCAATGGGCTGACTTCCCTCTCTAGATCAAGGACTGAATATACTCGGTAAGTCTACATTACCATTTCTGGAGAAAGAAGTTCTCTTCAGTTCTTTGTGAACATTAACATAAGAAACAAAGGTCCTGAGTGTTAGGTTATAATGTTAAGGAGAAAAAAAAGGCACACCAGTTTTCAATATGAGAATAGCATAAAACAATTGTAAAAAAATGAAAGCTTTATCTTCAGCATTCACAGCAGCCCCTCTCTGCATATCTTCCTCTCCTCTTCTTTCTCCATCACTTTAGGCTTTCCGAAATTTCTGTGCCTCTTAAACATACTTCCAAACCACCTATGTAGGAAGAATTTGAGATGTTAATTTTAACTTAGAATAAAATTAAGGATGTTTTTTCTGTTCAAAGGTGTTGGCAATTTCAAGTTTTCTTTCAAATTACAAACTAAAAACTCCTGCTGACTCTCTTGGCATTCTACTCTTTGCAGAAAAAAAATACAAAATATAAAATAGTGTGTGTCAAATACAAAGTGACCCTGAACATTAGACAATTCTCGATTCTCACAACGGGAAGATCAGTAAAAATTTTGGATGATTTTATTGCTATTTTAGCCAAGCTAAAATTGGCTTACTTGTAGTATAAAGTGAATGGTCAAATGTATACCTATAATATGTAGTCTTAGTTTAATTTTGTGTGCACATTTAAATCACATATTATATAGCAGATAGAAATGCTATTTTTTTCTATCTCACACTCCTTTCAACAATTTTATCTAAACCCTTCACATACTTATCTAACAGAGTATCCTGGAACATATCATTTCACTTCTACTGAGTTATTTCAAGTAAGATATTTCAAAATACATGCTGCGCTCACTAGATATTTTGTTCCAAGCTAAAAGTGCCCATTAATGAAATTAGAATATTTTATTTTCTTCTTTCTATCATAGATAATACACTCACAATGCAAGCACACAAGGCACAAAACCTTACTTACCCTATTGTTTTTAAAATGGTCTTTACACTTGTTTACTATTTACTGTGGCATTCTGCGCTGACAATTGTAAGGTCATGACCAAGAATAAACTCATCCTGAAGTCACTTTTCTCCATTTCCACAAATTTTGTAAAGTGACTTCTGCAACAACCCAAACCATCTTTTATTAAGGTCATTTCAGGTTAATGTGCTTCTTCAACAATAATTTTTGGTTTCAAAACAACAAGGGAAGTGAAGAAGCATGCATAGTGTGAGAAACTTTGTAAAGGTTCTAAATTAAGGCAATTAGCTCTTTATTGAGAACAATTGTGTGACAGGGACAAGTCAAAACCCCAAAGAAAAAACAAAGTTAACATCTTTCTGCATTTCTCCTAATCATAAATTATTTGACATATTAGTTCCACATTATAGGCAATTTTATATCCTGCCTTGTCTTGCCTAACTAAGCATTTTCCATATCATTAAGTATTCATCTTAAATATCATTTAAATGACTGCACAATATTCCCTAATGTACAGACATCATAATTTACTCAACATTCTCCCTCTTGATGAATGTTTAGGTTATTTTCAATGCCTTATTATTATAAGCAGTAGTTCAATAAATTTTATTGTGCATAAATCTTTGCCTACATTGATGATTATTTCATTATAATGGATTCCTAGAAGAGAAATGACAAGGTAAAACAATATGTACAACTTTGAGGCTGATAAAACAGATTGATACATTGCTTTCCTGACAGTTATGTTACATTTTTCACTCTTAGCAGTGGCAAGAGAGAGCCAACTGCTATAACTTTATTGGTATTGAGCATTTTGCATCTTATTTTATCATTTGATAGTTGAAAGTATTGTGTCTGCAGCATTTTAAATCACAAATAAAGCTAAATCTTTTTTTTTTTTTTTTTTTTTTTTTGAGACAGCATCTTGCTCTGTTGCCCAGGCTGGAGTGCAGTGGCATGATCTCAGCTCACTGCGCATACTCAGCCTCCCGGATTCAATGATTCTCCTGCCTCAGCCTCCAGAGTAGCTGGGATTACTGGCAGGCACCATCACGCCCTGCTAATTTGTATATTTTTAGTAGAGATGGAGTTTCACCATGTTGGTCAGGCTGGTCTCAAACTCCCGACATTGTGATTCACCCACCTCAGCCTCCCAAAGTGCTGGGATTACAGGCCTGAGCCACCGCACCTGGCCATCAAAATCTTTATGTGTATTTTGGTAGCCATTTATATTTTCTCTTTTGTGATTTGTTTCATGTTCTTTCCCATTTCTTTATTGATTATTTACTGCTTTATCAGTCTGTGTGAACTTCGTATATGTTTATAATATTAACATTTTGTTAATTATGTCTGTTAAAATCACTGGTCTCACTATTTTTTATAATTTTTCCACCATTTTTGCAATCAGAAATGTGTATATTTTTGCATAGTAAAGTATCATATTTTAAATTAACTATTTTTATTCCCTTATGTTTAAAGTGTCATTTGCCATGCGGGGTCAAATAGTCACCTATATTTTGTCTGTTTTTTCTTAAAGGCTTGATAATTACTTGTCTATTGATTTGACATATAATTATTTAAACCATCCATGGCAGATAAGCTTTAAGGTGGTCCTTGCAATCTCTATCTTCAGATGGAAACCCTCACTGGCTGCCAGTTTGGTTGCAGCCTTTCAGGGAACACAGCTAAGCCATGCTCAGAATCCTGACCTGTGGAAACTGTGAGATAGAAAAGGTTGTTGTTAAAGCCTCTAAATTTGTGGTGATTTATTACACAATGTAGAAAACTAAAACAGATTTCGATGTCAGCAATGGGGTGCTTATATAACTAATACCTACAAATATGGGAGTATCCTTAGAATTGAGCATTGGGCAGAGGCTAAAAAACTTTTGAGCAGCCTAATAGAGAAAGCCCAAATGGCACTGAACAGATTGTTAGTAAAACATCTGGACCTGAACTGTTAGGAAAAATGCTGCCAGGGAGCGCTCAGAAAGTAAAAGTAAGATACTGAAAACGGAAGAAAAGTGGATCATATTTGTGTAGTGGCAGACAGCTAAATAAAATTGTCTCCTGAAGTTACACGAAAAGCAGAAATTTTACATGATGAACTTGGATTTTTAGGTAAGGATACTTTAAAAAAAAAGTGGCGAAGTTGCCACTTTGTTTCTTCTTGCTAATCATAGCAAAAGGTTAAAAAGAGAGAGATAAGTTGAGGGAAGAAATGATGAACGCAATGGAACCAGGATGTAATAGTGAACATTCTCAGTCTTACCAGATGGCAGAAAATGCTGAAATTAAGAGAGCATGGTCATGAGAACAGTCTGAGGAAAGAACTATTCAATCTTTGCTAAAAATTTACAGTATTCAGTCATACTGGATGGTCTTTTAAGAGATTAAAGGACTATCTCAGAGATCCTCTCACTCACCATAGTGCCTCAGCCATCTCAACAGGAGCCCAAATTAGATAATAGATTAACTTGAAAAGATCCTCTGTGCGTTGCTTTGTCTAATGACATGAACACAATTGAGGTCCACAAAGTTCTTGAGAAAATTATTTCAGCACAAACTGCCAAATTGGACTGAAAGAGTCAAAAAATGAAAAGAATCTTGTCATACTCTCAAAATTCTCTTTGCAGGAAACAGGCTGATAAAACTATTCAGCTGGAAAACACATGCTAACATTCATGAAAAAGAAGAATGTCTCAGAGAATGGAAGAAGAGCCCAGAGGGCAGAGCTTAGAACCACAGAGAATCATTCTCAGGCCTTCAAGTCTAATCAACAAATTTCCGACTTTTACCCATTGGGATTTCAGAACTGCTATTGACTAGTGACTCATACTTACTTACCTTCCCTTTTCCTCTTTTAGGACTAAAATGTCTGTATCTGTTATTCTGTCTGTCCCACACATACATGTTAGATGTATTGGGGGAAGATAACTCATCCCTGTAGTGATGCAGGTCCACAGAGAACAATGTGCCTTATAATCGACGATTAACAGAGTACACATGAGAGTTTCATTCACACCTGAGGTTGATGTATATGATGAAACTTTTATTTTCACTCTAAATTAATGCTTTAATGAAATGAGACTCCTGGGAACCTTGGGATAGAGTGAATGCATTTTGCATGTGGAAGTAACAGGAATCACTGTAAACCAGAGAGAAGACTGTGATAGACAGACTTTTAAAGTAGCTCCCATGACCTCCACCTTCTGGTATTCATTGCCTAGTATAATTTTCTACCTTTTAGTGGGCAGGACTTGTAACTTGCTTCAAATCATTAAAATATGACTAATGTGATGAAATGTGACTTCCATGATTATGTTACATTATATAAAACTCTCTTACTAGCAGACTCACTTTGGTGTCTCTCCATTGCATTGTTGGCTTGGAAGAAACAAGCTTTTTTCATTCTATAACTGCAAGGAGATACATTCTGCCAACAACCTGTGAAAGCTAAGAATCAGATGCTTTCCAGTCAATCAGATGCCTCCCAGATGAGAATCAAGTCCCAGCAGACAGCTTGTGTGCAGCCTTGAAGAAGACCCAGCCACATTGAGCCTAGACTACCTATCCACAGAAACGGTGATAAATGTGTAGCTTTAATCCACTAAGTTTATGGATTTTGTATGCAGCACAAAAAAACTAATACATGACTTTTAATGTATTTTGTTTGCTTTGGTTTTTTATTTTAATTTCAGATTCAAAGGGTACATGTGCAGGTTTGTTACATGGATGTATTACATAATGATGAGGTTTGGGCTTCTAGTTTACCCATCGCTAAAATAGTGAACATTGTACCCAATAGGTTACTTTTCAAACCTAACCCATCTCTCACACCCTCCCTTTTTTTGAATCCCCAGTGTCTATGTTATTCATCTTTATGTTCATGTGTACCCATTCTTTGGCTCCCACTTTTAAATGAGAACATGCAGTATTTGATTTTCTGTTTCTGAGTTATTTCACTTGGGATGATGGCCTCCACTTTCATCCATGTCACTCCAAAAGACATGATTTTATTATTTTTTTATGGTTACATAGTATTTCATGGTGTGTGTGTATACAAACACACACACACATACATACACACACACATAACTTTTTATCCAATAATTCATTGATGAACACTTAGGTTGATTTCATGACTTTGCTAATGTGAATAGTGCTGCAATAAACAGAGTGCAGATGTCTTTTTTACATAACTTTTTTTGCCCTTTCAGTAGGTACAAAGTAGTAGGATTGCTTGAGTGAACAATAGCTCTACTTTTAGTTCTTTGACAAATCTTCATACTGTTTGTCACAGACTTACTAATTTCCATTCCCATCAAAAGTGTCCTCTTTTCTCTATATTCATGCCAATTTTCTGTTCTATAAGTTGTCTGTTTACTTTATTGATTATTTCTTTTGACGTGGAGAAGATTTTTAGCTTAAGTCCCATTTGTCTATTTTTTGTTTTGTTGGATTTGTTCATGAGGTCTTAGTCATAAATTATTTGCTTGGGCCAACATCCAGAAGAGTTTTTCTTAGGTTTTCTTCTAGAATTGTTACAATTTCAAGTCTTACATAAGTCCTTAATCTATCTTGAGTTAATTATTATATATGGTGAGAGATAGGGACCTAGTTTCATTCTTCTGGATATGGCTAGCCAATTTTCTCTGCACCATTTACTGAATAGGACGTTCTTTCCCCACTGTTTATTTTTGCCAACTTTGTCAAAGATCTGTTGGTTGTCAGTGTATGGCTTTATATCTGGGTTTTGTATTTTGTTCCATTGGTTTATGTGTCTATTTTGTACCAGTACCATGCTGTTTTGGTTACTATAGCATTACAGTAGAATTTTAAGTCAGCTAATGTGATGCCTTTGGCTTTGTTTTTTTGTTTTGTTTTGTTTTGTTTTGTTTTGGTTTTGTTTTTGTTTTGATTAGGATTGCTTTAGCTATTTGTGCTCTTTCTTGGTTCCATGTAAGTTTTAGGATTGTTTTATTTTTTATTTCTGTGGAAACTGATATTGGTAATTGGACAAGGAATTGCATTCAGTGTTCTAGGCCATATGGTCATTTTAACACTATTGATTCTTCCAATCTGTTACCATGGGATATTTTTCCGTTTCTTTGTGTCATTAATTATTTATTTCCTAAATGTTTCATAGTTCTCCTTGTACAGGTCTTTCATTTCCTTGGTTAAATTTATTCCTAGCTACTTTATATTTTTGTGGCTATTGTAAACAGGGTTGAATTCTTTATTTGGTTCTCAGCTTGAATGTCATTAGTGCATAGAAATGCAACTGATTTTTGTGCATTGATTTTGAATAATGAAACTTAACTGAAGTAATTTATCAAGGCTGGGAGTCTCTTAGAGGAGTCTTTGGGATTTCCTAGTTTATGATTATGTCATCAGTGAACAGAGATAATTTGACTTTATACCTTCCAATTCAAATGTCTTATTTCTTTCTCTTGCCTGATTTCCCTGGCTAGGACTTCCAGTACTATGTTGAATATGAGTAGTGTATTAGTCTGTTCTCATGCTGCTAATTATGACATAAGACATATGTCATAATGAGACTGGGTAATTTATAAAGGAAAGAGGTTTAATTGGCTCACAGTTCCACACGGCTGGGGAGGCCTCAGGAAACCTACAATCAAGGCAGAAGGCAAAGAGGAAGCAGGCACAATCTTCACATGGTGGAGAAGGAGAGAGAGAGAGAAAAAAAATGCTACACACTTTTTAATAACCAGATCTCATGAGAACTCACTCACTGTCACAAGACCAACAAGGGGGAAATCCACCTTCATGATCCAATCACCTCCCACCAGATTCTTCCCCCAACATTGGGAATTACAATCAAACATAAGATTTGGGTGGGGACACAGAGCCAAACCTTATCAGATGGCTCTTATTATTTTGAAATATTTTCCTTTGATGCCTTGTTTGTTAAGATATTCATCATGAAGGGATATTGGATTTTAATGGGTACCTTTCTGCATCTATTAAAATGATGATATGATTTTTGTTTTTAATTCTGTTTGTGTAGTTAATCACATTTATTGATTTGCATATGCTGAATCATCCTTGCATCCTGAGAATAAAACTTGCTTGATCATAATGTATTATCTTCTTAATGTGTAATGGATTCAGCTACTAGCATTTTGTTGAGGATTCTTACATCTATGTTCAGCAGGGATGTTGGCATGTAGTGTTGGTGTTGTTGTTGTGTTTCTTTGCCTTATTTTGATATCAAGGGACATTAGTTTTATAGAATAAGTTAAAGGGAAATCCCTCCTCCTCAATATTTTGGAATAGTTTTACTAAGATTTGTACCAGCTCTTCTATGTATGTCTGGTAAAATTTCACTGTGAATTCCTCTGGTTCTAAATGTCTTTGTCGTTGGGAAACTTTTTATTACGGATTCTCTTTTACTAGTCATTATTGGTTTGTTCAGGATTGCTTTTTACTCATGGTTCAATCTTGGTATTTTGTATCTTTCCAAGAATTTACCCATCTCCTTCAGATTTTCTTATTTGTGCTCATAAAGGTACTTATAGTAGACTCTAATTACCTTTTGTATTTCTGTGATATCAGTATAGTGTCATCTTTCTCATTTCTGAGTGTGCTTATTTGAATCTTCTTTTTTTTTCTTTATTAATGTAGCTAATGGTCTATCAATTTTGTTTATATTTTAAAAGAACAAATTTTTAATTTTATTTATTCTTTGTAATTTTTTTCATTTCAGTCTCACTTAGGTCTACTCTGATGTTTGATGTTTCTTTTATTCTTCTAGGCTTATGCTTGTTTTTTGCTTGTTTTGTTCTTATTTTTCTAGTTTCTTGAGTGTGATATTAGGTTGTTAATTTGATATCTTTTTTATGCAGGCATTTAACACTATAAACTTTTCTCTTAGCACTGCTTTTGCTCTATCCCAGAGAGGGATATGGTATGTTGTGTCTCTATTTCCATTTGTTTTAATTTTTTTTTTACTTACTTTTGTTGTTTACCAAAAGGTCATTAGGAAGCAAGTTGTTCAGTTTCCACAAATTTAGTAGTTCTAAGAGTTTCTCTTGCTATTTATTTCTAATTTCATTCCACTGTGATCTGGGAAGATACCTGAAATGATTTTAATTTTTTTGAATTTTTTGAGTCTTGCTTTGTCACCAAGCACATGATCTATTTTGGAAAATGTTTCATATATAGATGAGAAAAATGTATATCCTGCAGCTGTTGTGTAGACTATTTTGTAAATGTCTATTAGGTTCATTGGTACAGAGTACAGTTTAAGTCCAGGTTTGCTTTGTTGATTTTCTGAATCAATGATCTGTTGAATACTGTCAATGGGGTATTAAAGTCCTACACTATTATTATATTGTTGTCTATCTCTTTTCTTAGGTCTAGTAATATTCATTTTATGAATCTGGGTGCTCTGGTGTTAAATGTGTATATATTTAGGATAGAAGATTTAGCATAAATCTTCCTGTTGAATTGAACCATTTGTCATTATATAATAACCTATTGGTCTTTTTTTTTTACTGTTGTTGATTTAAAGTCTGTTTTACCTGATATAAGAATAGCTACTCCTGCTGGTTTTTGTTTTCTATTTTCATGATATATCTTTTTACAACCCTTATATTTGAGTGTGTAGATGTCTTTACCCCTTAGGTGGGTCTCTTGTAGGCAGCAGATAGTTGGGGCTTGTTTTATTTTTGTATCCAATTTGCCAGTCTATATCTTTTAAGAGGAGCATGTGGGCCATGAATGTTCAAGGTTAATATTGATATGTGAAGTATTGTTCCTGTTATAGTGTTGTTAACTATTGTTAACTAGTCACTTAGTAGTCTCAATTGCATAATTGCTTTATGACCTCTGTAGCTTTGTACTTACATGTGTTTTTATGATGGTGATTATTATCCTTTTATTTCCACGTTTAGAACTCCCTTGAGCATTTCTTGTGGGAAACAAGTGGTGACAAATTCCCTTAGTGTTTGCTTGCCTGGGTAAGACTTTATTTCTCCTTTGTTTGTATAGCTTAATTTAACAGGTTATAAAATCCTTGGCTGTCATATTTTTTCTTTTAGAAGTCTGGAAATAGGCTCTCTATCTCTTCTGACTTGTAGAGCTTCTGCTGAGAGGTTCATTGTTATAGGTTTTTTTATGGGTGATTTGACACTTCTCTCTAGCTGCTTTTAAGACTTTTTTCACATTGACATTAGTGTGGTAGCTATATGATTTGGTGATGTTCATCTTGTGTCTTTCAAATGTCCTCTGAGTCTCTTGTATCTGGATGTCTATATCTCTAGTAATATCAGAGAAATTTTCCTAAGTTATTCTTTCAAATATGTTTTAAAAACTTCTGACTTTTTATTATTCTACCTCAAAAATTCCTGTAAGTCATAGGAATTTGTCAAAAATGAAGAAAAAAGAATTTTTTTAAAAAATAACAAAGCCTTTAAGAAATAGGGAATTATGCAAAGTGTCTAAACCTAAGACTTACAGGCATTCCTGAGGGAAAAGGAGAAAAAGTAAGAAGTTTGGAAAACATATTTGAGGGAATAATTTGAAAGCCCAGTCTTCAAGCTTTGACATTTATTTCTTCTTCTTAGTTTAGCCTATTGTTAAAGTTTTCAGTTGTGTTTTCAAATCTCTTCAGTGAACTATCTATTTTCAGAAGTTCTGGGGTTTTTTAATATAACTGTCTCATCTTTCATATCTTGAATTGTTTTCCTGATTTTTTTTTCTGTTGCTTTTCAACTTTCTCTTGGATCCCATCGAGCTCTCTTACAACTCATATTTTGAATTCTTTATCTGTCATTTCTGAATTTTTATTTTAGTTAGGATCCACTGCTAGAGAGCTAGTATGGTCCTTTGGGCATGTCACAACATTTTGTTTCTTCATGATGCTGGAGTTCTTAAACTGGTTCCTTCCCATCTGGAGAAGCTGTCACTTCTTATTTCTGAATTTACTTTTGTATAAGTGGGATTATTCCCCCTGGAGGATATGACTGTTGTGTATGTTGGGTAAGGCCCTTTAGCTTTGCCTCTTTATACTTTCAAGGAGTCAAAGTTCTGTATGAATTCCTTAGTTATAGACAGCTTCATGTAGTTGTTTTCACAAATGCACATGGTTTGTAGCTTGTAGCAGTTGTATACTGTGTGTGTGATCGGGCTCACTGTCTCCTACAGAGATGGAGAAGTAGAGGTCTCAGGAGGCTTACCTCATTCCCTAGTGCTGTGTACTTCTGTCAGCATGAATTATTAATATAGTATATTGGGTTGTACAATTTACCCTACAGACCAGTAGGTGGCACTTGGACACAGCTGGCTGAGCTCTGTAAAACAAGGTCAGAAGTTGTGATGGGCTGTGCAAATTGACCTCTCGGCCCACAGGTGGCACTTACAGGCAGGAGGTAGTTGCGGTGGTGGCAGTGAAATTTTTAACTTGATCTTTGTTAATCATGGGAAGTAGCAGGGTGTCCTGGGTGATGGGTGGGGCATGGAGCTCCCAGGAGACATGTACCACACTGTACTGCCAAGGTGGCTGAGGCTGGGGGTGGGCAAAACTGGACAGAGCTGGGTCCAGTAAGCCCACGACAGGCTCTCGGAAGCTGATGCAAGCACCAAACGTGGCATGGGTCTAGGGCAGCTCTTAGACCACTGGGACAACCCTCCAGGGTGAGGTGGAAGCATTGCTCCTGCACAACAGAGCCCTCTCAGGGAAAAAGGGGCCGCCTGGGGTTTTCAGCCCAGCAAGTGGTCCACATTCCCGACCCAGTGGGTCTCCCTCCAGTGTCCACCACAGCAGCAGGCTTGAACAGCTAGCTAGTCCCAAGCTGTCCACACACAGATCACCAAGCTGTTCTAGGCGTGGTGGGCCACGAGACTACCTGGAGCAGAAAGCTGGGGCATCAGGCCACACCCTTTCCAGTCTGGTCTCACAGAGAGCGGTGCCCACCTCCCATGTTACCACAGAAATTCATGCCACATCCTTCTCTGTGTTGTGGCAGTGGGGCTCCTCCCCACCACTCAAGATCAGACAGACTACAGACCTCATCTCCATTCCCCTGGGCGGTGTGCTCAAACACTGGAGAACTGGGACTAGGTCAGGAGATTTGTCTTCCGGCCCTTAAACCCAAGCACTGGCTGTAACAAGGAGGGGTGAACTGCTCCCAGACCACCAACAAAACACTCGGGTGGGGCAATGGCAGCTACATGGTTGGCCCACTGTGGGAATGGCCAGGCAGGCAGCCCTGGGAAGAACAGGCAGGCATGGGGCATGTGATTCAAATGCACCTCTGTCCCACAACGGTGGTGATGGAGCCTCTCTTTGGGGTTTGTGAGCATGCCTGTGCCCTGCTCACTCCTCAGCCCTGCAGACAGCAGCAGCTGCAGCTGCATAAGAAAGGATGCTGAGCCTTGAGGGGTAGGCACCAAGAGTTGCATTTTGCTGTAACTCCCCAGAACACTGAAGCCTTTGGGGTTCCATGCAAGTTCAAACAGTGCTGCTGCATGGTCTCTGGGCAGCTCCTTCTGCCAGTCCAAAGGTCTGTGGGGGTCATGGAACTCTCCTGTAGCTAGGATCCCAGGGGCCAGCAGCAGGAATGTGGTGTCCTGGGATTCCTTCACTCACCCCTTCCATGGGCCTGGGTCTGGGTTTGAGGGCTGGTCCCGGCACCCAGCGATGTTAAGTAGGCAGCCCTGCTTTTCCCTTCTTCTATCAAGGTGTCTTCCATTACCTCCCTACTGAATTTCAGTGTTCCCTCTCAAAAGATCGGTTTGAAGTATGTTTTACTCAATATTTTGGTTCCTCTTTATGGAAGAGGTGCATCCCAGCTGCATCTAATCAACTGTCTTGAACCTCTCCATAATGTATTTTGTTGTAAAATATAAAATAAAATTCCAAAATAATTTAATCTTTAATAGCTACCACAACCTCTGCAAGACATTTCAGATATCATTGGAGATAAAGGATACATTTTGAGACAGGAAGATGAACTTAGAGCTATCAAAATCATATTAAGCATTTGTTTGCCCCTTTATTTAAAGTTGTCCCTGATATCTATAATTTCCTAGCAGTCAAATAATCAAAATTATGTTTTAAGAATGCAGTTCTCTCAAGTAGAGATTATTGGTAAGATCACTTTGAGGTGTAAATGAAACATTTTAAATACATGTAATCTATTTAAGAAAATACAGCATAAAGATTTCATTCAAGAGACGCTAAATCCTCTCTGATTTTAAGGAAATAAGAGATATCTTTTAGCTGAACTGGTAAGGGAAGCCTTCATGCGAGAGGTGCCAATTGGCTTGAACTGTGAACTATGTTATGTAAGACATTTATTGGTAGGTAAATGAGGGAAAGGTTAAACATTAAAGTTCTGTGTAGGGTAAAGCTAACCCATGAAGCACTTGGACAACAGTAAGGAAAGAAGTTTAAATGAGACAATGTATTCCTGTAAAGAAGTAATAATAAATGATGGAATGAGAAAGGGTAGACTGAACCCAGAGAGTAAAGTATCTTAAATGCCAAATCAAAAACTTTGAACTTTATCGTGAAGGCAGGCAATGAAACGTCATTGAAACCTGATTAACAGGAGAATCACAGTATAAAATTTATATCAGTTTCTGTACTTAGTCATAACCAGTTAACTACTTCTCAAGTCAGTTAAGATTTGAAACTGAGAACACAATGTAATTCAGTAAACAAAAATGATACCCATGCTTTCTTTCTATAGCTCAGAAATTCATAACATCTCTTACCATTGTAGCTAATGTGACTAAAGGTAAGACATCCACATTTGGTGTTAGGAGTCCTGGGTCCTCAGGCTCTGAAACTGCTACTAGGATTTAACGTCACTGGTTAAATCAATAATTTTCTTGACACTTCATAATCTTATCTGTCAATGAGTGATGATGGTAATATCTGCTGTACAGACCACACAGTATTGCAGAAAAATTAAGTGATCGTTGCAAACAACCTAATTTTTTGAGAGGCTTTATTTATCAAAAGAATTTTTTATGGATTAAAAAATGGATTCAATTTAACTGACAAAAAATAAAATGAGTTCAGTTATTGAAGTCCAAGAAATATGTACAAGTCAACAAGTGCCTGGTGCAGACGCAAAGAAAACTTGGAATGTTTGCACTCTGACTCCCACAAGAGGACAGGGTCAGGAATCCAGCTGGAGTTTGACCTAATTGAACAGAGGGTCCAGCAACGTTTGAACTGTGGCCTGAGCATAGACTATGTTAATAATATTATAATGAGAAAAAGGCACATGCAAATGAGCTGAGGAGTAATCAGATGTGGAGCAACTAATGGTTCAGCTACTGCCCTCTGGGGGAAAAATGGGTGCAATGCTACAAGAAAACGAAAACCTCAGGGATCAAAGTGAATGAGTCAACATAAACGCCAAAGAAATGATTTATGGCACAACTGCAAAATGGGATACCATGAAAATATTGTGAACATGAAGAAAAGTCACTGGTATCAGTTGCTATATTATTAAAGAAACATGAACAGCATCACACACACACACACACACACACACGTACATACACAAGGAGAAAAGAGAAACAAAATACACACCGAGATATCTACTTTTTAAAGAATCCTGATGAAAGTTATCTCTGGATGTTGAAATTTAAGGTTATCTGTATTTTATTGGTAATTCCTCTAAATTGAAAAGGTGCTATATATATAAAATAAAATAATGCTTTTTAATTGAATAATGTAATACCTATTAAAACACTATGTAAGTGGTAAAGTACTAGTCAGATGAGTTATTATTATTAATTATGATTAATAGGTAATTTTTTCTATCCAGCTCCTTCTATGATATCAACATAAATCATATCAGTGGGAAGCAGCTCATATGGCCTTAGGAATACAGAACTAGGGATCAAATCTTAGCTTCCCTTCTTGGTAGCTGAATGACTTTGGGCAAACTAATTAACCTTGGTATGTCTTCGATATTTTAAAGGTAAGATACACATAATGATACCTGTACCAAAGATTGTTCTAAGCATTAAATTGGCAAGAGTACAGTGCTTTCACTAGGTGAAAAATAATGATTTGATACAGGCTAGCCACACTTATTATCACCAATCTATACATTCAGCAAAGATTTACTGAGTTCGTATTCAGTGTCAGAGAACTTCTTGCCTCAGGGAGTTCACAACTTGTGGATACCCTTATCGAGGAAGTTCTGTAGTATGTCTAATACAGTAAATCTAGTACCATAACAATTGAATGAGTAACTTCAAGGAGTGATAAAGCATATGTGGAATTCTAAGATTGCAGGCAAGGGGTGGGGGCATGCACCTATGCCTAGGAAAGTATAGAGCCTTTCCAGTGGAGGTGACACCTAAGCTCAGTCTTAAAGGCTGAGTAGGTGCTTCAGAGGCAAGGAAGAAGAAGAGCATCCCAAGGAGAGAAAAAGGCGGAGTCAAAACCAGAGACATTAAAAAGTCTTATTACATTTGGGGAACCAAAAGTAGTTTCACAGCGCTAGAGAATGCTAAGGATATATTATTATTCAAGTATAAGCAAGCATCTTCTTGCTTTACAGCAAACACATGTAAGACTATGAAATGCAACTGAAAGGTTCAAATAGGATCAAGTTGATTTGGTACAAAGATATACAAGGAAGTACCATTTTAAAATTAAATGCATAACTCAAGCAGCAAAATCTTAGAACGGATCAGAGATTTTAAAACACATTTCACATATAAAATTAAGGGAAATAATGAAATTTTGGAAGTAGACCAAAGGTGATTCTCCCTGCATTCATTATCATTCTGTAGTATTTCTATAATGACACTGTCAAAATATATTATTAATATTGGTGATTTATGACACTTCCTCGTGCTCACCCATTTGGACCCTGGGAGAACACACAAAGTAAAGATGAGAATGTTTAAAATCAATATTTACTTTGCCTTTAAAAAGAAACGAAGAAATTTACTTTGATCATTTTGGGTGGGCACTGTCATTTTCTATTAGCTTTTTGTTTTTATAACGAGGGAAGTTTTGGACACAAAGGATACATTAAGTGAAATAATTTTTGTGAGTGAAGTATAGCTATTCCACAAGAGAAACTAAACCAATAGACTGAGGATAAACCACCATCAGCTGTCGTCATTTAATCAAGTGTGATATACTAGCCACACAAGAAGGGAACAAGGGGAGAAGTCTACTTTGTTTGCTTTCAGCATAGGTGTGCTGCATTGGAGTAACCCAAGCAATTACGATCAGAGTACTTAGCAGACAGTAGAAATGGTCTAATCTGGACTAAAGAAACTGTATTGAATGACTTCTTGTACTTGCTGCTAAGCAAGGTGAAGCTGTAGAGAAAAATCCATTGAAAAAAAAAAGCTCGTACCTTTTTTAAGTCACTTTCTTTGACGAGTTATTAGAATCCTATAGAATACTGGAATGACCATACAGTTGAGGTGCATTCCTTGTATCCCTAAAAGCCTGAAAGAAATACAATTGTAAGATGGAGAAATGCAGGAAGGTATATGCTGATTGACATATAGAACATTTGGAGAATGATAGTTTAGAAATGAACTGAAGGCTTAGAAATCATCTAGCTCCAATATTAGTCTTTTACTATTGCACCAGGACCTTGTCTGTACTTGTCCAGCTTGCTCTCTTACTTGTCCTAATGCCTCTTGTCACATGGTCTTTGCATATGTGGGTTTTTCTTTCTGGAATATTCAATATATCACCTCTAACCTTTTCAATTTTTTGCCAAAGCTCATGTATGGCTCCTTGCCCCGAAATTTGTGATATATTGTTCATCCCATTGCAGGCTTTCATTTGCATCTTCTATTTCTCTTTTCTAGCACTTCCATAGTGTCCTATTCATTTGTGTTTGAAAAGTATCTCTCTTCCCCTCTACACAGTAAGCTTCATGTGAGTAATCACTTGTCTGTTTTGTTGAGCTTGCATCCCCCAATGCCTGACACATAACAAGCTCTTTTTAAATCAAGAAGTGCAGCTTTTACTCCCATCATAAAACAATACTTCAATGCCCCCTATGTTTTTGCTGTTTCATACCATTGTGCTGGTTATTCCTTCTAGTTAGAATATTTTCCCTAATTTTGTCTGGCTGATTTTTCTCCATTCTTCAAGATTAATCTGAATACCTGTGGATATGCTTCTTCATCTCTTGACTAAGTTCCTAGAAGCCCTGCGCTTCCAAATCCTTCTGTATATAACCCTCTAATAGCACCAACATTTTTCTTAACAGCAGAAGTTCTTCAAAAACAACATCCACCAAGGTAATCAACTGGATTAACCAGTCCTTTCAACTCTTCCTGAAAAAAACTCTAATACCCATAGGGTACTGATCATTTTTGACTAGTTGATTACTCTCTAACAGACCTGCATCCTTTGGCCTCCTTCATTTGAGGTCTACGTTCACCAAGAACCACTGTGTTTGTTCCTATAATTTTGTATGTCAGGGATACTTGTTATTCTAATTACATAATTTAATTAGATTGTACATAACTAAAGAAATGTGACTATGTAACGGAATCTTTTCCATAAAAGAATAGATTAAAGCAAGTTGCCAAAAATGAGTCAATCATTTGTTATGATCAAGGCTGATGTAAAAGACTGGGAAAAATTGTTTTAAATCTAGACATCTGTACTCACATTACTTCACAAGTGCCTAGATTCTCTCTCCCCATTAAAGAAATCAAAACTGGAAATGTCAGATGAGATATTTTGTAAGGATAATGACAGAAAACTCTAATTAGCAACCCTCATTAAAATGTCTACATTAAAATAATATGTTGAAAAGCAACCTAAATGTCAATCAATGGATGTGTAGATTTTTAAGATGTGGTATATACATACAATGGACTATTACTCAGCCTTAAAAAGAAAGAAAATGTTCACACATGCTGCAATATGGATGAACCTTGAAGGCATTATGCTAAGTGGAATAACCCAGTAACAGAAGGTTATAGATTATGTAATTTCACTGATATAAATAATCAAACTTACAATGACCAAAAATAGAATGGTGGTTTCCAAGGGCAAAGGAAAACCATGGAGTTATTGTTCAATAGGTACAGAGTTTCCATTTGGGACGATAAAAATGTCCTGGAGATGAATGGTGGTGATGTTTTCACAACAAGGTGAATATATTCATGCTGCTGAACTGTACATTTTATAATAGCTAAAATAGCAAATTTTATATCATGTGTATTTTACCACAATTTAAAAATAAATTAATAATAATAGTATGTTGACGGAAACTTTTATAATGCCTCACTTTGACTCCATTTTATGAATCAAGTAACTGTTGGTCTCCATCATGGTGGATGAGTAGGCTGCTATTACAGTAGCTTTTTTACCTGTCTCTCATCCTCGGCATACAGGAAGCCACAATGAGCAGAAATTGTTTCTTTCATCACCATCTACAGACTTCTATGTTTCCTGAAATTTAGTAATTGATCAATAAATGTTCACTGAAGGAATGAATGGACAAATGCTGTTATTTTGCTGCCGAGGGAATAGAAGCTTAGAAAAGCTAAGATCACACAGCTGGATAGTGGCATTAATGCGACAAGATTTCAAATTCCATGGACCAAAATTATACCTTTTTTATTCCATTTGAAAAATGTACATTAGAACCCTACTACATGCCAATACTGTGTTAAAGATTAAAGATACAAAGATGAAACATATCTAGTTTGTGATCACTGCTATATTTTGCTTTAAGAAAACTGCATTAAACACTCAGAATTATGTATCAGTTAAACCTCCAGGAGAAAAACTGGCAGGTGGGTTGCTCCTCTCACTCCAGTCAGAATGGTGATTATTAAAAGTCAGGAAACAACAGATACTGGCAAGGATGAGGTGTGTTGTGGAGAAATAGTGTGGATGAGGTGTGTTGTGGAGAAATAGGAACACTTTTACACTGTTGGTGGGAGTGCAAATTAGTTCAACCATTGTGGAAGACAGTGTGGTGATGCGTCCAAACCAGAAATACCATTAGACCCAGCAATCCCATTACTGGGTATATACCCAAAGGATTATAAATCATTCTACTATAAAGACACATGCACATGTATGTTTATTGCAGCGCTATTTACAATAGCAAAGACATGGAACCAACCCAAATGCCCATCAATGGTAGACTGGATAAAGAAAATGTGGCACATATATACCATGGAATACTATGCAGCCATAAAAAAGAATGAGTTTATGTCCTTTGCAGGGACATGAATGAAGCCAGAAGCCATCATTCTCAGCAAACTAATACAGGAACAGAAAACCAACCACATGTTCTCACTCATTAGTGGGGGAGTTGAACAATGAGAACACACAGACGCAGAGAGGGGAACATCACAAACCAGAGCCTGTTGGTGGGTGGAGAGCAAGCGCAGAGAGAGCATTAAGACAAATACCTAATGCATGGGGGGCTTAAAACCTAGATGACAGGTGCAGCAAACCACCATGGCACATGTATACCTATGTAACAAACCTGCACGTTCTGCACATGTATCCAAGAACTTAAAGTTACAAAAAGAAAAAGAAAAAAACCTGCTTTGAATTTGGATGCAATCTGTGCAAAGCAAAGAGTTTCAACTGGGTTCCAGAGACAGGAGTCATGAGTTTTGGCAGCTCAGTTATTAATTCATCATCCCACCTTGAATAGCTCCTCTTCACCTCTCTACACTTCAGTTTCTTCATCTGTAAACCATCTTCTGAGTTAAATTACTCCATTTGGCATCCACAGACTCTCCAGAAACCTTAACAGTCTTTGAGAGCCTGACTCAGACTCCCAAAGCCACAGACAGGAGCATTTTGAGAGAAGGAACAAAAACAAATCATCTCAGGTCTCCATTTTTCCAATGGAAACAGCCCAGAACAATAAGCCCCCTGGTACGGTTACATCCAGCAGGATGTTTCCTGCTTAAGTCAGTACCTGCTAATCACATGGCTGAGCTGTCACACAAAGTGATGAATGTGGAAAACAGCCTTCTGGGGAATGGGCCAAAAATTCTCTTCCTAGCCAAAGAAATCAAAGGAAATGATTGTCTCATTCAAGTTCCATGGACCTAGTGGGAAGGAATTGTTTCAAACTCAGGAAGCAAGTCTATCTTCATCAACGTGTGTTCTCAAAGGCATTCCATGGCTTATGAAAAGAGCCTCCAACAGTCTACGGACACCATAAACCCTGAGGTATATCTCTTGCTCAATCCATCACTGCTCTTCCTGACTGAACTTAAGTAAAACATTTCCCTGACCAAAATCCTCACTTGTGTCACTCACCCCTACTCTGTGCTCCCAGAATCCAGATGTAAATCTTTATCACAGTACTAATTATTTGCGAATTTCTTTAATGTCTGCTATCAAGGCTATATAGCATGCTCCTTGAGTCTAGGGAATGTGTCTATCTTGTTCTTTGTTGCATTTCCTGACAGAGTGCCTAACAGAGAGTTCAAATAATACATTGAATAATTGAATTTGCTATCTACCTGTCTACTCTGCTGAATTATGTTTTCTGTGCATGAGGTGTGTTGTTTATTTTCATATTACTACTTAATGTACTTAATCTACTTAAAGTAGATGCTGGCTCACAGTTAAGATCGATTTATTGAACGAAGTAATGATCTTTGAAGACACAGAAGCACCCTCACCACACTCTACCTTCTGGGAGGCAGAAAGATTTCCCTAATGCCACTTTACTAGTTCAATATGAAGAGGTCCATTCATGCTGCTTGGTCATGGAAGACTTTGCCACACACATATACCAGGCTAGAAAATCTCAGAGCCTTTGTGTCATAGTGTTGATTGCTAGGCAAATGGACATTTTCAATCTGGAACGATTGAACTCAAGTTCTTGTAATTTGTAGGTCTGCTTTAAGTTTTTATGGCTTAACCCTCCACTATGTCTTATACCCTCTAATAGCCTTGCTTATATCTTCTCATGTAGCAAAATGTCAATGCCCAGAAATTCAAAAAAAACCCAAGTTCTAGTCCCAAATGTGCTACCAACTCTTAACTTCCCCCCACCGCCCCCCGCTCACTTCAGCCTCATTGGGGCTTAGTGGACTAATCTGTAAAATAAATGAATTAACTAGCATATCTTCAAGGTTTTTCCAGGAAATCTAAAATGTTGTAAAGCCCTAACATACATCAAGCCCGTGACCAAGTGAGTATAATTAACCAACTGTTTTGGATCTCTCCGCACTTCTTACTTCTTCCCCGTAAGATCACCTATTCAAGACAAAGAGCTGAATGTGTTGGGTTATTATTGGAGCCTTGGGCCCAAAGTATCTGTCAATGTGCTTTTCTGTTTCTTGAAGAGCTCCTTTTCTATATAGTCTTACCAGAACAGTTTGTGGTATTATAAATGAAGTTTCTAGATTCACAATGAGTGCAGTGTCGGTTCAGAAATATGCAGCTCTTAAAGCTGCATTCTGAGGTCTGTTGACTTCTCTTCCCATCCAATTCAAATATCACCCTGGTGACTTCAGAACATTTTCCACTTCTTGCCAATAAGATTTTCTTCTGCACTGTGTGGTCTCTGGTCTGCTTCTATTTAAGTCAAGGGAATGGCTTGCATGCATTCTTTTGAGATTCACTGGCCATTTTTCTCTAAAAAAAGAAGCATCCAAGTGATATATTGAAAGTACATCTAACCTTCCAGAGCTATATAGCAGACCTCAGCTGAAATGAGCAACAGAATAGCATTCCAGGTGGCTCATTTTTACCTTCTATTGTGAAGTCACCACCTCTGTGGTACAAAAGCCACCTATTCAATTTCAGATCCTAATAATTGTGGAAAAAATCTATTCCAGACAATCACTGGTGAGACCACTGCATTGTGACTCAAAACATAGAACAAAAATAAGTATATTTTCAGTTAAACAAAAGCTGATGTTCACCTGCCTCCTTTCTTATGTACTCACACACATGCACACGCACACACACACACACACACACAATTCAGCATTCACTGCATGCACAAGAGAAGGAAAGTGATTTTGAATTTTACTTTAAAAAATGGATAGAAAGATTGCTTATCAATTCTATAGCCTTTAGATGAGGAATTGAGGTGAATGTTTTTTTCCAGCATGAACATGTCTTCAAATATGCTCATCTCAGCAAGCAGAAATGTGAGTTACACTTTGAAGATTGACGGGTAACTTCTAACAGCAATATGGGTTACTGACTCAGTTCTAAAGCTGAAGAGAAAGTACCAAATCTTGGATGGTTCAATATTCTATAAGTGATTCGGAAAACTCATTTCAGTGCATGGACCAAGAACAACCAGTGGTGGTCAGTTGGGTCTCTTGTAGTAACAACGTCTTCACTCTGTTTGGGATTAGAATGAATAATTTGCAAAAACTCCCTTTATTGACAGCTCATTTAAAATAGGGCTTTTTTTTTTTTTTTTTTTTTTTAAATTTAAAGGCTGGGTCTCACTCTGTCACCAATCATGGCTCACTGCAGCCTCCAACTCTTGGGCTCAAGTGATCCTTGCTTCAGCCTCCTGAGTAGCTAGGACTATACATGCCACCACACCCAACTAATTTTTTATTTTTTTATCTGTAGAAATGAGATCTTGCTATGTTGCCCAGGCTGGTCTTAAATTCCTTGCCTCAAGCAATCTTCTTACATTGACCTCCCAAAGTGCTAGGATTGCAGTCGTGAGCCACCTCACCCAGCCTAAAATAGGGCTTCTTACATTTTAATGTACAAATGATTCACAGAGGTCCCTGGTAACACTGAATATTCTGACTCTGTAGTCCTCAGCAGGGTTTGATATTCTGTACTTCTAACAAGATCCCAGGTGATATGGATGTTGC
Source organism: Macaca fascicularis (assembly GCF_037993035.2). Lineage (NCBI taxonomy): Eukaryota > Metazoa > Chordata > Mammalia > Primates > Cercopithecidae > Macaca > Macaca fascicularis. The sequence goes on along the minus strand of NC_088381.1, from coordinate 149,979,593 downwards.
TGTACCACAGACCACACTTGAACAGACCAATCATGCTTCTAATGCCAATGATAATTTTGTTTCTTCCTTAAAGTGACAAGAGGTGGAAAGAATTTGGTAGATACAAACGCTTTGTGTTCTTGAAAACAGATGCCATATATTTATTTTATAATCACTTCCTGTCCTTCTTAGCTTACAATAATCAGAACATTATTTGGGAGATAAATCATGGGCCCCTGAATTTATACAGTCAAAATACATTGTGAAAATATTAAGGATTGAAACATATTTAAAATCACAAAACCTCAGAGCAGGGAAGGGCTTCAATGTTGATCTGATAAAACCCTAATTGTCCTGGGTGGGACTCCAAGAATGGAGGAGACTTTACCAAACACTCAGTCTTGTCGGAGAACAGCTAAGACTAGAGCTCACTTTTTCTCACAGCTACAAAGATAAGTTTGGTTTACTTTGAGTTTATTATTATTATTATTGAAAAGAAACCACAGTAACAATGCAGTTTGTTTTTCCAGCATTTTTCATTAACTACAATTATATTAACTATATTTTGTCAGTATTTCTTGAGATATGATAACAATAAACATATGTATTCTCATTTTATAAACTGAGGAAACTAAGATGGTAACAGAATAAGTAAATAACTTGCCTGAGGAGAGATAAACACACACACACACACACACACACACAGAGAGAGAGAGAGAGAGAGAGAGAAATACATGGGCAAAGCTACAATAAGGATTTTCTCAAATGGCATTCTGATCTATCATTAAGCCAAGTTATCTTCTCCCAGCTTTTTGTTTTATATAAACAAAAAATGTGACTAATAAAACAATGTGTTTTATTTTTGTTACTTTTTCCCTTTGTTTTCTTCCTTGTTGAGTTTGGCCAGTATGCAAGCATTGATCTTCTCATATGGCGCTATATTATGTTTTTTGTTTTCATCAAAACAATTAGTTGCAGCTTGGAAGATATAATTCTACCAGCACATCACAGAAAATCCTGTTTTCTGCCTTCCTTAATGAAGTCAGGCATCATGGGAAATGGAAACACCAGGGAAAAGAACATGTTTTAAAGTATAATTGCTTTCAAAAAGAAAGATGTTCCCCAGTGAATCTATTTTGGATTAAATGCTGTAGAATTTCTCTTTCTTTTTTTAATTTCCTGGCCCTTCTATAAGGGTATTTTTTGCAATATCCAATCCTTCTGCAAGGTTTGTCTGCTTTTGGGGTTGCTAATGTAGAAGATGGACTAAGATCAAGAACGAATTTTCAACCTTTTGCCCCTTTGTCCCAAGAATGCTTTTCAAATACCACTCTTGCCCATGTTTGCATGATGAATTAGTAATGTTATCTCTAGGTTGTCCCCGCTCCACGTTGATGCCTATCCACCCACCTCCACATCCTGCTCAAAGCTTCAGCTTTTCATTTGTCCTATAGTCCCCGGCTCCCTTCGCCATCCATCTTCGAGTGTGCCATTCTTGTTCCTGCCGTGAGACCTTTGCCTTTGCTGCTCCTTTGGCCTGGAATATTACTTCACCTCATCCCTACCTAACCCATTTATGCTACCTCCTCAGAGAGGGCTTCTCCAAACTCCCAATCTAAAGTCACCCCCAGCGACTCTCACTCACAGTGCTCTACTTTCATTCTCTTCCACACATTTGTTACTAATATTTCTGTGATTCATTTAATTTTCTTCCTCTCATAATAAGAACATAAGCTCCGTGAGATAAGGAACCCTTTCAATGAGGTTTTGTTGTTTTTTGCGGGGGGGGGAGGGGAGGATTGTTTGTTTGTGTGTTGTTTTTGTTTTTTATGAGACAGAGTCTCACTCTGTCGCCCAGGTTGGAGTGCAATGGCATGATCTCGGCTCATTGCAACCTCCTCCTCCAGGGTTCAAACAATTCTCCTGCCTCAGCTTCCTGAGTAGCTGAGATTACAGGCGCCCACCACCACGCCCAGCTAATTTTTAAGTTTTTAGTAGAGACAAGAGTTTTACCATGTTGACCAGGCTGGTCTCGAACTCCTGACCTCAGGTGATGTGCCCACCTCGGCCTCCCAAATTGTTGGGATTACAGGCATGAGCCAATGTGCCAGGCCCCTTTCAACTAGGTTTCAACATTAATTGGCACACAGTAGGTGGTTAATAAATGTTGGCAGACTGAATGAGTAGACTGAATCAATCATAAGGTATGTATTAAAATTCGCAGAATCTTAGAGCAGCCAAAAAACTAAAAGGTGATCGAATCTAACTACTTAATTTCCAGAAGTATACAACAAGCTCCACAGAGAGAAAAGTGCCATTTTCAAGAAGGATCTCAGAAGCCACAGGAGGGGAAAGATGCCTTTTGTTATTTCTTTCAGCAAATATGTTAGGTGCCGACATTAACCTGGATTCTTGGGAGTCAAATGATGGGGAAAAACAGGCATGGCCTTTGGCATCATGGCAGCTAGGCTAAAATGTGGGGGATGAGAGAGAGGAGGAATCAAGATTGGGCTATCTTGGGGGACATAATGGTCCCCTCAAAGCATGAACTAGTAAAAAGCTCCCTAGTCTCAGAGACAAAGAAAACTGTGTAACTATATGTATAACTGTACAACTATCTGAGACACAGCAAAATATAAGAATAAGGGAAATAGGTGGTGCCAATTATGAAACCTATGTCAGAGTTCCATTGGTCTGTTACCCTGGAAAAACTAAAAGTTATCAAAATATAAATGAAAATGAAAATGGACTCCCAGGGCCATCTCTTGGTGGCGTCTCCCACTACCATGGTTGAGTGGGCTTCTTCTACCCCAGGACCCACTCTGGTCATGATTGCCCCAGAATTCATAAGGGCCAGATTTAAAAAAATAAAAAATAAAAAAAACCTATCTGCAAGATACACACATTAGACTAGGATATTATTCTTTGGAAAATGATTATTGAGGAGTTCCTAGGGAAAAGAAGATAAGCCAAACTGTGTCAGGGAAAGTTTTATCATTAAGAAGGTGCAGCAGAGTCTCAGTCAGCACTATTGAAGTGGCAAATTTCTAGAGACCCATGTATAAAAAGTATTATACAACAGATAATTATAATCCAGTGGATGTAACTTAATAATAACATAATTAGTGGCAGGAAAATAAAAAATATTTCACACAAGCATTAAAATTTGCCAACTTAAATAAATCCTGCTCATTGGCACATATTGTGACCTTAATCAAAATACGGTCTTGATTTTGGTCCCCATAGAAAGTCACAAGCATGGCCTCTTAGTTATTATCAATGACCCAGGAGGATAAAACGAGCAGGTTTGGCTACAAACTTACCAAAAATCATATATTTATAATAAATGTAAAGCCTGATGGTTAATCTGGATTATTCTGGACAAATGTGCTTGGCTTTTCCAAGGCTATAAATGGAGGAGAAAAAGAACATTATTATGTTTCAGTTATTCGAGTCTCAAGTGAATTTCTTTTCCCTATTGAAGTGTTGAAAATGTTTCATCCACCCTATAAATTTAAGAGTCATTGGCCTTCGTTTAGGGAGCCACCAATCCAAAATAAACAAAAATGAACAGTTTCTCCTCTCTGGATGTGTCTGGATAGTACCAAATTGACTATCAGCTTCAAAAATAATCAGTCAATTATATGAACAAGTCAAGTTGCTATTAGTCCTACAGACATAAGAAAAGAAGATTGAGCAAATCTTTCCACTTTTCCCCTAATGTTGTTAGGTCAAGTGCACAATTTTTATAGTGTCTATCAATATCAAAGGCCTGAATCATAACATCACAGTTCAACCCAGGATAGGATATTCAATTCTGCGTGTTCAGAGAAGTCTTCTCTATACCATCATTTACCTCCCTGCCATTTACTCCAGGGCATGGCTCATTTTCTGTAAAGGACCAGATAGCAAGTATTTTATACTTTGAAGGCCATGTATGATCTCTGCCACATATTCTTCTTTGTTTTGTGCAGTTGCTTAAAAGTAAAAACCTATTTTAGCCCATGGACAGCACAAAAACAACCACAGACCAGAGTTTGCCAACCCTTGACTTACACCCAGCATCAAAGTATATTAGGTATGCACAGTCCAAATAAAGATTAGAGGCAATAATGCTTTCTTCTCTTTTTGAAGACCTATTGTTGCTTGTAAGGAAATTTTACTTTGTTATTATAACAGGAGTAATTTTTTAAATACATTATACCAATGTCTTTTCAGTCTTTCATTATTAGTTGAAGTAGCACTAGCTGATATAAGAAATGAATACAAAAATCTCAGGGGGTTACACAATACAAGTTTATTTCCCTCTGCACCGGAGAATGGGAAGGAATTGTCTACTTCATACAGTTGTGCAGAAACCCAAGCTGACAAAGGATTAACCAGTATTAATATAGGATTAACTAGTATTAATGCTGGGGCCAACACTGATGTTAATATCTAGGTACTGGACAGAGAAAGCACACCCATGTATTAACCATGTCAACCTGGAATTGATAGACAATATTTCTTTCACATTTCACTGGTTAGAACCAGTCCCATGGACACACTTACAAGCATGTCACACTTACAAGTGTAAGTGGAAAATAACAATGTATACTGAGCATCCAGGGAAAGCTCCGTGCTGTAGAAGGTGAGCACAAATCTAGAGTTCTCTGCCCCATCTGGAACTCTCAATTGTTTCCAAGTGTCCTTAGGATCTCTGCCCATCAGCGAATTATAGCCAAGGTATTTGTAATTGCTTCCATGCCAAGAATAAGGGAGCTATTGCTTAATTTTTATTTTATCAAATTAAACTTCCATAGATCCATAATTAAACAATATTTCTGAGCCAAGACTTCAAATAAGAGAAAAAGGTTTCCTGAAAACTCAAAAAGCTGGATTTTTAATGTAATGCAAAGCAAGCATCAAAGTGTGACTATATAGTAACTACAGAAAAGGAAGGAAGTGGGACATGACACAAAGAAAGTTCCTCCCCATAAATAAAGGGAAAAGCTCTTTGTAGCCTGAGAAGTGGGAAGGGGGAAAGGAGAGTAAATGGAGAAATAGAGAGCTTTAGAAGGAACAAGACAAGGATTCAATGCTACTTCTGTATTCAACAGACTCTGCGTTCCCTGGTTTTTGACTTACAGCAAGGAGGCATGCCAATCTGAGGCAGTCAAAGTGGAGCGAAAGAAAGGTGTGGTATAACAAGACAGGGGGAAGGACTAAGATGGTTCTCCCAGCAGGGCGCAGTGGCTCATGCCCGTAATCCCAACACTTTGGGAAGCCGAGGTGGGTGAATCACCTGAGGTCAGGAATTCGAGAGCAGCCTGACCAACATGGAGAAACCTCATCTCTACTAAAAACACAAAAATTTGTCAGGCATGGTGGCACATGCCTGTAATCCCAGCTACTTAGGAGGCTGAGGCAGGAGAATCGCTTGAACCCCGGAGGCGGAAGTCGCGGTGAGCCAAGATTGAGCCATTGCACCCTAGCCTGGGTGACAAGAGCAAAACTCCGTCTAAAAAAAAAAAAAAAAAAAGGTTCTCCCATTTCCCCACTGACCAACACTTTGTGGCTTGCAACAGATCCAGGAGTTCTCACATACTCCAATAAGGAATAAATAGAGACTAGAAATCCACTAATTCTGATTATGTACATAGTTAGAACAAAGAAGGTGCAGAGTTCATGAAACTTGTCTGTCTGTAGCAAATATTAGAACAAGTCACAAATCAAGTAGGAGCAGTTTCTTTGCCAACAAAGACTAGCACAGATCCAGAGGCTACTGCACTGACCAGAGATGCCTCTCCCCTCCCTGATTATGGGTTTTAGCTCTTCCCAAATGGGAACAAAGAGAAAGAAAAGGGCTGGTGATATGGTTTGGTTGCCACTCAAATCTCATCTAGAATTGTAATCCCCATATGTCGAGGCGGGGACCTGTGATCCCCACATGTGGAGGGAGTGAGATGACTGGAGCATGGGGGCAGTTTCCCCAGTGCTGTTCTTGTGATAGTGAGTGAGTTCTTAGGAGATCTGATGACTTTATAAGCAGTCTGGCATTTCCCCTGCTTGCACTTCTCTCTCCAGTCGCCACGTAAAGAAGGCCCTTTCTTCCCCTTTGCCTTCCACCATGATTGTAAGTTTCCTGAGACCTCCCCAGCCATGTGGAACTGTTAGTCAATTAAGCCTTTTTCTTTATAAATTACCCAGTCTCAAGATCACCTGGGGTCAGGAGTTCAGGACCACCTTGGCCAACGTGGCAAAACCCCAAATCTACTAAAAATCTAGCAAAAATACAAAATCTAGCTGAGTGTGGTGGCACACACCTGTGATCCCAGCTTCTCAGGAGGCTGAGGCAGGAAAATCGCTTGAACCCAGGAGGCGGAGGTTGCCATGAGCCGAGATCATGCCACGGCACTCCAACCTGAGTGACAGAGCGAGATTCCATCTCAAAATATAAATAAATAAAATTTTAAAATAAAAATAAAAAATTTACCCAATCTAAGGCAGCTCTTTACAGCAGTCTGAAAATGGACTGATTCAGATGAATAAGGGAGGTAACAGAAGCCAGAAACGTTGAGTTGCCCCCTCAACGGTGAGGACACTTTAAACTAGAATTGTGGCTAAAATAATAATGCCTACATTTGACTGCAAATTCGACTAGTTTGGACTGAATATACCAGAATGCCATAAAATAAGTTGTCTGCTCTAGACAGCTTGAGAGAACCAGAGAACAAAATGGAATTTAAGTATAGAAAACTAAAAAGTTATATTTCTGTGCCCCCAAGTGATCATGTGTAAATGTATACCTGATACACCATGTTGATTTTTGCTAAATTGTCTTGTTCTCCCTCAAGCTGAAGGCAACATGTCAAAACACTTCTACCTATTACAATAAAGAGTATTTTAAGTGTAATCCCAGGATGTTACATAAAGAAGAGATCTTCAAAGTAATGTTAGATTTCCGAAGTTGTTATAAATGCAAACTTCATATTCCCAAAATCTGTGTGCAGATCATGGTTGTACCATGTGCTGGCCACGTGCCGGATCTTCCTGCTGGCCAACAAGATCCTGGACTGCTTATCTCAGTGTTGAGCCTGAGTATCCTCCTTTATAAAACAGAAATAGCATGTACTTCACAAAGGTGGCTGTCAGTTTAATAAAGATATGTATGTAATACACTTACCACAGAACCTAGCATGTGATAAATGCTCAAAAAATGATGGCTGGAACCAGTCTAGCCCCATATTTTTCAGATAAGGAAGTACTGAGTCAGAAGTTTCAGCATTTAGTCAGAAAATAGCATCTGCTATTCAAAGAATTAATTATATTTTTCAGGTTTAAACAGGGTATTCATTTTCAGAAAATAGGTCAGAGTCCTGTATCATAATTGTTTTATTTTCATTATCAGGACTATCTTGAGGGGCAGGAAATTCAATTTGTAACTGGCAAAGAGAGACATTTATGGGGTATGCATATTCCATGGACACGTTTCAAATTTAACACCAAAATAAAGATAGAGCTATAATACTATACTTGCAGCAAAATGATTTTTTAAAGCACTTTAGTTGAAATTTGGAAAGTTTACTATTGATTTCCCTAAATATGACCAAGTTAACTTTCAAGGCCAAATTAGTCCTCAGCCCTTAACAAGAACTCCAAGTTCCTACAGATGGAACTATGACTGTAGTAGTGGTATGCAGTGGTAATTTCAAGAGCTGACATGTTATCAAGCACCTTCTATGTGACAACACTGTGGTAAGCTTGTCACCCTTCATAAGCTCATTTTATATTGAAAATAACTCTTAAAAGATGTCCTGTTACAATTTCCATTTTGACAGGAAGAAGCTCTCAGAGGTGGCCCACCTACGTGGTTGTTTAGAAGCCAGGATTTCAACCAGAATTTGACCCAAAGCTGGTCTTGACTTCCTTTTTGCTCAAATCCTGAGCAATTTCCTCTGTACTTCCCAAGTGCAGCCAATGGTAATAGTACCCTTTCTATTTCCATCAAGGTCTTGGTTTATCAAAAGTATGGTTTCCTCTTCTTCAAGCTATCATGTATTCCATTTTTAATTCACATTCATTGTTGGATAAACAAAGGTGAATTACAACTACTTCTCAGCAGTAAAAACCCAACTACCCTTGTCCAGAGTGATCATTAAGTCCATCCTTCCTAAAAAGTAGCGTGGCTGCAGTCACACAGGCTGGAAATAGCAATGGAAATCGGAACCCAAGTAGTCGCTCTACCTTCAAAGATCTCATGTTTCACCACTATTTCTCTGGTTTTTGTTTTTGTTTTTGTTTTGAGATGGAGTTTCGCTCTTGTTGCCTAGGCTGGAGTGCAATGGCTCCATCTCAGCTCACAGCAACCTCCGCCTCCCGGGTTCAAGCAATTCTCCTGCCCCAGCCTCCCAGGTAGCTGGGATTACAGGCATGTATCACCACACCCAGCACATTTTTTTTGTATTTTTAGTAGAGACGAGGTTTCTCCATGTTGGTTATGCTGGTCTCAAACTCACAACCTCAGGTGATCCAGCCGCCTTGGCCTCCCAAAGTGTTGGGATTACAGGTGTGAGCCACCGTCCCTGGCCTATTTCTTAATTGTATTACTAGCTATGGCCTCAGAGGGGCAGCAGTGGTAATAAGAGAAACTCCTAGATCTCTGATAGCCTATCCTAACTTCAGAATTAGGCAATCTTTGACAAAATCAATTTCTTTCAATCTCTGTTTCTTCATCAGCAAAACTAGGACTTAAAGCACCTGTTCACTTGAGTGTTCTGAAGTTGCAGTGTGGTAATGTTTGTGAAGTGCTATGGCATCAAAAGGATGGATGGTCCTAAAACGCTGGAGAAAATACCAAACCTGTGAAGGTTGGTTGCCAGGCTGTCGTCAGCAAGGAAATGATGTTATTTCCCGGTGCAGGAATTAGTTCCAAAATAAATGGCAAAATTAAAATAAGAGACTCTTGGGCAAGAGTCCCTATATTATTTTGTACTTTACCTAATTTTTGAGGTGTTCCTCAACACCATTTTCCTTGTTTTCAGATCCTAGACAGTTTTCCATGGATCAAGTGCCAAAAATGAGAGTACCTTTTTATATTCTTTCAGAGGCTTTGTTTTTCATAGTTCGCTTCTTCCTCATGGTATCATTCTCCTTCTTTTCCAACAGTACTCACTGATGGATGATGAACTTTTGGCAAGGTTGAACTAAAACCACTTCTTAGTAGTAAAAATCAGACCACTCTTCTCCACGGCAAATTCTCTCATCCTTCATAACATTTTTATCTCAGAATCTTTCAAGTGCCTTCCCCACTTAAGATGAACGTTAGTAACTCTAGGGTTGAAGTTGAATGGAAAGAAACTAACAAAACCACAGACACTTAAAACTGAAGTCATCTTAGCTATCACCATCTCCTCTCTTTCAATTCACATTCAGTTAACAGTGAATTTTTTGCATATAACTACGCTAGAAGTTTATTGCATTGATGCATTTAATTTTATATAATCCGCACAACAATTCCATAAGCTACTTTTATCCTCATTTTAGGGAAAAATGAAACAAGGACTAGGACAGGTTATTTGCTTGTCAAATAGGCAGTAGCAACACTGTGCCTATACTAAAGGTCACTCTCTTCCAGGTCAGGAAACCTATTTGTTTTAAATTCAGACCAATCACTGTACATTATCCATAATATCCAAAGCATGTTGCCGAGATGAATTAGCCAGCAACATGCTGAAAATCAGATAAATACTAATATAAAATGCTAAATGCCAAGGGTAACAGCCTTCAAAAAGAAAATTCCAATGAAATAACAACAACAACAAAAAACCCTCTTCTGTTGTATATGGTTTACATTATGCTCTTGCTTCATTTCTGACAGTGAAGACTGGTGAAAAATGTTTCTCCTCAGATATTCTTAAAAGAGAATTCACCCAAAGTTGCATTTTGCTTGTTTCACTGGTAGGAAGGATGAGATAGAGAAGAGAGACTGATACATTATTTATGAACAAGACTGCTTCACTGATCAGATTTGGTGATGAAAGCTTCTTTGAAAACCCATGAGGAACATTCTTAACGGAAATTATTTGCACTTCTCTTGGGCTGTCACTTTTTTTCCCCCTGTTATTAGTTTGATTTTGGCTTCACAGTCACCACTGTGCAGAAATGTAACAGCAAACACAATGAAAAGCCTTTCCACATGACTATTTTCGAAAGTAATAAGACATGTGTGACCTGGAAAATCAGCCCTTCCGACGTGTCAGGTAAGGAGGTAGATTATTATATTTTTAAAAGCTGCCTTTATCTTTGCATTGTGCAGGAACTCAGAGGCAAACATTTAGGAGCCAATGGTGGGCTTTTGCTGCCATCTACTGGTGTGTGGTGGAAGAGCAACATATGCTTCTGAACTTTCTCAAATGGGGATGAGAGAATTGAAAGTTGGTAGATGAGGGAAAACGTTCTTTTGATTAGGTATGAAAGTCCTTGTAGAGAGGAATTTCTACAGCCAGTCATGGGACCATACATACCTTCTGCTAGAGAATTTCTAATAGCAACCCTCACCTGTAATCTAATTATTTTACCCATGAGAAGGGCAGTCATTTTCCCCTCATTTCTTCAACCACAATAAGTCTGAGTATGTCTATATTCATATTCATTCTCTTGAAGCTTAAAACTGAGGAGGAATAGCATAACCATTTGGTTACTCATATGAGCTTTTGTTGTCAGAACAAGCTCTGAACAATTATAAGCTGCCTGGAAATTCAGGCAAGTTATGTCACATCTTTAAATATTATTTTTCTTAATACAGAAAATGGGCAACACTTCAGTGCCATTGTTCATCCATTCATTCCATGTACACTTACTGAGATGGCTGGCATGAGGATTAAATGTGGTAATACACATAAAGTTCCCTGCAAATACCTGACACACATAAGCTCCCAATAAAGGCCAATCTTCACCTCTTAACATCATCGCCGCTCACTTCCCTTCATGTTACAGTGACTAACGATTTCAAATTTGTAATATTGAAGGGAGGAAACTATCCAAACGAGCTCATTGGATCAGAAGTTTCCCTGAGAAGTTAGAAATCTACTTTCTGTGCCTCAAGGAAGGCTGTAACAAGAAGAAAGGATGGTGATGCCAAAAGAGAAAGACAAGTACGTCAATCAGAAGATTTCTGCATTGATTGAGTCTATATGAATGGTAGGATATATCTGAATTCCAGTCCAGTTATCACGATAGTCTCAAAGAGGGTGAAATGATCCAATAAGACTTAGAAGTTTAAAAGAATGAATGTTCGTGGAAGATAAAAATTGTTATACTCAGATTATTTCATTTTGGTTATATGTATTTGTTTTATGAGTAGTGCTTTCGATTTGGCCAGATATGTAGATCCAGGGAAAATTGAAAGTTATGTTCTTGGGAGGGAGGGCAAGAAGGACCACTTCCTAATGAATTTCAACAGATGATACATGTAAGTATGTGAGGTTTTTAAAGTACTTACTTTATAATAGCCTTATAATCATCACTATTAAAAAGATTTAGGAAAATAATCATACCATACTTATAAGACTTCACCAACAGGTTCATTATATGCCTACACTATATGGTAGTCCATTAAGTGTGCAATGGCAATAAGTCTGAGAATAACAATGCACATACCGTACTTTTAAAATGCTTTATTGCTAAAAAATGCCAACCATCATCTGAGCTTTCAGTGAGTTGTAATATTCTTGCTGGTGGAGGGTCTTGCCTCCACGTTGATGGCTGCTGACTGATCAGGGTAGTGGTTGCTGAACATTGGAGTGGCTGTGCTAAGTTCTTAAAATAAAACAACAGTGAAGTTTGCTGCATTGATTGACTCATTTTCTCATGAACAATTTCTCTGTAACATGCAACATTATTTGATAGCATTTTACCCACAGTAGAATGTCTTTCAAAATTGGAGTCTATCCCCTCAAACCCTGCCATTGCTTTATCAACTAGGTTTATGTAATATTCTAAGTTCTTTACTGTCATTTCAACATTGTTTATGGCATCTTCACCAGGAGTAGATTCCATCTCAAGAAATCACTTTCTTTGCTCGTCCATAGGAGCAACTCTTCATCCATCCAAATTTGATCATGAGATTGTAACAATTCAGTTCCATGTTCAGGCACCACTCCCAATTGTAATCCTCTTGCTATTTCCATCACATCTACAGTGACCTCTTGAGCCCCCCAAGATCATTCATTAGGGTTGGAATTAAATTCTTCCAGATTCCTGTCAATGTTGATATCTTGACCTCTTTCTGCAAATCACAAATTCTTTATGGCATCTAGAAAGATAAATTTTCTCCAGAAGGCTTTCAATTTACTTGGTTCAGTTCCATTAGACAAATAACTACTTATGACAGCCATAGCCTTACAAAATGTATTTCTTAAAAATATGTCTTGGAAGTTGAAATTGCTTCCTGTTCCATGGGCTGCAGAATGGATGTTGTGTTTGCAGGCATAAAAAAAACATTTACAAGATGTGCATTCTCCTTGCACATCTTTATATAGCTGTTGGGTGACTAGGTGCATTGTCAATGAGCAGTAATGTTTTGAAAGTAATCTTTTTTTTTCTGAACCAAAGATCTCAACGCAGGCTAATACGTTCAGTAACCATGCTGTAAACAGATGTGCTATCATTTAGGCTTTGTTGATCCTTCAGAATTTTTCTTTCTGCTGGTGACTCACCAAGGTTTTTGCTTTGTTTGTTTGCTTGCTTTTATTATGGTAGAATTCCTTCTTCAAAAAATGATACCACACTCATGTCCTGATATGTAAAAGAAAAAAGACACACTGAATTAGCTGAAGCAGCAGTGAAGACCAGGAAACACCAAAATGTCCCCAGACTCGCTCCTACTGCACTACAGAGGAACCAGGGAGATCCCTAGAAACCCGTGACAGCAGGCAAGAAAATCACTTATTTTGGCCATTTGTATTTTTCCAGCATTAACTCTTCTGGAAATAGGCCTTACCTGAGCAAATGGAACCATAAACACCAATGGAGAAAGATGTAGGACCTCTTCTCATGCCCTCACAGGCATCTCGCATTGTCAGGAATTGGTTCTTAGGCCACAGGTGATGAAAACACTCAATATAGACTCTATTTGCAAATACATACAGAGGAATTTAAAATGCTCAGTTCACCAACTCTCATCCTTTGTTTAGTTGTTTGCTGTTCATTTAGTTGATCCTCAAACTACCGGGGTTGGGGCATGGTGTGAGACATATGAAAAGTTATTGAACATCACAAAACAGCATAAGGAAGCAAAACAACTCAGTTCTGCACCATTGTGGTAATTGGGATGCATTTTACAAGTCTTGGAGTTCCTTGGTCCTTGGGCCATAAAGTCCCAGCTATGTGGATGTAAGTTGAGTCTGACAGCTAACTAATAATACATGTCTTAGGACAACAGACTCAGTCCCTAACCTACTGTCCTTCGTTATACTAACTAGTCTTTGATCTTCAAAGTTTGAGAAAATGATGCTTCTGCTCATGATGAAGCTGTTGTTGGTGATGCCAGTGGTGGTGCCCTCTAAAAAGTGTGGCTTTGAACTTCAGGCAGCAGCACTAAATTTGCTTCTTGAATGTGTCTATCCAAAGAGATATTTTTCTAAATAAAGTTACATCAGCATTTGGCAAAAAAACTAACAATTTCAGTACTTATAAAGTAGCTCCTTTGAGTCCACCAGTAAAAATATTAAATGTTTTGGTATGTTTATTTTATTCCTTAGGTTTGTAGCAATTAAAAATCATTTTTCTTATCTCCGTAGAAGATTCATCCCAAACTTGCATAAACATTTTTATAGTTTGTTCAATATAAGAAGTTTTATTGTTTGAAAGTTTTGGAATACATTCCAAGCTGTATTTCTGTTTTCAGTGGGTCATAATTTTTAATTTCTATAATTTCCATTTTTTTCAATTCTGTATGCTCTGTTATGCTACTCAATATTAGTGATTGCTTCACTAAAAGTTTTCTAATTATTCTTCCTTTGTAATATAATCTAAAATGTTTAAAATACTATTCTGGTTATAATATATTGAGTTTTTTAGAAAACAAAGCTTTTCTGTCATCTGCCAAAATGTTTTCCATAATAAACATGCAAATCTTCAAAAAAGTTTTATTTTTCCAATGAAAACAAGTCAACCCGATAGTTTCCTGTTTGCTGTCTAAAAAGGGAAATAGAATATAAAATAATCTGAAAACCTCTCACAGAAGTAGATGAAATAGAAGTATAAAATTAGCTGGTTGGTTGGATAATTGTAACCTTAAAAAGACTAAACCATAAAGATGTAATCTAAAATTCCTTCACCATGTCCCACATAGGTATATATGAATAAACAAGCCATGCAGGAAAATATTTACTTTGATTTGTATGTGACAGTTTATCTCTTATTTAAGCGGCTCAGCATTTGAACCCCCTTTCCTATTTGGAGAATTCCAGAGTTTATTAGTTTGAGTGGACAGCAAAGGCCGGCTTTAGAAAATGGCAATGCACTCTGATTGCTTTTTTAGCATTACTTGCTTACTTGACATTGACTGAGGGACCTCCAGTAAGATTTATCCTGGTTTGACTGACCCAGTAGCTAGTGATGCAAGAGAGAAAGAATGAAGAGCTCTCTGTTTGCTCATGGCAGCAGGTATTGTGTTGGATGCAAGGTTGAGAGTCTGGTCCAGAATTGGTAGTCATACCAACTCTAGAATCTGGTGTTTGGCAGTGGGGACAGTAGTTTGCCCAGCAGATACGTTCTGAGTGAGGCATGCTGCTCTCTTCTTCTGCTCTCCCAGTAATTCTGTGAGCTACACGATAAAATAAATTCATTTTGCTTGGTCTGCTAGATACAGCTTCCCTTGCTTGCAATGAAAAACTATAAATTAATTCCTCAAGACCTTTGAACCACAAGAGTTACCATTTACTTGTACAACAGTTGGGATTTTTCAAATTGACTTAGGTTTATCTGGCCAACACCATCTTGTTCCTAATATGTTAGAACTTAGCCCTCCTTTTTTTCATACACAACATTATTTAGCACAATGGCATCTAGGAGTTGTGTGTATTAAGTCAAAAATTGGTCAACTGATTGAATAACTGATCAAAGACAAAAACAGAGAAAACGATTAATTCTCTCTTTGCTGTCCCACATGAGATTGTTTCTTTTTAACCTAATGATCTAAAATAGAGAGTAAGTAACTGCTTTAAAATAAGGTTAACTAAATCCACATCCTTGGTTCTGCCTCATCTCAAGCTTGTATATGTAAAAAGTCAAGCTCAACGCCAATTACTCCGTTAGGTCTAATGCCACAACAAATGTGAGGCAAAAGTGATTTCATTATTTTTATGCAATGCACTGAGCAGTTGGCTATGGCTATCAGTCCTCCTCAGGGATTTACACCAAAAGTCAATGCTCAAAAAGAAACTAACATAGCAATTTATGTATTTCACAGTGCGTTCATGGGGAATCTGTTATTCACATAGAAAGGCTACATGTCTTTGATTTTCATCACCAACAATATATTCTTTGAGATTCCAAGTGAGAGAACTGGAGCACTCACATTATGTCACCTGCAAGTCACTGGCAAGAAAAGTCCAAAATCAGGAGATAGTCAATGACCACAGCATCTTGCAACACAGAAAGTGGGAAGTCCCAGACTAAGCAGTTTAATAAAATTAAACTTAGCAAAAGGATGATTTGAATTATTTGTTCAAATGAAATAACCCATCAAACATTGAGTTAAGAATCAGGGAGTGTGAAGGCGTCCAGTAGGAAATGTTCAAAAAAATATTTTTTGAATGAATGAAGAAAGTCATTTTCAAAATATTCCATAAATAATAATGTTATGGTGGGGGCTAAATATAGATGGACAATCTTCCTTATCATTTCTTTGAAATTCTATTAACCATCTTATCCCTTTCTACCTGCCATTCACACACTCTCGCTCCTCGTCTAATCCCCAAATATTTAGTAACATGTGATGCTGCTGTGCACATGCAAATCTGAAAACATTAATGGTTATTATCCACTACTTTGAAACAAATTGTAACTTGTAGAGGATAGATTATCCAATGCTGCATTAAAAATAGCACTGCTCTGCCTTTCAAATAATGGTTTGCAAATATTTCTCCTGTGCTGTGGTGGAGGGATTTGGAGATGGGGTTTGTAAAGACTCTGCTATGTGAACTAACTGGGTCACAGCAAAGAGAGCAAACTCCATCTCTTGTAGTCAACAAAACAATGATAAATGTTGTATTTCATTTTCTAAAGCATCATCTTTCAAGAAAGCAGTCAAACAAGTAAAAATTGGATATCTCAGCATAAATAATACTTTATTTCCACCTGCCACTGATACTTGCTGCTGACAAATTGGTATAAATATTTGAGATGCTAAAAAAAATTGAAGTCATTGTGCAGAACCCAGTGGATACATTTTTGAAGAGATGAAATGGAACTGGTCTTAATAAGAGGAAAGACACTATTCACACAGAGATAGGGGTTTCTACATCTGTCTATGGTTCTAAACTTCCTTAGGGGAGGAGGACCCTCTTCCAGGGGCAAAGTTCTACCATATTACTGATTGGGACACCTCTTCCAGTTAAGTGTCTCAAAGACATATTTAATTTTTATTGAGTCTAGCCATATATTACATTAAATATGTATTAAGGAATAACGTCTTTATTACTTTTTAATTAATTCTTTAAGAACACCTTTTGGTGTTTGAAAATTGGTTAACAGTAATAAAAAGCCCCAGCATAGAAAGAGCAAAAACGAAAGCTATTATAGACAGGCAGTGACAGGAGTACAGGTTCCTTTCAGCTTCCTTGGGTTTTCCTGAAGCCAAGCTTCTGGATGTATGCTTTGGTTCCCTGAGGAAGCTCTTATTTGCAGAATTATAGTACTATGATCTGGGAAGAAGTGCTTGGTAAATAAAAGAGACATTCTGGGGTCAGAAAGACCTGGGTTCCAGTTTCTGATTCACATAAAGTAACCACTCTATGCCCCAGCTGTCCTCTCTGACAAATGAAGAAAAGTCTAACACTTAATTGAAATGTTTGTTTTTAAAAAGAAATAGGATAAAACATTAAAAAGCACAATACTAGGTATGTAGTGAACACTCAATTAATATTAGCCACTACTAGTATTAATATTTTTATTTCTCCAAAACTGATGCCAGACTATCCCGGGGTCTGTGACTATTTTGCTGCTGCTTTAACATCTGAGTCGGCCAGGCACAGTGGCTCACACCTGTAATCCCAGCACTTTGGGAGGCTGAGGCGGGTGAATCGTCTGAGGTCAGGAGCTTGAGACCAGCCTGGCCAACATGGTGAAACCCCATCTCTACTAAAAATACAAAAACTAGCCGGGCGTGGTGGCGCGTACCTGTAATCCTAGCTACTCAGGAGGCTGAAGTAGGAGAATTGCTTAAGCCCGGGAGGCAGAGGTTACAGTGAACCAACATCACGTCACCACACTCCAGCCTGAGCGAAAAAGCAAGACCCCATCACAAAAAAAAAAAAAAAAAAAAAAGATCTGAGTCATCTAAGATTTGACTCTAATTCAGCTCTATTTCCTAAATTAACCATCTTATGTATTAATATCTTCTGATTTGTGTGTCAAGGTTTATTTTTTCACAATTAACTTTTCTTTTCCCTCTTAAAACAGCGTTACCACCCATTTTTCAAATTACAGCTTTCATAATCTTAACTTACACAATTGCCTAAATGACCATCTTTTTCTCTTCTACTTTAATTACAGTACATATTAAAAAAATCCTTGGGAGGGCAATTCTGTTCTTCCATCATTTATGAAAGTCCATCTCAGAACAAAAGAGGAATAACACAGACTGATATTGGTTTTGTGCCAACAGTAAAATATCCCCACTCCCCTCTTTACCCTCAGCTACTTCTGCAGTTATCCTCAGTCAGGGCTGTGTAATTGGTGAAATGTACTAATTTCAAAAGTCATGTTGGCCTTTGGATTAAATGAAGGTAAACTAGATATGCCTCCAGCCCACCCATTCTCTAGCCTCATGGACACTGAGGACCACCAGGTACTCTATAATTTGCACTATAGGATATGAGATGCTGAAAAACTTGGAAATGAATGCAACTCATTCTGCTCTAACCATATGGGTTCCTGCCAATTTCATCCAGGGAGGTGGAGCGTAAGAGAAAGGGGGAAAAGGCAAGGCGAGGCGAAACTTCCTTCATGTCAGAAATGTAAGTTTATAATTAGTCACAGAGAACAGACATAGTGAGCACAAAAAAGTATTACTATTTGTTTTTACTTTGTCTTTTCTATCATGCTTTCTCTTCTCTGCTTCAATCCAACTTTATTTTAAGAAAATAAAATCTTAATGCTGAAATTTACCAAGAAAATGTATTTCGCTTCAAATGAAAACCAGCGAGACTGCTGGTTCTTTCATCAATTGTATAGATATCCCACTGAGTAACAAGTTTAATGGATGACACAGGAATGTTTTAGCAGATAGATTATCCTAAAACATTACCATCATCTAGTGCACATTAACATAACTTTCTGAAGCTGTGGAATTCCTGACGAGTTGGAAAGTTTGCTGACTCCATGTTTTCCTTAGACGGCCTTAAAGGAAGACTCCACTTACCATTAGCTCTTTCCTTTTATGTAGTGGCTATGCTTTACCATTTAGAAGCTATTTTCTCTTACAAAACAATAAAATAAAATAAAGTTGCTTTCTTAGTCTCCTAAACTGGGAGGGACCATCGACTTTGATGATATCAACCAGCATAAATGTTAAAATCTCTTTCAATACACTGCTATCTATAAATCATTGAAGGCTCAAATCTGCCTGGAAATTGGGAAATTTTAAGTATTTCAGTTATAAGAATCAAAATATTTTTATAAAACTTTTACTGAGCACTTTAGCATATTATCTGGGACTGAGTAATTGTGTTAAAGTATTGTTTCATTTAATGGGCCAACAATCCGCTGACAAAGGTATGATTATTTCCCCCATTTTTTCAGTTGAGGCACGAATATTGGGAGATATGTCCCAATGCTAAGCAGTATGCCCCAAAATAAATGGAGATAAATAATCAAATCTGATTCCAATCTCATTTGCTTCACCACGGAGTTTGGCTTGCTGTCAGTTAATAAAGCATATCAATAAAAAGCATCTACAAATATTCCTAAGGCACAGACACTAAGAAGATACTTAATGTGAAGGAAAAGGAATACTAGAGATGTGATGGAATAGAATCAAACAAGGATGGAATCTGTCTACATCAACTGCCCCCATCCCTTTCTGTGTGAAAAAATAACCATGCTGAGATCAGAATAAAGGACTCTTCGTTTCGAAATGCAGAAGACGAAGCATCACGCATGTGAGGCTGTTTTGGAGCTGCCACTCTCTTCCTGTTTCCCTGCTTGAGGGTCCAATTAAAATTTAAAAAAAAAAAAAGCCGGAGTTTGTGTTTACTCATTACCAATAGCTATATATTATTCACTTTGATTTTTCTAGACATAAAAACAGTTGGGCATGTAGGAGGCAAGAGGCAAAGAGAGCAGTGGATGCTATCTGCTCAGATCATTGAGGGCAGCCTGTCAGCAGAGAGCTTAACAAAGCCATTGCTTCCCAAGAATGCTTATCAACTGTAGGGGCTGAAGGCCACTGAACCTTGTGCAGAGTCAGCATAGCCAGAGCTCAATGGAGTGCCTTTACATACTTCCCTCTGACAGTATCAGTGTCACAACTGCCAGTGCTGTCTATAAGACACCAAACGCCCCTGTTACGAGAAGCAAATAATTCCACTAAACAACTGGAGACACTGGAGTATCAAAGTGCTAAATGAATATCCAAATAAGTCAACCTTTGTATCATTTGATTAACTATAAAGTGCTAATCAAGTGTCAGGTGGTATTAAAATACAGACGGCTTTCAGATATTACATTGCAACATCTCAACAACTCTGGAAGGTTCATTATATTGACAGTTTTCAGATAACAGCGTGGTACTCCAAATATTTTCTCAGAGGTTTCAGGACCATTAAGTACTATAGTCTAGAAAGAAATGTAGATCTTTTCATTCTCATTCCAACAACCTTTCCACTCTATCATAGCTAGTGCATTTTGGGTTTTGTTGTTGTTGTTGTTACATGGGTATCTTCAAACACAATGATGCTGGAGAGAGTTTATGTCACTAATATTAAACAAATCTCATTGCTATCTCTTCTGGTGTTGGTTTGTTAATTAAATAAGAACACCACCTTTAAGTCTTCAAGGTTCTGTGCCAGCCTGCTATTTTTTAATTATCCCATTCATGCTTTTAAACGCCAATACATTGCACCCACAGTCACTTTTATTCCATGTCATTTTTTCATACCAACAAGTCAAGAATTTCCTATACCTGCCTGGAAGAAATTAGTGCAATTTCCCTATTTTTGCAAAATCTGAAGAAACCCTAATGAAATGTAATAGCCCAAAGTGAAAGAATATATTCCATTTCCTTGAAAGCTACTACCTGATTTTCTTTAGCCATGGTCTGGTGTCTTTGAATCTGTTGGTTTATGGACCTGTGCTAATCTCATTGTATTAAAAACTGTCTAGAGTTCACGTACTTTATTAAAGCCAAGACCTTCTTGTCTACCCTTTCTGTCCAGGTGAGAACTGACACTTTTGAAACTGAAATAACACAAATGTCTGAGCCAGAACAGTCTTTCTTTCCAAATTACTCACATGTGTCCCAAACTGTTGGTGAGCTGGAGCTGAGTGGCTCTTGGATTTCCTTGTATAGTCAGTCCCTCCACTCCAAGCAATTGACTTACGGGTAATGTGGTGTGAAGCTTGCTTTTCCAATTGGAGCTGTCTTTTCAATTCCAACCATAGTCAATGCTGATTAAATGTCATCACCTATAGATTGATTTTTGATCCTAAAATGCCATAAAGCATTCATCTATGAATTCTTCCAAGGAGATGACCATCAGCATCTCAAAAACCACTACCAGCAGCATGCTTCATCAATCAATATATGCAACACTTTCTTTAAAATTCTGAAACAAATCCAGGTTCTCCCAAACTCAAAGTCAAGTCCAGATGCATGGAAAATGTTAGTGATTTTTCCCCATAATTGGCTGTTTCATGCATATTTTGTAAAGATTTAGAATTTCAGGTAAATAATGTATTTAATGGTTTCAGTTGGTAGCATCCAAAAAGCCAGTTGAAAAAAAGACTTATGGCTGACTTTTCTTTTTCATTCATAGATTTGTTTAACTCCAAATAATTCTAGGGTATAATTTTGTGGGAACAACAACAAAAAAAAGTTCAAATGACCACAAGCACTCAGCATTCATAAAATTCAGTCAACTGCTATGAAAAATGCAATTTAAGTGAGCAAACTGAGAAACTGTAATCTGGACTAAGGAGTGTCCTTATTTAGAACAAAAGCCGTTAATCAAACTGCAAATCTATAAATGAGAATAAAATCTAAGCCTACAAAGACAGCTTAAAGCTGAAAAAGAAAGTTTACTCTTTATATATTCATTATGAAGAGTGCTCTCTAATATTGATTCTTATAATTTATACTAACAACATTAGAATACATACAAAGAAGAAAAAAGCAATTTTTACTGTGGTATCAAAATTATGATATTCTTAAATAAAAAGAGATTGGGATGATTTTTGTTCAGTTAATCAGAAAATTTGTTTAAAGAAGAGAATAATAAAAATTTAGGCAAACATATATTAAACATTTTTTTTTTACCTTAAACACATAAATAATAAACTCAGCAATTTTTTTTTTTGGGGGGGGGATGGAGTCTCGCTCTGTCACCCAGGCTGGAGTGCAGTGGTGGGATCTTGTCTCACTGCAACCTTCACCTCTTGAGTTCACACAATTCTCCTGCCTCAGCCTCCCAAGTAGCAGGGACTAAAGCGCACTGGTCTCAAACTCCTGACCTCAAATGATCTGCTTGCCTCAGCCTCCCAAAGAGCTGGGATTACAGATGTGAGCTACGGTGCCCGGGCTCGGCAATCTTTTGTTGAAGGTCAAGCCCTCTTCTTTGAAAGCATAGCCAGTAATTGAAGTTTTAGCCTATTTTTCTTGCATAATACCACATGTATTGTATCTTCCAAGACTCTTATTATAATTTCTTTAAAGAAAAGAGAGAATTCAGGCACTAACAAAGCAATCTCAATGCAAGATCCTTCTAGATATTTATTTTTCTCAAGTCTTTTAAAAACTCTCACCAACATCTAATTTGACTTCATATTGTTGACAATTTGCCTTTATCAAGTGTTTAAAAAGCATTCAACTTAGTTTTACAGAGACAAGTTTGTTCTCTAATATATGATTGTTTCGTTTATGTAACATTAGGTAAATTACACAATTAGAATAATGGGCACAACTGATACACAGGTTTGGAAACAAAGACAACTGACTCTTGGTAAACATAAAACGCAACTGTGGGGTTTAACTTTTATGAAAGTTCAGCATACTGGGGACATCAATCATATGCCTATATCTCTTAGCTATTACCATAATAATGCTATAAACACATAACCATAGTGTCTCATAACAACAAATATTTACATTTCTCATTCACGGGTTTCTGAATACTTTGGGGTTCAGCTGAGCTGGTTCCAGACTGCAGGTTAGAATAGGCATGCTTTCTGTATCTTACTGTAGATCCCAGAATGAAAGGGTAGTGGCTACCTGGGGACCTGTTCTCTTCATGATGACAGTAGGACAAGACAGCCAAGCTAAACCATAAAAATACATGTCAAGTCTCCTCTTATGTCAGATCTACTAGCATTCCATTGGCCAAAGTAAAGTCATATGGCCAAGTCCAAAGTCACAGAGAAGGAAAGTACACTCAATCTGTTATTGGGCCATGTCAAGAGAGTGGCTCCGGAATTCTCTAACAGGTGAAGAATTGGGGCCAATACCTCTATCGACTCCAATGTTTCAGAGTGAAAAAGCAGAGTGTTTAATTCAGGGAATCTGTTAAGTGGAAGTCAAGAGACATTTGATTAGACTTAGGGTCAAATGAAGTAATGAATACGATGAACTCTACATTTATTTCTTGGTTATTCCATTCACTAATCCATATAATCAACAAAAGTATATTGTGTGTCTTTTATGCACCTACTATTCTGGAGATATGAAAAAATTAAGTAAGAAGTTTCCTTTGCTCTTGACTGCCTAATGGATTATCTATGTTGAGAGATAAAGAAGAATCATTCATACTAAACAGTAAAATAGAAAAAAATGTGGTTCTTCGACTTTGAATGCCTTTAGGAAGACAATACATTTAACTTCATAATATGCTTCTGCATGAACTAGTGATAAAATCAGCTAACATGCTTTGATTATTGTTAGCAGCAAATTATTACATACTGCCTTTTACCTCCATCCCTTCAGATTATCACACTAGGTATATTAAGTGTGTGTGAGAGAAGAAAGACAACATATTTCCTGAGACTAGGAAATCCTGAAGGGCTCTTCAGAAGAAGATACCTGGACAACACCAACTCAATAAACAGGTCCATTTAACAAAAGAGAGAAGTTTTGATAATGGGAAACAGAACAATTACTATCCTGAAGACACTTTTATTTCTCTTGCGGGCAAATGTTAAGTATACTTACAGAGGTTACATAGGGAAGAGGAAAGAATAGTGTATCATAGGATTCTCCCACTTCAATTCCTTAAAGTGGAATAAGAACTTAAACCCTCAGGAAAGAGACTGTGAAATTCTAGTGCTTTCTCTATCTTTAGTGATGTCACCTTTGCTAAAGCACCTAGCATTTGTAAGTGTTGTCTTCCCTACAAACTGTCCCTACTTGTTTTTCCCCTCCCAAGGCTGAGATAGATGGGACCCTTTGATTCCTTTACATCTTAATCCTATCTCTATTACTTGACCTATTAAATTGCTCTATAATTGCTATGTATATATTTGCCTCTAGCACCACTGAGTTTATTGAGATCAGAGCCAATGTCTTATGCCTGTTTGTAAAATAAACCTAGGAAAGAAAATAAGACTTATTGATGATTGGTTTAAAATACTCACAACTCTACTATAGGCTCCTGTGAAACTGTGTGAAAATTTTTTAAATTCATTTTGACTGAGGAAATCCCAATTTTTTTTTAGAACAAATCTCAATCTCTGCCCCATAAAGTATAATAATTTCTATTATAGGAACCAAGCCCCAATTCAATAGAGTACATTAATACTTTATTTTTCAACATTACATTTAAGCTCTGGCCTGGTTATATGACTTTGAAAATAAAATTCAGGCCTTCAATCTGTCATCTTTTGCTTGTAGACAACGAAAATGCACAAAGATGAAAATCTTGATGCTTCATGGACTCACAATAATGCTGTGCTAATACAACAGCCTTTTGAGCAGGCCTTTGGTGTGACCCAGAGAAAATGCTTGAATATTAATTTTAGAAGAGAATTGAGGTGTCATTTGATCTAAGATTGTTTATTTTATAATTAAGAACATTGAGTTCCTAAGAGATGAAGTGATTTGCATAAGGGTACCATAAGTCTTATAAACAACAGGCCTGGGACTTACAACAAGTCTAATGTGTATCTTTTTTAACAAGGAGGGGGGAGAATTACTCAATGTCTTGCTTCTTTGCATGCCACACATACTACTTTATCGTATTTACCACCATGAAAACTCTTCACAAACATTTATCACTCCAGAACTCTCTACCTTAATTTATGAAGAGCTGTGCAATGATGGACAAGCCATTTAACCTCTCTGATATCGATTCTAATAAGGAACATGGCCTAGATGACTTTAAGATCCCTTCTGCACACACTCTGGGAAACAGAGGTATTAGAGTGGGATTTGGGAATACTTGTTAAAGAAAGGAGATTTAAATATATAGAGAGAGAGAATGTGTATATATATCATTCATATATGTACGGATGACTCCAAGAGCTTAGACATTGCTGGAGAGACTTTTTACTTCCTGTATCAGTAGGTTTTCATTGTGATGTCAGAATCTTAACAATACGATGAACATTCTTATTGTACTCAAACACAATTGGGATCTGTCATCTAAGTATTGCAAAGGGACTACCAAAAGCAGAAATAGGGTAAGATTATTTAAATTACACCAGGGAATTGAGCATCAAAGAGGGAGAGAAAAGAGAAACAAATTACATATGTGTACATATATATAGCTATGCATATATGTGTGTATACACATACATGCTAATCTTGAGTAAAATATTAGCCACAGATAAATTAAAAAGCTACAAAGCAATACTTTAAGCCATCTAAATGTTTCTGAAGGCATTCATATGTTTTGTGTTGCCAAAACTCTCATATTGATCTTGACTTATTTTCATTATAATATTCATTTGGGGCAAATTTGTAGTGAAGTAGGCAAAATTATGTAACTAGTATGAGTGTAATGTGGTGGGTTTGTTCTGGTAATAGAAGTTTTATAAAGAGTACCTTTGATCTAGCATTAGGAATTCATTCCAAAAAAAAAAGATTCATGTAAAATATTGTGCAAAACTGAAAATACTCCTTAATATCCAAAACTAGTGGCAATAATTTAGTGTCAGAGTCACAACTACCACCAGGCTTCTGAGATCCTGACAGTGGGCTCTCCCTTACTCAACGCTACATCCTACCATCTAGACCCAAACAAATATTAGAAATGAAAGGGCCTTTTGTCATTATCTTCTCCTATCTCCTCATCTGATAGAAGGAAAACTGATGGCAAACTAGTTGTGGTGAAGTAAATCAGTCCCATCTAGAACTATTTATAGTCACCGTAGGTTTTCCTTACATAACAAACACAGGACTGATGGTTCTTCCTTGTCTAGCCCAATACTAATCAGATTTCACCCTTTTTCTACCACAGCTTTATTACTCCACAAAATAGCTAGTTTCTATTGGCAACATTTCTCTTATTAGGCCAGTTCCCAGGAGGAAAATTAACATCACCCAAGTGTTCCAAATGTTAACCTACTTTTTTGGTTGCTGATGGATCTGAAGACAGGATCACATTGCACTGGCTCACTCAGACTGTTTTCCACAGGCCCTGTAATGCCTAGTAAATCTGGGTTCAATCTGTGGTTCATTAAAAAAAAATGCTTGGACTTCTCATAAAACAGAGTGGAAAGAATTTCTTACCTGTCTTCTCTTCTGTCTTCTCTTGGTACCAGACTAAGCATACTTTTGAGTAGATGACATGAAATGACTACCTCATGAAGATCCATTTCACCCTTCAACTCCTAAGCAATCATATTTTCTAGGACATGCTCCCATAGCCAATTAAAGTAAATATTTTATATGGCACCCAAAGTCTTTTGCAAAGCCCAGTAATCATTTCAGGTAATGGGAAAATAATGGCAGAAGCTCCAGAACTAAGCCACTAAAAGCCAGCTTTTGAGACTAACATGTGCAAATGAGTTGGCCAGGTTCTACTAATTTTAACGCACAGTAATTTACACGATTATTTAAATCTTTTTAACTACAACAGCATTTAAACTGCATTTGTATATCTGAAGACCAGAGGCTCTGTTACAAATCCTTTGGAAACCCACTGGTAATTTTTTAAGAAATAATGACTTTAGTGACCTTAATAATTCACAACACATAATTTTGAGAATACACCCGAGGTTCACCAGAAGTCTGGAACAACCTGCAATTGGCTATGCTCACTTTGGAAGACATAAAGAACTTGTCTTCCCCTGAAGCAACTGATTCTACCTCCTTAAAGAGATCAATGACCTAGCCCACTCATTTATCTGAGGGCTCCCTGCCTAAACCTGATCTTCTTCCATCTGCTTTGAAAGTAGGTTAAGCCCTCTGGGTCATGTAAAGTCTGCAGCATAACCTGAAAACAACTTGATATAAGCCCATCACCAAAAAGTCCTCATGACTACCCTGTTTGGTTCTCCCAAAGCACCACTGTCCATATGGAGAGGTATTTTATAACCCTTCATGGCTTGTTACTTCTTTCCAGTATTAAAGTATATAAGCATCTGAAAGGGATGATTTCTCAGCTGCAATAGCTCATTTGAAATGCACTCCATAATTAACAACTTTGAAAGCAAAGAGGTAAATTTTGGCACATGTATTATTAAAGCAGAGTGAAGTCCCTCAGGACCAAATTAGATGCTTGATTAAAAATGTCCATGGTAAAAGAAACAAGTAGATAGGGATTTGTGCTCTTAGCAATCCCAAATTAGTACACTGATTGAAGCGCCTGTTCAAGCCATGTGGAAAGACACAGATCTTGGGACTGCCCTCGTGAATGAGGACTCAAGTTTCCCAACTTGAATGTAGGTCAGCTAGAATGCAGATGGGTCATCTGAAACTAGAGAAGATAAGGGAGTGAGATGAGGGACCCAATGGGCAGGTAATCGTGGTGTAATGAGAAAAGTAATGAGTGGAAATTCGTAAACCTGGATTCATTCATTCTTTAACAATTCCATTTTATTTCCAAGTACTATGCTACATGATAGGTTGTAGGCTTCTGTTTTGTTCCGTACCACTCCTGATCTTGGCCAAGACTTCTGCTGCGTCTACACCTCCATTTCCACTTGTGTAAATTAACAAGGTGGAAAGAAATGATTATTAAAGGAACACACACAATTTTATGGAAAGAAAGTAAGTTAGAACTTTAATTTTTAAATTTTGTTTGGAGATACAGTATATTTTCCTTTAACTACATTCAACTGGATTCTGTCAAGACTTTTTAAACTCTAATCCTCTGCCAAGCTTCTAAAATTGCTCACAATTGTCTCCAAGTAGTGCTACACAGCCATGGATAGAAAGTCAAACTGCATCAAGACAGACAGGACTGTCACTTTGGCAGTGGAATAATCCTACAACTCCGATGCCTCAGAGTGATGAGGACGACAAAACACCTTCTTAACTTGTTGGTAATTGTGGCAGGCAAGAGAGAATTTAATGAGCTTGGCAAAAGAGCTCAGTGGCAGTCTGCCTAGTCTCAGCTCTGTGCATCCCACATCCAGGGAGGGTCCTTTGTTGAAACAGACCTGATTCTCTTGAGTTACTTTCACCCTTTTTGTTTTTCTCCTAAGGAAATATGTTTGGTTGACAGAAAAATTCTTCCCTATGAATGCACCTACCAAACTTACACATAATACAAATTCAATTAAATTTTTTTAAAGCTGTAAGAAAACACGCTAACGTAGTAATCCCACAGACTGTACCTTAATGATCATGCCGACTGTGGCCAAGTTAAAACTGTTGTGGGAATCATAATTTGGAATTTCCTGCTCCTTTAAAGTCTCCAGGGTCAAATTGCCATAAAGATCTTTCTTATATTGAAATTCCATCTTTCCAGAAAGTAAAGAACAACCTACCTTTATGTCCAAAGGAAATCAAATCCAAGAGAAGAATTAGAAAGTGACCTTGGATATGTCATTTCACCCTTCCGAAGCTCATCAATGAAATGAAGGTTGTTAGATCTCTTAGTCCCTTGCCAGCACTAACATCATATGATTCTGTTGTACAGGTGCTACCCAGTAATTGAAGGTTATATAAATCACACAGGAGTAAGAAAGAACACTAGACCACTAAGAAAGGCAGTTAGAAGCATACAGCTCAGATCCCCTTCAAAACGTCAGCCAACAGGCTTTTTTTCCTTGGCTTACTGCCTTTTTAGCTGTCAACACCTTATACTGCCTCTTCCACAGGATTTTTTAAATGAATAAAATAAAAATGCTTTAAAATGATCTAAACTCTAAAGGATGACTTCAGGCTAAGAAGGTTAAAAACTGCTGGTGAATAAAAGGTTAGGATGACCATTCATTGAAGAATGTGGTTTCCGTGGTTATTTTGTATTATACGCTGAAGCCATTTTTCCTAAAGTTCTTATCTCAAGATATGGCACATTCCAGGCTCTATCCTCACATGACAACCTATGTTTTACAGAATCCTTAGTTAGTGAGTGAAGCCCTATGATATATTGTAAGGTTTCGATGACACAGAATGTACAAGTAAAAGCCTTTCTCAGTGACAAGGGAGAAGGTCTACTTATGAGTTGCATTTGAATTAGTATATTTTTTCTCATTCTTGAAAACAACTTTTGTCCATGTTATTAAAATCTAGCTACTACATTAAAGAAGAAGAAAAAGAAAATGAAGAAAAAGAAGGAAGGAATGAGGAGGAAGAAGAAGAAGAGGAGGAGTTGAAGGGAGTGAAAGGGAAGGGAAGGATGTAGAATATAAGAGTTGGTATAAGGCTGTGGGAATGAAGAGCAGTGAGGAATACAGGGACCCAGTTTTGCACTAATTAGTTTTGTGCTTGATCTTAAATAAATCAGTAGATTTCTCTGATCCTAGATCCTTCATCTATAGAATGATTTGGCTGAATTATTAATGATTATTAATGGTGTTTACCATTTCTTCTAACTCAAACATGCCATGACTGAAAGTAACTAGAAAATAGTTATAATTTGAACAGCCATATGGGAATGTGGAATAATTTAAAGTCCTGATTTATAATCTTTTGAAGATCAAGAAAAGTTTTGGTGGGTTTGTGTGTATGTCTGAGGTAGCAGTAGGGGTGATTTGTTTCTTGCTTGTTTTTAATCTGTCAGCTCAGGAGGACACTTTTTACCCTTAGCATCTCTCCTAAATTTCTGAATTCATAAAATGTCAGAAGATTACCAAAGTTGTCTTATTCCTTCCTCTAGGGACCCATAAACAATTATTCAAATGTTTTCCACTTGCAGTCAACTAAAAGCAGCTCTGAAAGAGTTGAGGGAGTTAGGATAGAGTTTCTGTCAGTGATCTTAGATGGAGGGTGTCAGGAGTCATTGAAATGTAGATGGCGGGGAGAAAACTGTTACAAAGCACTCAGAGAGTCTAAAATGAAAAGAATTATATTAGTGCCAATGAGTATTATTTCATGAAAATTCCCTTTGTGACTGATGAGAAGGAGCTTAAATCTTCAAATAAAACATTTAATTCACACCTGACAGCGATTTCCAGAGTATGGAACAAGCAATGTTAGTAATTCCATTCTTAGCCCAAGGAAAAACTGTGCAGCAGAATAGAGTGGCAATAAAATAAATGTCTGTGCTTCTTGATAAAGAAAAATTCTGAACAGAAAGGCCCTCTAGCAAAAGGAGTAAGTCATGTGCCAGCCTGAATTCCTCTGACTTTCAACTCACAGGTTAAGAGGCTTGCAATGCTCATGTTATTTCTGCATTGGTCTGACTTAAACACTAGCACCCACACACAGCTGACCCTTGGCATTTGTGGATTCAACCTTTGTGTTGCTAATCATTCACAAGCAACTTTCGAAGGTCTTTGACTTGTGGTTGTCCTTTTGCTGAAACCTCAGCATGAATAATGCTGGGGGAGGGTTGCAGAAGTGAACCTGCTGATAACTGAATTCAGTATTTACTTCTCAGTGTGACTTCATTATTTTATACTTTTTTGCTTGTTTGCATTAATGTCCATGAAGCAATATGCAAAACAGCCCAGCAAATAGAGAATAACTGTAAGCAAGTAATAGATTCACATACTGTGTTTATTGAGATCCTCTATGTTGGGACTAAGAATGGACAATTATACTCCATCTGTAACCATGTGCAACCAATGGCAAAACAGAAGACATAGGTAGATGAAATGTCATAATATATTTAGTTGCCAGTAAACTTGATCAGAGCACCTACTTTGGCTTCTTGACACATTTAGGCTTCTCACTGTTTCTCTCTCAGAATTCACCATACCTCCCCAATGATAGCAGAGCACTAGAAAACAATAGGCCTGTGCTCTCAGAAACTTACATCAGTATGATAATATAATATGTGTATCCTGAAGAGAAAGGGGGACTAGGAAGAAAGATTATAGACCCCTTACATGATGTCATCAATCACACAAGCTTCTTCATCCTGGAGAAGCAATAAGTAAGAGGTGGAAAGTAGAGTGGAAGTATCATTAATAGAAATGTGTACACTTTGCTATCTGAATTCAAAATTTTTCCATGCTCCATTTTGGTTTTAGAAGGATTCATTGGCATCCACTAATTAGAGCAGCAACAAAAAAACATAACATTCTGAATCAGTCAGGGTAAGCCACGGCATGCGACAGTAACAAATAATAAGACCTCATTGTCACAAAACATCAAATTTTACTTCGTAATCACCTTCTATGACCACTACAGATTTGCTATGGACTAAAAACCAAGGGCAAAAGACAGACAGTAAAAAGAGACACATGGAAGATGCAGATATTAGAAATTGTTTTAAAATATGTGATTAAGTTTAAAAAATTATTGAAAAATAGTTCTTAATGGGTTTCTTGAGTTTCTACCATCTTGCAATAAAAGCATTGACACTTTTTGTTCTGGAATAGCTTTTAAAATATACTAATGCAGCAAACAACCTTGCAAAAGAGTGATAGTGTCTCCCTCTGAAGCAGCAGATAGGTTTACTATATGGTATAATAAAAACAATGTTCCTTCCAAGGAAAAAGAAAGTATCTACTTCTAGCCCATGATAAAAGATTTTGGTTTCTCAAGTTGGAGATGCTCAGCTTTGACACAGACCCACTTCATTTGCAGTATCCAGCTAAACTGCTCTTCATCATCATCCTATGGGACTAAGCGAGCAAGGGAAACCAGTACAACCAGGAATCACATGCACATTGCTGTGCTGTGAGTAATAAAGTCATATTTCTCTGATCTAGATGTCTCATGTCTTCTGTAATGATCCATGAAACTTTGACATGTTAACTTGTTAGCTTGTAAGTAGGGCTAAATATCAGACCCTTGTCAGTTCCTGACAAAAATCAGACAATTAAAAGAAGAATTTTAGCGGAAATATGAAAAGTATTATAACATGGAAATCACAGGGTTTAAAATAAATTAAAACTGAGCACTCAATAGACAGATTTAACAGAAAATTAGACACAGCTAAAGAGAGGATTAGTAAATGAGAAGATACATAAAAGGAAAATAACCAGATTGAAGCTTGACAGAGAAAGAGATGAAAAATACGAATACCACTGAAGCTCTCTGTGTATCTATCCATAATTCTATTACTCTTCCGCATTCTAAAAGTAACAATTTTTGAATTCAACGTTAGTATATGTAACTATTTTTGAATTCAATGTTTATATATCCATGTATGTCTATATATATTTACTTAAGTATGTGTATATACACATGTTTGTGTATGTGTACCAAACAACATAGAGCATTATTTGTACTCTTAAAACCATTATATAAATGGCATTATAATATGGCATTATAATGTGTTTGCCTTTTGTTTAGTATTAGAATTCTACAAAAAGTTTTGTTGTGAATTAATTTCACTGACTCTCCCTCTTATTTCACATAACAGGGCAAAACATTCTCATAATCAATGTGCCTTTTGTACCAAAACATTATATTGTTTTATATTATTAGTGATTTTACCAGCTTTCCAGACAATTCCATGTTTATTTCCCAACTGGAGGCATAAAGAAAGAGCCTCAGTTAGAAACAAAATCAAAAGCCATAAAATGCATTTAAAGAAAGTAAAATCCACTAAGAAAGAAATTTAGATTTATTATCAATACATGGTAGGATCTGGAAAAACACTGTGATATTAAAGAATTAGAAAGTTATTTTTGTAAGTTGCCAATTAGATCATTCATAAACATCTTAAGAGAGATGAAAAGGGTATCAGTATGGCAAAGAACTAGAAAACACCAAATTATCTTCCTTTGCTGATAGATCCCATGCCACAGCATAATGGTTTTCATTGCAGATCATAAAGTGAGCAGACTGAGCCAAGATCAAATGGAATTTTCTCTGAAATTTTCTCTGAAAAAGTCACATAAAGCATTAGAGGATACTGGGGTAGAATTAAGGCCGTTTCTATCTTGGAAATATACAAATTTGTTCACAAGAATGTCTCAACAACATAAATGTTGACATATTTCTCCCAACTCAAGGAAACTTAATTATTAATGTTCAGAATATATGGAATTTTTAAAAAATCACTGATTGAAATAGGAAAAAAAGATAATTCTAGCATGTGCAAAAATTTGTATTACTGTCATTGAAATGAGAAAAGACGTGCTCCAGTAAAAATATTTCATAGAAAGATTTAATGTCTTATTCTATTCACATTTTTTCCTGTAATGAAAAGTGGTAAGGTTAGGATAATATTAAGTAGAGAACACTTTGTAATAGATATGTGAAAAGAAAGAGTTTAAGCTGCTTGATTTGATTGAATTTAATTCTATGCTAGAAAGTGTAGAAGCAGAAAAGGTGTAATACCTTTTCTTACCCATCATGAGAGGTACGGCTGATATTTCTGTAAGAAAAGGCAGGCAAATAATAGAAAAATATAACTAATATATTTAGTCAAAGTTTTACATGACACAGGAGACTTCAGAAATGAAGGTCCAAGACCCAGGGAAAACTGGTTTTATGCTTAGGGTTTATGAAGAATGGGCAGCCATACAAAAATGTGATTGGACAAAAGGAGATTAAGATTAAGAGGGGAATCCTGGTAAGGCCCATTTGTTTAGATTCTTCTTGGCCTTTCTACATAGCATTCTTCCCCCAGGTATAAGACAGAACACCCCTGGAATAAGGATCTTCAAGGGAGAAGGATGAGGGGAAAAAGTTATCTTTCTAGGTTTTATTGCTTGCTTCCGGAGACCAGGGTTCTAGTTTCTGTGACCCACTTTAGAAAAGAGAAATTCTGGTTTCTGTGACTGGCTTCAAGGGAGAAAGAGGGATGGGAGACAGGAGGGCAGGAAAAGGTCAGAGAGAGAATTTGCTTCTGAGGCTGCTTCTGTGCCCTTCCAATATCTTTTTGTACTAAACATCTCAAAGCACCATACTTTGGGGTATTATTTTTTGAGCCTCAATGAAAGGATAACTTGACATCTGGCAAGATAACATTTTACAGCTGAGACAAACTCCGATGGAGCTGATAGGTTGAGGGCTGCCTGCTGGCTGTACTCCCTCCAGGTGGGCAGCCAGTCTTTCCTCAAAAAAGAAAAATTCAGGATGTTAGAAATGTAAGGGAGAAGCAGATATTCAAATTGATGCAAGGATATGTAGATCTTTTCTTCTTGGGCCAGGTTTGTAAAGGTACGACTCCAATTTGAATAGCCCTCTCTACTGGTTATTTTCTCTTTACCTCTCCAAGCCCTCTACCCTCAAAATCTTCACCCAAGACCTAGAAAGCTGGCCTTTATTGACTTTATCAGTGGGCTTTACTGCCCTTTTGTTTATTGTTGAGATTTGTTAAGATTCACCTGCAGGAGACCAAAGGACAGGAGAAGAAGATCAGGGTGTTTATTCCCCTAACTCAGCCCTGCCAGGCTGTAGGTTGAAAGTGATTCCTTACTACAGGGCAGCTTTCCTGCTGGATGTCCCTCTCCTATAGCTAAAGTTCTCTCTCCAGGTGTCAGTAGCAGCACCCTCCACTAGACCCTTCAAGTTTACAGGTGCAATAGCTTGTTGTTACAAAAGGGGGTATATCACCATCCTATATTGCTTTTCCTTAACCCTGACCATGCCCATGAAAAAAGTTCTTCCACTAATCTACCCTTAATTACTCCACCTCTTCCCACTAGGATCTTGGCAAATTCACTTATTTATTTTTTTGAAGCCTCTTCTCTAATGCACTACAAAACAATAAAGAGATCTACTGTAACAAAAGGAGGAAACACAGGAGAGAAAATTATTTGAACATAATTAATAAGGCTGACTTTGATGAGAAACGGCAAGTCTCTTCATTTTGCTAGGGATGCCCCTCTCAATTCTCTGCCACAGTTAACACCTTTTTCTGATTCTTTGGAGCATTTGAATGCATAGTAGTTTATCTACCCAGAAACCACTTGACCAGGAAGCTTTCCCTGAGCATCTTTGTTCATAAGCCTAAGGAATTAGTAAATACAGTATACGGTCAATAAAACCCACACACACAGCATGGGCGAATAATAATATAAAAGCATTTTCTTATTAAAGTTATGATTAGGTTTATCACATCTAATCATAACAACCTCTCCAGGGAGAAAAGTAAGCAAGTCTTCATTATGCACCACTACTTGCCAAAGCCAGAATTTTCTTAGGGAGAAAAAAAGCCCAAGTAAGCAATAGTGTGTTTTTAGAATACACACCTTTGCCCAAAGAGTTGGTCCAAAGTGAAGCTCACCTAATAAGTAACTGCTCAACCAGTTAGCTGAGCTATATTTACCAAGCAAAATAAAGCTTAAATTTCAGGCTCCAGAAATTGCACAGACTGCTTCCAAGACTCTGGGAGGAGCCCTGTAATATATCCACATGGTCCATAGGTGTTTGTAAAATTTGCTAATATAAGAATTTTAATCAGAATTAATGAAGACTGTTATTTCTCTCCACTCTGCTGTTCTCACCATTGGACTTCCCACTGTGCTGGTAAAGTTTGACTGGCTATAGACATTTTTACAATTTGGCTAAGCAGAAGTTCAGTTGGGCACACATCTAGTTTTGGTTTATGCGGTATACGTAAACAGTTCTCAGTCACTTCTGAATATAGTTGAACTATTATAAGCCCTTCCATTGTAGGGATGGCCTCCAGGAATATTCCCACCACCCAATGTGCCAACTTCTCCTGCGGTGGACACAATGGTGCTGGGCCAAATTGCTATTTGAAGTGAACGTGTTGCCCAAAACTGGTAGCATGAAGGAATTAGAGATGTCTTAGTCCATTTGGGCTACTATAACAAAATGCCATAAACTGGGTAACTTACAAACAACAGAAATTTATTTCTCTCTGTTTTGGAGACTGAGAAGTCCAAGACTGAGGCACCAGCAGAGTCAGTATCTGCTAAGGGTCTGCTTTCTGGTTCATGCATGCCACCTTCTCACAGGGTCTCTTCTGGAAGGCACTAGTCCCATTCGTGAGGGCTCCACTCTCATGAACTCATTACCTTCCAAAGGCTCTTCCTCCTAATACCATCACCTTAGGGGTTAGGATTTCAACACATGAATTGTAGGAGGGCACAAACATTTAGACTATAGCAGGGGAAAAACAAGGTTTGAAAGGTCTGTAGCTGGACGCTTGAAAGTGGCATAATGTGAAGAATTGTATATATCAGATATATTAAATTATAAATGGATTCCATTCTCAAGGATGCATAACCGAAAAAGTTCTCTCCTCTCAGGAATGGACTCAATCTTGCATATCATGTGATTACAAACACCACATATGTCTTCTTTTTTTGATGGGAATCGTGCAAAGTAGAATTAAACTGAATTCCTACGGTTAAAGGGTACAAATCTATAGCTGTCCTACAGACAGAGAGTACGTCTATATTTTTATTATTATTAAAAGTACAAAAAAGTATCAATCAGCCCTTCTAGAGGAAAACAGAATTATCTTTATATTCTCCCAATGAAAAGTAGTATTACAAAATGCTGTTATGTGAAGAAATAGCATGCAGAAAAGATGTATGATAGACAAGTGGCAGGCCACTAAATAATATAGAAATCATTATCATTGCGGATTTCTTTGTGTTTGTGGCATTTGTCATCTTTTAAAAAAAATGTATATGTGGTTGTGGTTTGTTTCCAGATAAATATTCACTTTTATGTCTCATAACATATTCATAAAATTTGATTCTTTTTCTTAAAGAGGCCTCCACTCAAATTATATAAGCTTTAGAGTCCACATTGTTCTACAGTTGGCTTCATATACAACAATGTAAATTCTAAGTTCAATGTAAATTCTAACTCCATATACCCAAAGCAGGCACTAAATGGGATGGAACGTAAGGTGAGTGTCTCAGAGTTAGGAAGAGCATATGTCACAGGTATTATGACAATTGCCATCCGCCCAGAAATGCAAGTTATACAATTGCCCCTAAAACCATCACCTAGAGTAGACTGGCATCTAGCAGACAGCTATCCAAAGATAGACATCAGAAAAGCTGCTTTCCAGTTGTATCCTTGTCTGTAATGATCTTCTAAACAAGAAGTATTCAGATGATTTCTCTGTGATTTAGTTTCCTCATACTGAAAATGAGTTGACTTCTAGGACAAGTCTCATCTTTACTCTCCACAGAAAATGTCACAAGGCCCATACCCAACTTATCCTACTTACTGAGTTTTCCCAGAGGCCCTACACCTCACAGCCCCCTCTGACTCCAAATTACTGCTGCCCTGAATTCTTGATTGTACAATTGATACCTCACCTCTGGCAACCGGAGTCCTCTCTCCTCCCTATCTGCCTAGGATATAGAGCCTCTTCATTTTCTAAAAGAACATTTAGACAAGGATATTTTTTTGCAGCAGGTTTTTACTGAATATTTTCCTAATTAAAGAAGAGTTTGGCACAGTGCTGGGCCAAATATTATTTTGAATGCGATATCAGATATCACTGTATTTCAAAATTTATCAAACATGTCCTGCCCAGGCTATGAATGTTCTTAGGACCCAAGCTTTTTCCATCCTGGGACCTCATCTCTAGAACCTTCCTCCCATTTCCTCTTTAAGGTTGCTACACCCTTTCTTAAGCCAATTGACAGTGGTAAAAATTCATCATACTTTGCTGCGTATATTTTAATCTTTATTTTAATTTGCGCTAAGTTTTAATCTTTTTCTGTTTAGCTAAATTGGTCCCAAATAGAAAATAGCCTAAGGTATTTCTTATGAGGTATAAATGAGGATATTCTTCCTAAGGCTACATGTTGTGTCTCTTTGGGCATTTTAAAAATAATTCTCCCTCAAAAAAGAATTTATTCATCTGGGTTCTTCCCCAGCTAACCAACAGGCAGTCTTTTGGAGTATAAAAAGCTTTTCCTGTCTGCGCGCAGTGGCTCACGCCTGCAATCCCAGCACTTCGGGAAGCGAGAAGAGAGAATCACTTGAGCCCAGGGGTTGGAGACCAGACCAGACTGACCAACATGGCAAAACTCCATCTCTACAAAAAAAAAAATACAAAATGTAGCTGGGAGTAGTGGCACACCTGTGGTCCCAGCTACTTAGGAGGCTGAAGTGGGAGAATTGCTTAAGCCCAGGAGGCAGAGGTTGCAGTGAGCCATATTTGCTCCACTGTACTCCAGCCTGGGTGATTGAGTGAGAACTTGTCTCAAAAAAAGAAAACAAAAAAACGAAACAAAACAAAACAAAAAAACATTTTTCCCAGTAGCAGGTTTTGCATTAGAAAACTTGCAAAAATTAAGAGAAAAACTATTGTAAAACCTTTTTAAAAATCAAAACGTGATACCAAAGTATCATAAAATGTATACGCATAAAATAGAGTTGTGGTATTTCTGCTACCTCTAGAGTTATTCTGAACCTTCTTTTTCCTGCCATTGAATCAAGTCCTGAAACAAGAATACAGCTAGTTAGACCACTTTATAAGCCACTGGAAGGAAAACCTGGCTATATTGCCATCCCAGGAAGAGCCATATGAAAGTTCTACCTCACATATCAATCTGCTTACCCAGGACTCAACTTTCTATATATGAAATGAGACCAAAAGATGAAAGTCAGAAGCAATATCCTCCTCAAAAATAGAACTTCCTTTTAAATAAGATAATTATAGAATTATAAGTATCTTTAGAGATCATTTATTCTACTAGCCCATTTCAAAAATAAGGAAAACCGAGACCCAAAGAACCTAATGGTCAGGTGAAGAAAATCATACCCCTGTTTGAGGCCAAGTTGGAAACCAATCCAGCTCTCCTGACCTTGGCTATTCTCATTTCTAAAATGTAATCTACTTACCTGAGTTTGGGATGCTAAAAATATTTATCATGGCCAGGCACAGTGAGTCACACCTGTAATCCCAGCACTTTGGGATGCAGAGGCGAGTGGATCACCTGAGGTCAGGAGTTCGAGATCAGCCTGGCCAACATGCTGAAACCCCGTCTCTACTAAAAGTACAAAAATTAGCTGGGTGTGGTGGCACTGTAGTCCCAGCTACTCTGGAGGCTGAGGCAGGAGAAGAACCCAGGAGGCAGAGGTTGCAGTGACCCAAGATCATGCCACTGTACTCCAGCCTGGGTAACAGGGCAAGACTCTGTCTCAAAAAAAAAAAAAAAAAAAAAAAAAAAATTAAGTAAGTATAAAGATACATATATATCTATATATATATTAGGTTTTAGTTATTCGGGGACAGGCTGGAGCATGGACCAATGACACACCAATTCTAAATATCATTTCTAAGCTTAATCAAAATGATAATCTTGTTTTACAGTTTTTTTTTTTTTTTTTTTTTTTTTTTTTGAGACGGAGTCTCCCTCTGTCACCCAGGCTGGAGTGCAGTGGCCAGATCTCAGCTCACTGCAAGCTCCGCCTCCCGGGTTCACACCATTCTCCTGCCTCAGCCTCCCGAGTAGCTGAGACTATAGGCGCCCGCCACCTCGCCCGGCTAGTTTTTTGTATTTTTTAGTAGAGACGGGGTTTCACCATGTTAGCCAGGATGGTCTCCATCTCCTGACCTCGTAATCCGCCCGTCTCAGCCTCCCAAAGTGCTAGGATTACAGGCGTGAGCCACCGCGCCTGGCCTGTTTTACAGTTTTTTAAACTTAAATTCGTTTGATATGCTTGGATTGTTATTATCTCTTTTTTCCCTTCAGAAATATAGTGTTGATTTACCAATGAATACTCAGTGTTATCAGCATTTAATTGCACATGGGTTAATTGCGAAGCTAGGTGGAGGCTTTAAGAAAAGGATTAATCCCTTTATTATGGAAATAATTAGTTTCTAGTGGTTCCTTGGTATACCAAACTTCCTTGCCTGTGCAATGCTAGGTTAAACAGTCTGCTTTCTATCTAGGGGTTCATAGTGTTCCTGATAGCTAATCAAGGGCATTAAAAAAAAAAAAAAAGAAAAAAAAAAAAAACAGAAAAAAAGCAGAAAATAGAAAAAGAGTAATCCCCACATCATATTAACACTACAAGAACAGATCTCAAACTCTGCATTTCTGAGGAACTGTATTAGTCATGGTCTCTTGGTTACAAATGACAGAAACTCACTTGCAGTTTAGGCAAAATAGGGAAATTATTGGAGGGATACTGATGTATCTTATATAAAAACTAGAAGGAAAGGGAGTACAGCTGAGCCTCAAGGACAACTAGAACTACTGTCACCGTCTCTCATCTCTGCTTCTTTGTGCACTTTGATTTCATTCTCTGAGACTAGCTTAGAACACAGTAGGGAGCATGACTGCTAACAGCTTCCCTGCCTTATACTCTCAGCACTCAGAGGGTGTTCAAGCTTTGAAAGTCCCAGGGAAGAACATAATTGGCCCAGCTTGGGTAGATGCTCCTTCCTAGACAACTCGATAGTGGTCAGGCAGGCTGGGATACTATACTTTTTTCACAACTGCAAAAAGGAAGTGCTGCTTTCAGCAGAAAAGCAAAGTGCTTGGAAGATTAAAAATTAAAAATAATTTAATTATCTACTGAAAACATTTTCAATTAGGGGAACTATGAATATATCACAAGATTCAGTTGTGTGTCAGTGGGGCTGGTCTCTGTTTCCAAATTTAATAGCTATGAGACCTTGTGCCACTATCTTAATCCATTAAACTCCCTTGACCTCAGTAACTAATTCATAAAATGGGAGTAAATAATTTAAGTCACTGAAGGCAGGAGACTAGACCAGGGATGTGGCAGCCATGGGCATGGACCTTGCAAACCTCCTCCACAAGGAGCAAACTTGACCAAGGGCTAAGCTTCTGCCCCTTGAACCCCATTGCCTGATGTTGTCAAGGCTGCTCTTAGACAACGATTGAGTATAGGAGGAATGGAACACCCATTCCTGGCAACATAATACTTCACAGTACCCCCAATGTCTTCCAACCTTGACTCTCCCCAACGACTTTGCTGCATTTTTCTTAGACTGCATGGCAGTCTACGAAGCTTTTATCTAACTTTCTCCCCCTCTTCTTCACGTGGTAATCAGACTTACATGATAGTCCAATTGATCTCTCAGTCTTTCTTTACTCCCCGTCGTTTCCGTTCACACAAGCATTGCCCCTAATAAATTCCTTGCATATTTAATCTTATCTTTATATTTGCTTCTCAGAGGACCTAGACTAATAATATGAGTTGGTATAAAGTTTTTTTCATAATCTAGGAAATGATTTTATGCTTTTCATCTAGGGTAACAGTCTCCTTAAAGAACTGAATCAACTAGAAAAAAAAAAAAAAGTGTTAAGTCCAATTACCCCTCCCAGGCCTACTATATTAAATTCCCCGAAAGCTTAGACCTAAAATTCTGCATGTTATTTTTTTTAAATTTTGGGGGTTTGAGGGGTGAGTGAGCTCTTGCAGTCAGTATGGTACCTATTAGAGATGTTCAATATTTCCTTTACAGCCGCCACTGGCCCATCTTTCCCCCATTAACGCTTCCCTGCATGAAGGCACTCAATAGGATTCAACTCCCTGACTCCTTCATGATTGAGGGAGGAAACATATCATTATTTTTGGCCAATTCATTTTTAAAGGAAACTATATGTCATTCTCAGGCAAGAATATTAAATTACCAGTGTTAGGCCCTCTAGATTAATGCTATTCCAAGTGTGGGCAACAAACTGGATGCCAGTCCACCCACTAATTTTTCCTAGTCCTTGACAAGATTACTACAGAGATGGAAATGATTATTTAGAAACCTTTATAGTAGTTTAACTTTGTTGCAAAACATCCAAACATGTTTTCTGTAATTTATTTTTATTATATTTCACAAAAGTATTGGTCCACAACAGAGTGAAAGTAAAATAAATAAGATAAAAATTGGTCCTTCACCACAGATAGTTAGCCAAGTACTGCTTCAGAGCTTTCACTTCCCCCTGGCACCAGGAACAGCAGTATTCAAGATTCTGGCCACTCAACCAACTTGGATCCAAGAAAAACTGAGTGGAAACTCACTTTATCCCCACCCTGCCTTCAGGCCTAGGTGGACCCACCATGGAAATTTAATTTAAATGAGAAATAAACTTTTATTGGGTATACTAGTCCCAGTTCTCATGCTGCT
The DNA here is from genome assembly GCF_037993035.2 of Macaca fascicularis. Lineage (NCBI taxonomy): Eukaryota > Metazoa > Chordata > Mammalia > Primates > Cercopithecidae > Macaca > Macaca fascicularis. The sequence continues at coordinate 149,937,645 of NC_088381.1, read as the reverse complement.
ATGAAGAAATACCCAAGACTGGGTAATTTATAAAGGAAAGAGGTTTCATTGACTCACAATTCCGCGGTTGCCGGGAGCCTCAGGAAACTTACAAGCATGGTGGAAGGGGAAGCAATTACATCTTTCTTCACATGGCAGCAGAAAGGAGAAGAATGACTGAAGGGAAGAAAAGCCCTTCATAAAATCATCAGATCTGGTGAGAACTAACTCACTATCACAAGAACAGCGTTGGGGAACCACCCCCATGATCCAATTACCTCCCACTGGGTCCCTCCTACCACACATGGGGATTACGGGACCTACAATTCAAGATGAGATTTTGCTGGGGACACAGCCAAACCACATCATTGGGTTAAGCCACTAAGATCTGGAAATTATTTATTTCTACCCCAAAATTTAGTTCATCTCAGCTGATATAATCTCATAAATTAGGACCAACTGCACAAGATGAAAATAAAAATCTAGTTAATATAGTAACAAATCAAGGGAAACCTCTGTGTGTCTTGTGATTCCCCAGTCAAAGAGAGAGGATGTTAATTTACAGTTTAAAAATATACCTAAATTGTGTATAAAGAGGTTTTTATAAAAAAAAAAAAAAGTAGAAACTAGAGAAATAGTAACTAAGTAATAAACATGGAAAGCCAAATAGCAGCCAACAGAAGTAATTGTTTATCCACAAAAATCCTATTTGGATCATTGATTTACATCCTCCTAGTGATGATGATGATGATCATGATGATGATGATGATGATGATGAAAGAAAGGACTTCCATTTAAAACAAAAGCTAATAATCACAGTAAGTTTGGCTCAGCAAAGGAACTAGGAATTACTCTGCTATGCATTTTGCCCTTTCCTTTTACTCAATAACTTGATGAGTCACTTTGAATATTAAAGTTAGACTGCAAAATCATTTCTAAGGACACAGTAAAACAAAAAGATCATTAAACTATTTAACATAATAAGTGAACAAGAATTTAAGATCCTGAGAGAAAAAAAAGGTAGATAGGGAGGAAGAAAGAGCTTAGATACCAGATTGGCTGAAGCTTACAGAGAAATGTCAGTGCTATAAATGAAGGTTTGTGTCCTCCCAACAATCATATATTGAAACCTCATCCCCAATAGGATGGTATGTGAAGATGAAACCTTTGGGAAATGAATAGGTATGGAATTAGTGTCCTTGTAAAGGAGACCTCAGAGAACTCCATTGCTCCTCTGCCATGTGAGGACACAGTGGAAAGATGATAGCTATGCAAGAATGAAAAAGCAAGTCCTCAACAGACTCCAAATCTGCCTGTGCCATGATCTTGGACTCCCAGCCTCCAGAACTGTGAGAAATCAATTTCTGTTGTTTATATACCACGCAGTCTATGGTATTCTGTTTTCACAGCCTAAACAAAGACAGTTAGCCACTGAGAAATCCCTAACAGGGGAACCAATGGAACTGTCATAATTTTAAGCTGTTTGTATTGTTGAGATGTAAATGTTCTGCTGCCCTATGCATTCATAGAGCTTTGGATTGGTGGTATCTTAGGATGGAGTCATTGAGAAGGCGCCTCATGTAATTTCAGTGAGAAAATTCACACATTGAACTCAGAAGAAGCAAGAACTTTAAGTCAATCTCAATTTGAAGAAAACCTGAGCTAGCCCCTGAATCCCCTACAATACACAGATGGAGATTTTAGTCAATTACATTTTAATCTGAAAGGAGAGGGTACCCTAGTTAATATCTAAACCGTAATGATAATAGCTAAGATTTGAGTGTGTAAAAAACTTGGAATAAGCAAATAAGATTACTTTCCAGTGGAAAGTTACGCACTTTGCAGAGCATATTATTTGGGGTCATCTAATTCTGGCTTTTCATCATCTTTGAGCTATTTTTCAACTCTGTGAGTTGTAGAAAATTACAGTGCAATGCAAAAGACTCTAGACAATGAACATGCAAATGATTCATCTGGGGGAGGAACAACTTCTCTCCCCCAAGCCATTTTGTGTCAATTTGCAAATTAATTTTGTAATTTCTGATCTACAAACCTCTGTTTCCTTTATATCTTCTTTGAGCCAACTAAAATATCTGCTTTTCTCCCTCACTAATAATGAGTTAAGGAAAATCTTTAGCATATGTTTATTTTATATCTGTATGAAAATCATTTTATCTATTTTTAATTTTTTTTTAACAAAAATGCTTGTTGTAAACCAAACATTACACTAAACTTTTTATATGTAGCACCTCACATCATCTTCCCAATACCCAAAGAGTTGGGTGCTACTGTTATTTCCATTTTGTAAATTAGGGCCAACAAATGACAGCCCCGTGGGTGAAGTCAGGCCTGTCAATGTTTTCCTGCAGCCTGATGTTGCCTACAAAGTGTTACTGGGAACACAGAATACCCAGTAGTTTATATATAATCTATGGCTCTTTTTGCCATACAACAGCAGGACTGACTAGTTGTAATAGAGACAGTATAGCCTACGAAGCCTAAAATATTTATTATTTGTCCCTCTAAAGAAATAGATGACTGGCCTGTAGAGATAAGAAGAATAGGCTTTGAAAATTTATAAAAATTACCCAAATTCACACTGTTAGTAAGTGCTAAAGCCCAAACTCATTATCCCCTTCCTATATATCCTCAGAGGTCAGTGATCCTGGTTCTACTTGTCCAAAACCAGACTTGCTTCTAAATGACATGATTTTGAGTTTTTTAAAGACAAGCCCCTCCTGCCACCATTTGCATTCTCTTACATTTGAGATTTCTTGAGGAAGGGATAATTCTTTCATTCAACAGTGAAAGATAAGGCTTAAAATTAAACATGCCTGAAAGAAAAATATATATAAGCAGTTAAATTTGTGTGAAGGTGGGAATGACTGGGAATAGACTCCATTCCCTGAGTAGAGAAAGAGGTCAAGTCATTTATGTACACCTGGAGAGAAAACAAGGAATGATGGTTCAAAGGGAGGTTGGCAAAAAAACAAAAATGAGGTTGCCTAAGGGCAGTCAGGCATCTAACTCAATACACCTCCATGGTTTACTCTTCCTTACCACCCCCAATCTGCTTTGTGTTTTGTTGTCAAAAGCGAAGGTAAAATGTGTTGTTACAACAGTAACCTCTTATCAGCCTGGGTCAGCCTCTGAGAGTCTGGATGGAAATGGCAAGAGAGCAATTGTTATATCTAAAGCTGTTCTGTGATGTTTAACAACTTTCCTTTTGGAATATTGTCATCCCACCCTCCTCCTATCTCTTGCTCCCTGATCCCATATGACCCCAATTAGTGTGTGTCAGGGATTGGGGGTGGACATAATTTCCTTCAAAAAAACAATTGCTCAGAACTGTAAAATAAGTGAGGTCTGCTCAGCTCTCATGTCTTCATTATAATTTTCCAAAAACTACAAATAAGCGAAAAGGCCAGGGTGTCAACGAAAAGGATAATCAGAATTTACAGGGCAATGAAAGTCATATAGAGAGGATTCTAACTAAAAATGTTCTCACAATTAATTCACCAGCAATTCAGCACTATTAATTGAATGAGAGGGCTACAGTTTTTTTATGTTGTTTTTATTCCTTTCAAAAACTTGAGGCAAAAATTCTACCAAAGAACAATTTCCTCTCCTCACCTCAATTTGTCTGTATCTTGTCTTGAGGACACAGAAAAATCTGTTCAAAAAAAATGATGTAAATTACAGCAGCAGAAGGATAGCTAAGAATTAGGATCGCATGGTGACCAGTAAGAAAATTCATCCTTTTATACACACCAACATTCTCTGAGAATAGATACAGTTGGTTCTCATTGTTCATAGTACTTAGGTTCTATAAAGTCACCGCAAACGCTGACTTAGCAAATATTGAATCATTGCTCCTAGGGGAAATACAGAGGTAGGTTTCTGTAAGTATTTTTTGTCAAATGATAATACCAAATCTTGTTTTATGTGCTTCTGTTTAAAGATGCCTTATTTAATATATATTGTCTATTCATTAACATTGGACTCACAGCCATCAGCACTATAAATCATGATGGAACAAAGCTTATCTAACACACATATTTTCTCCTAAGGCACATCAGAGCCTTCTCACCCTTAGAACATTAGACAGTACTTCATATGGGAGCCATTTTAAACAGCAAAGTCAACAATAAAAGGCACAAAAATGCAAAAACACAGTGACACAAAATAAACCATGAAAAGAACACTTTGTTACAGTTTGCAAACCGAAACAGCAAGGTAGAACATATCTTTGCTGGACCTCAGCTGCAAATTTTTTGTCACCCTGCCCATACACATGTTCAAGAATTACTGCAAAAGCACCTCAAGTATTGACTGTGGGGTTGTAAATAACTTTTAGCAAGTAGATGGCTATGGTCTACTATGTCCCTCAAAATTTATGTGTTGAAACTTCATGGCCAATAGGATAGTATAATATTAAAAGGTGGGGCCTTTAGGAAGTAATTTAGTGATGAGGGTGGAGCCCTCATGAATGGTATTAGGGACCTTATGAAAGGGTTTGGAGGAATAGTTCCACTCTCTTCTGCTCTTCTATCATGTGAGGACATAGTGCTTATCCTCTTTTGCCTTTCCCTTCTTTCTACTGTGTGAACACAGCATCCATCACTTCTGAAGGGTGTAGAAATGAGGTGCTGTCTTGGAAGCAGAAAGCAGCCTTTACCAAACACTGAATCTGCTAGTGCCTTGATCTTGGACTTCTCAGCCTCCAGACCTATGTGAAACAAGTATCTATTGTTTATAAATTACTCACTCTGTGATGTTTTATTGTAGCATCAAAAACTGACTAAGACCAGAAATTGGTACCGGAGTAGTAGGACGCTGCTGTAACAAAAACTTAAAAATGTGGAAGTGGCTTTGGAACTGCGTGACAGGTAGAGAAGCAAGAAGAATTTGGAACTGCATATTAGAAAAAGCCTAGTCTACTGTGAAAAGAGTGTTAAGGATAATTCTGTTGATATTTTAGAATACAAGAGCTATAGACAGCCTAAATCTTCTTAGAAATTACTTCAGTGTTGGTGACCAGAATGATTGTAGAAACATGAACAGTAAAGGCCATGCTGGTGAGGTCTTAGATGAAAATGAGAAATACCTTTTTGAAAACTGGAGGAAAGGTCATCTTTATTACAAAGTGGCAAAGAAGCTGGCTGAATTGTGTCCACGTCCTCCCACTCTGTGGAAGACAGGATTTAAGAGCAATGAACTAGGATATTTGGCAGAAGAAATGTCCAAGCAAAGAGTTCAGGGTACTGCAGGGCTTCTCTACTTCTAGTGAAATATGAGAAAGAGGAACAAATTAAAGGTGGTAATTTATAATCAAAAAAGAAGTAGAACTTAAATGATTTGGGAAATTCTCACCCGGGCAATGTAAAGAATTTTTAAAAAGCATGTTTGGGAGAGCATATCAAAGGTGTGGCCAAGTGAGATTAGGCCACTAACGAGATTTGTGTAATGTAATCTCTAGTCTCCTTTGATAAGGAGATTAGTGAAGAGAGAAGGAAGCTGGATGCTATTCATCAAGACAATGGAAGAGTATCACTGAAGACATTTCAGAAATCTTTGAGGCTGCCACTCCCATCACAGGCCCAGAGTATCAAGGCCTTGGGGGCAGAACAGTTTCAATGGAGGGGCTCAAGGTGCCTGTAGAACTTGAGGCTCACTGTCCAGCACTACCTCAAGTCTGCTGTCTGCATTCTGGCACGAAGCTTCTTAGCCACCCCAGCTGTGGCTCAAGCAGACCCAGGTATAACTTGGGCTGCTGCTTCAGGGGACACAGGCAGTAAGCCCTGATGGCATCCACGTAGTACTAACTCTGTAGGAGTACAGAGTGCAAGACCTGTGGGGACATGGCTGACTTCACCTAGATTTCAAAGAACATCTCAAAGAACCCCAGGGCCCAGGCAGAGAACTGCCACAGAGTTGAAGCTACCACTGGGATTTTCTACTAGCATAATGCCCAGTGGAGCCACATGATCAGGGCTGCTGAAGAAGGTGTCCACTAGGAGAATGTCTATAGGAGTCTTAAAAGCAATGCTGCCCCACAAGACCTCATAACTGTAGAGCCAACTGCAAGCATCGCTAGCCTGGGAGACCTGCAGGTACCCACATCCAACCTATAAGAGCTGCTGTGAGTTGTGTCCAACAAAGCTGGTAGGGCAGGCCCCCTCAGTGCCCAGCTTCTGCCCCAGTATTTCTAGAGGGTGAGACATGGAGTCAAAGGTTATTCTCAAGCCTCAAGATTTAATGCTGTTTGCCTTGCTAGGTTTAGGACTTACTTGGGACTTGTTGGTCCTTTCTTATTTCCTGTTGCTGTCTTTTCTAATGTCCATCCTATGCCTGTCCCACCACTGGATCTTGGAAATATATAACGTTTGCTGTCACACATTTGCAGATGGAGGCAGTTTTCCTTAAGATGAATCTTACTTTGTATCTCATTCATATCTGATTTGGATGACTCTGAACTTAAGACTTTTGAGTTGATGTTGGAACAAGTTTAGACTTTTGGGGCTACTAGAATAGAATGAAAGCATTTTGTGTGCAAAAAGAATATGAATTCATGGGGTCGGAGACAGAATGCTATGGTCTGAATGCATGCCCCAAAGTTTACATGTTGAAACTTCATGGTCAACATGATAGTATTAACAGGAACATGTAGGAGGTGATTAAGTCATGATGATGGAGCCCTCACAGATAGCATTAGGGCTTTTATGGGATTTGGGCTTGAGGGAGGAGGTTCGCTATTTGCTGTTTTTCCTCCACGGAAGGACACAGCATTTCTGTCCTCTGGAGGATGCTACCACAAGGCATCATCTTGGAAACAGGGAGCAGCCCTCGCCAGACACCGAACCTGCCAGCACACTGACCTTGGACTTCTCAGCCTCCAGAACTGTGAGGAATAAATTTCCATATTTTATAAATTACCCAGTCTGTGCATTTTGTTGTAGCAGCACAAATAGACTAAGATGTAGATGTATTTGCAAATATGGAATTCACAAATAATGAGGATTGACTGTATCATAATTTTCCTTAGAAACAGCATATGCAGCAAATAACACCTTTGGGAAAATACAAACAGATCAGCATTGCCAAAATATATAAGATAAACATTTTTTAATTCTAAATACCTCAGGGACAGGTATCAAATACAGTGGTTTCTTTAAGGAGAATGTCAAGCTGGACAATGGTATGAAAGATTATTGAACCAGGAAAACGTTGACTGCTTCATGACCTGGCAGGCATTATGTGAAACAGTGGCGATTCTTGACATCCAGGAAGCTAGCAGAGTAATTGATTTTCCAGTTCTCAAAAACTAATACATAAAATCCAATCTCAAGCAGCCCTAAGGGTTTCTTGAAGTGCCCCTCCAAAAATCCTGAAATCTTCAACACATTAACCTTGAGAATATTAAAAATCTTCTAGGACTAAATCCCTTATGTATAATGAGCCTGTTAAAGGCTTGAGTCAAAAAAACAATACTAACAGTTAAGAAGTCAACAAAAACCAGTACTCGCTATTTTGCGTATTATTAAAAAAATGTGTTTTAGTAAAAACTGTGCATTTTGTACATATAGCACATCCTTCCAGGTTATCAAATTCTATCCTTTCATTGGTTTTGAGCTATTTTGTAACACTTTTGAGTTGTAAGTAACAAATAGACATGTAAATTTTGTCTGATCTGATAGAGATTTAATTGACTCCCCTATCCTGCAGGGCAAAAATGGTTTGCCTCCACTGGCAATTCATTTTAACATGTTTTTGCTTGCCAGATAAGTTTGTGCTTTTTTCAACTTTTTCTTCAAACCAATTATAACATCTGCCTGGTTTCCACTGTTAAGAAGTACAAACTTTTGTACTACCCTGTTAATTTTCTCCTGGGGCCCTGAAAATTAAACTAAAAAAGAAAGGTTAACAGGAGAAATGGTACACAATTTTATTAAAATTTTTGTGCATGACAGTTCATAGAAAAGAAGTGAAACTCAAAGAAATAGTTAGACTCAGGGACTTACATATCATTAGAGAGAGTTGGGCTTCAAGGAATGATAAATCATGGGAAAATGGCCAGGAAATATATAGGGGAACTAATAGAAGATAAAGTTTATTTTAGTAAGGTTTGCTTATGCAAACTCATCTTGGTGTCAGCTCTCCATCTCAGGGAATAAGAGTGCTCTTCTCTTCCTGGTACACGAGAGGATAACTTCACAAAGGGAAATGCATGCCCTGCTTTTAAGCAGCTAATGGAAGAGTTCTCTGCCCTTCCTTTCCCAATGCCCTTCAGCTCAAAATAATCCTTATACCAAAGTGGCATATTTTGGGGTGGCAAATTCTGATCCTCTTCAATTCATATATGAGTAAAATAAAATATTTAACCCGGAACCTTTAGAGCGGTTTCCAGGGCCTTAATTTTATTGTGCTCTATGGGAGGCACATGAGAAACGGGAAGTCATGTTTGCCAAGTCTTACATGCAATAGTTCAGACACTACTTACAGAGTAAGTATGCCTGCATATATGTAAAAGAGAGAGAGAGAAAGAAAGAGAGAGAGAGATCCTCCATTACTCTATTATGTAAGTTAACATTCCAGAGAATGATTGGTAGCAATTGTTGGACTTTTTACTAAGTAGCTTCTCTAACAATTATCAATGGACATGCAGAAATTCATGACTGGCCAGGACTCCAGGAAATCTGAGAGACATTGTCATACACAGGCTAATCATAGTTTCTGCGTTCCTTCTACTCTCCATACTTGGCATTTAATCACTATCTGGAAGCTCAGCTCTACCTTCAGAATAGCAGTCATGCAGCTATCCCGACCTAAAGAGAGTTCTAAACTATTCCAGTTCACTATGCCTCTATTCAGACTCAAATCCTTCCCGCTGCTTAGGCAACACAGATGCAATGTCTTCTTTCCAATAACTATGCTTTAACCTTACTTCCAAACCCCACTCCCTTGCAAATATTCTTTTTGTATACATGTTGTGGGCATTTGTTCATTAAGGGTCATCTAGTATTCAATCTCCTCCTCCCTATTTACATCGTGATCTTCTTAAAGAGGAAATTCTCCCTTACAAGTATTCTTGATGGAAGGCAATGCTCACCTCCTGCTTCCTAACCCAAAGGAATTGCACTTTTTTTCTTCCTGCCCTGGCATAGCCAGTGAGGTGGGTACGTTACTTAGTCTCAGTCAATCATATGTCATGTGCATTTGCATTTGAGAATATTCAATTCTACTAGATAAATAAGTTTGTAGTTTATAAAACATAGGCAAAACCCTTTAAGGTATTTTAAGTATAGGTAAGTAGCTGGTAAGCAAAAAGTTTGTTAGGTGGAGGTAGAACTTATGGGGCGTGGTAATAGGAAGTTAACAAAGAGAGAATATATGCTTCAGAGAGGAATGAAAGGAGCAACAAATGTTGAATGTTCATGAGGCACCTGGACACTAAGCACACATGAGGCTATATAGAAGGCAATGGATACTAAGCACACATGAGGCTATATAGAAGGCACTAAATATTCAGGATACATTATATATGAACACTTAACATTCATGAGGCTTTAAATAATCACTCAATAGTGACACTCATTCTGGCTCCTTGTGTCCTCTGCCCCACAAAAAACAAATAAAACCCATGGCTGCTCATCAAGTTAATTGGTAAGCTCCAGCTGTGGCCAGCAAGCGCAAGTGTGTGCCACTGGCCCACAGTGTCATCCATCTGTGGATTCCTTTACTCAAACCTCAGCTCTGGTCCTCATAACCATACATTGTTGCTTTGTCTCTCTCACTTTGTCTTGCTTTGTCGCCCAGGCTGGAGTGCAGTGGTGCGATCTCAGCTCACTGCAACCTCTGCCTCTCAGGTTCATGTGATTTTCTTGCCTCAGCCTCCCAAGTAGCTGGGATTACAAGCATGCGCCACCACACCCAGATAAAGTTTGTATTTTTAGTATAGACAGGATTTCACCATGTTGGCCAGGCTGGTCTCAAACTTCTGACCTCAGGTGATCCACAACCTTCAGGCCTCAACCTCCCAAAGTGCTGGGATTACAGGTGTGAGCCACCATGCCTGGCCTTAACCACACTTTTGAAAGACTGATGTGACAGGATATATGAACATTGCACGTTCTAAGATTCGGATTGTGTTGTCCTTCTATCCCACATGCACTTATTCTAAGTCAGTTAAGTTACCCCATCCCTTTCCCCTTGCTTCTCTGTTTGTTTTCACTTCATTGGATTGAATAAATGTTCTGCAAATCTTTCTGTTCTATGTCCTTTAGGATAGTCAGCCTGGTAGTGCATCCTCACCTCCCCTTGGTATCATCTGATTTTTTAATGTTTGCCTATCTGGTGAGTGTGTACTAATAACTCATTGTGGTTTTATTTTTGCCTTATTATCAATGAGGCTGAGGATCTTTTCATAATTTTTTTAGCCATTTCAATTTTCTATTTTGCTAAATGCCTATCCAGTTCATGTGTACAAATTTCTATTCAGCTGTATCGCTTTTTCTTATTTCATATTTGTGGGAAATCTTTATTAATTTTGGATCCAGATCTTTGGTTGTTAAGTATCACAAACATTATCTTCTACTCTGCTGTTTTACTCTTTTAAGAAGTCTTTAATGTATCTAGTTCTTAATTTTAACATATTAAGAAAAAACAATCTTTTCCTTCATAGATAGCATTTTTTGTCTCACAGGAAAATCCTTTCTTACTGACTCCATGAAGATATTTTCCTGCTTTACCTTCTAAAGCTTTATAATTTTATCTTTCACATGTAGGTCTTTAATCCACTGGCAACTGATTTTGTGTGAATGTCCTTGCTTTTGTTCCAAGCCAGGTTTTCAAGCCTCCAATCAATTTTGAAAGTCCCCAGTCACCTTATAATAAATTCTCGTTTTGCTTCAGATAGCCAGCATAAGTTTCTGTTGCTTTCAATCAAGAGCCCTGGCTGATAAAATGGACTACTGCCTTGGCTCCCATTCCTGGAGCCCTGCCTTTTAGCCCCAGTCCAGTGCTGTGCCCTGAGACCAGATACAGACTGGTTTTTGTCCATGGTTTGAACTATGGCCAAAGTTTGCCATACCCTGTGATCTTGTACCTTACCCAGCAGACTACTTCATATTTCTGAACCTGCAGCTGGATTGGTTCCACTGGCTTCTGTCTCATTGCCATTTCCACTGGTAAAAAGCTACGCTCCACTGATTCTCAAGATACCACATGAAATTGTGAGCCAGCCCTTAGACACTGAGCTGGAAGGTGAGAGGCCCACAGAAAGAGGGTAACAGAGATAACATTCATAAGCCATCACCAATTGACGTCATCTGCTAAGCCAGACAAGTAAAAGCAGGCTTAACTCCCAGTTGGGGATTTCAGATCTTATTGCTGTGCTTTGTGTCTTCTATCAGGAGACCATGCAGGAAGATTCACATTTTACTTCTTTCCAAGTGGTTTATTGATTTGTGGATTCAGTGAAATGTGCATCAACTGAACGAACTATTCCCTTTCAGTAAAGGGGAGGGGAAAGGGTTTCACACTGTGCTGAAATTAACAGGCACAACAGAACTGCCTCTTAGAGTTCAGCCACAACACAATAGATGCGCACAGTATGGGAGCAATCTGGCTATTAAATAGCTCCACTTCATCCTTAGCGATCAAAACAGTGTGTTCTGATTTCTTCTTTCTTTGTCTTCGTCCTCCCTACCCTCACCGCCCCCTAGACACTCATATTTCAGAGATTATGTGCACTATTTAACAGAAAATAGATTTCCCTCTTCCACTTTCTGTTTATATCTCCAGGTTTTGTTTTTTTCTCACTACTTTTAAATATATAGGAAACTTTAGATAGTCTTCCTTGGGGACTGCTTAACTTCATATCTCTGATTAAGTCACAATGGAAATAATGTATAACACAAGACAAGATGGCGAAAATACCACATTCATTCAATGAAATTTTCCTTATGAAAATGCAAGCACTGTACTCATATGAGGATGTGATTTCACTGGCCTGTTGCTTGTGTTTCTCTTGATAAGGAATAAATCATCTACTTCCATGAAGTCTGCCTATGGGCTCTTGTGACTAACTGGAAGACTTTGCAATTTTATGACCTTTACAGACTTCAATGTCTGTTGACATAATCACTTAGTTTTCTCTCAAAAATAGTAAGATAGGTAAGACCTGTAGCACTCTCTTCCGCTTCTTGAAAAAGAAACTGAAGCCCAGAAAGAATTAACGGATGACTCAAGGTACACCCAGGACCCAATTTAGACTTATCTGACTCCTTGGCTAGTGTTCTTTCTAAGATAATTGTCTAATAATGAAAAGGCTCTCTATGTGGCTAAAATAATATTTATTTTATGAAAAACTTGTATTCTTACCAAAAATTAAACTTACAACATTAGCCATCTTCATAGGTTCTTAAATCACCTTTCATACTTGGCTTAAGCATTCTATTATATAGATTATAAAGACAGGAATTGCAAGGTAATACTATTAGTAAATATTACCATGTGCTAGGATTCTAGTAGTATCTAGTACATTGAATACAATCTTATTTGAGGTAGGGTTTGTTTTTGTTTTTGTTTTTGGCAATTCAGTTTCAAAAATTAACTCATTACTGAGATTCAAAAGCCAAACATATTCCACTAGAATGTATTTAAACAAGAAAGGTCAAATTCCAGACTTCCATCTTTATTAGCATACAGATTGAGTAAACAGGATTTTTGGAAACATATTTAGGTCTTTAGGACTGTGCAAAAGAGGCAGGGGATGGTTGGTTTCAGGGCACAAATCTGATAACACAATCTGTCCCTTTTAGTTTTTGAATACTTAGCTGTTAATTTCAAGGCTGGGTGAAATTCCACTGCTTTCAAGTATTTGTTGAAATAGGATTATAAGAAATGAAAGAAGAATGTTTAAGAAATTTTACTGTATATGTGTAAGTAGGTTTTTAAATGTTCTACTCTGGTTATCGTGACTCTTCTAAAAGAACAAAGGGAATTAATTCCTTTTTTGCATGCTATAGCTTATTTAATTCCATTCACTTGTGGATTCATTCTCCACTATTCATACAGTAACTACCATGTGTTTCTTGTATTTCTTGTATCAGACTGTAGGCTATAGTAGTAGGGGTGGGAAGTATAACCTCAGGAGTGAGCACAGAGGTCCCACAAAACAAGAACCAATCACCACCTTGAAAGTCAAGGCAAGCTTGCCAAAAGAGGTGATATCTAATCCTGGGAAAACAATAAGAACACCCTGTCTTAGTCCATTTTGTGCTGCCATAACAGAATACCCGAGACTGGGTAATTAACAAAGAACAGAACTGTGTTTCTTATAGTTCTAAAGGTTCGGAAGTCCAAAATCAAGGTTGTGAGCAGGTTTGTTGTCTGGAAAGGGCCCAGTCTCCACTCCCACAATGAAGGCTGCATCCTCTTTAGGGGAAGGATGCTGTTCTTCACATGGCAGAAATGAGGAAGAATGAGAATCCACTCCCACAAGCACTTTTTTGGTGGCATGAATCCATTCATGGCCTAAATACCTCCCATTAGGCCCTAACTCCCAATACTGTTGCCTTGGGATTACATTTCCCATTTTTTGATGGGACAAAAACATTCATATCATAACACATGCTTACAGAAAATCCAATTTCTCTAGCTGTTTTGTGAACTTCAAAGCCTTCCCAGTGAATTAAGGACAGTGTGCAACAAGCACAAAACTTTGGAGACCTCCGGTTTTATGATTTCTGTCCTGGGGTCCCAAACAACTATAGTTCCATAAACAAGTTCCAATATTTCAAACAACCTAGTAGAAATCAAATTACCATTCTTTATTCTTGTCTGTTACTTACTGGCTGCCCTGACTCAGAACTTTTATACTAGTGTGACCCAGAATGCATCAGAAAAGATAGTCCTTCTGACAATTCATGTAATCTCCAACATTGTTCATAAAAATTACCCAAACCTCTCTATCTTGCTTCAAAGTCAATCTCTCTCTTGCTTCACTTAAACTACTTCTGAATGTTGGGCTTGATTACCCATTCTTCTATGGAGGAAACATCAGGTGGCTTTGGAAGCTTTAGCCCCATAATTTTAATCACCCCTTTCCCCCACCATACACACAAATTTCTCCAAGAAAAAACCACCTTCAAAAAATTTTAAATGTTTTTTACACAAAAAGAGCATAAAGAAATCACCTAGCATCCTCCTCAAATAAGGATGCTGGCTATAGCAGATGCTGTATGCAATATCCCTAACAAACCCATTTCTCCACTCTTTCAAAAAAAAATTATAGTGCTAACATTCTTTTTTCAGACATGGGCAGCAAAACGCTCAGAGAAGATGGGCCAATTTTTTCCCGAAGATTGAACTCTGATTAATTTAAGACTACCATGCCAGTGGTTGACTCAGATATGGATGGAAGATCTAATTCTGTCCAGTGACATCTGAGAGCAAGTCAGTGAGGGGCTCCTGGAAAATATTTTCCTTATGATAAAGAGACAGATATCTGATAAAAAACTATTCTTTATTTCTGCCTCTGAACATCTTTGAAAGTTTTGGGATGCCTTTGGATTCCTTTGATCAAGAATGTGATGCCATAGTGTGACCCTAAGTAAATAAGCATCAGGACAAAGATAGCATCTGGGTGTGGAAGAATAAGAAGTAAGAAAGAGCCTAAATTCTAGGTGACATCACTGATCCATTGTGTAACCTTGGAACTGCTCTGTCTCTGAACTTTTTTAAATTAAAATAAAAAATTTCCTTCTAGTTTAATCATCCTTTATATGGAAAGTATAGAATCACCATTGTCTTCCTGCCCTTTTAATCTGACAACATTCCTATTTCCTTACCTTAAACTTTGGTTCTCCCTAAATAATTTAGCTCCAACTCACCATCCTTACCTCTCACTCCTTCTGGACTCCCTTCCGATCTAATAATACCAAGAAAACACACAGCTCAAGCTGATGGACACAAACTCTTACTTTGAGTCAACTGGCCCATCTTAGTCATTTGAGAGAAGACAGAAGATAAGGATATACTTCATTATGTATGCCTTTGATAGCAAATAAATGAAAATAGAAATCACATGTTGCACAATTAGTTGTGGCAGACAAAAGTAGTTTAAAAGATAAAAATACATAAGCATTTCTTAAAGATTCTCATTGATAAAGAATGTGAGAATCACTATTATAATTTAGGTATTGATTTTGGCCTCAAGGGAAAAAATCTAGAAGATGTGAGTCCCTTTAAGACCTGGTCAACCCAAACCTTTTAAAAAATAACCTTTAATTCCAACTTTAGGTAGCTGTCCAAATAAAAAAATTCCAAATCCAGAAAAGGCTTAACCTGAAAATCTATTTGTACCACCAAATATTGGAAATCATCTAAATAATAAACAATGAGAGATAATCTCTTAAGTAGATTATGGTGTGGCCATATAATTAATATAGTAATTAAAATAGTATTCTAATATTTTGTTAGCATGGAAAATGCTAATTTGTTATATAAGGAAATAAAATATGGACAAGAGATGTATAATGTGCTTGTAAGAATTATACTTTGACAAAACCACATATAGAAAAAAATGACAAGATAAAAATATTGCTAAAATGTCAAAACAGTGACCATATTTGGTAGTAGAAAAATGGACCATTTTTTTCTTTCTTCTTGATATTTTTCAGTACTTTCCAACTGTTCTTTCACAAACGTTTATGAGCTCCTAAACCCAAGGTCACTGTCACACTTGTTGATTGGTGGCTTTCTGTCAGTCATTGCCTAAAACTGGACCAGGATAAATAAGGTATAATTAATATACAGAAAAATAAACTAGATGAAAACTGAAAGTTTCAAAGCAAACAACCCAGATGTTCCAAATTTCCAGATGTTTGTTGGAGAGTAAACTAAGTCACCACATCTTTAAGTGCCTAGTTTTATTTTCCACTTGGATGTTTTGCTTCCAAGTAGCTGGATGTTGAAACAACAAAGTCAGCTAAAATGTCTGAGAAAATGGAGCAGGTTGCCCTGGCAGAGAAACACACAGATACAAGTTTACCAAGCACCTGTCTGCACTACATCTGTGCTAGAGCAACCAATTGCTCGCAAAGAAAGGTCCAGATTTGTAATATAAGCATGTCTGATTCAGTAGCTTCCTGGATGCCTCCACTAGTCTAGAGAGAAAGGGAGAAATATTACCATTGACACAAGATGAAAGGATGGTTGGGTTCTGTTAGGAACCTCTTGCAAGCCTCTAATCCTGTCTTCAAGGACTACAAAGCATGACTTAACCAGCAACACAGACTGGGGCTTCCTAGAATAGGCCCAGTTCCTCAGCTGCCTTCTGATCTCCTACTTGCCTGGAGAAGTGCCAAGGTATTAACATTTAAATCACCACGAAGGGAACTGGGCCCCTCTGAGTTGTTTCTATCCCATTGAGGCTATCTAATAATAGCCTCGGACTTCCCAGGGGAATGGAAAACCCCAGTCTATTAGTACCAGAATCAGCTTACAAGCTGCAGCATCCTAGAATGAGAATTAGATGGGGAATCGGGAAACCTCACTTCTAATTCTGGCTCTGCTAGTAACAACTTGGACCTTAGGCAATCCACAAAAACCCTTAAGTCCCCAAATTCCTCATCTTTAGGAAGTTTATGGGTTTATCACTAAGGCCTCAATGATCCCACCTCCTTATCTTTAAGTGTAACCTGGACATCTGCCACCCAGATGCCCACAGAATCTTTCCAGAATCACTCCTTACCTTAAAATGTGGAAATCCCAGTGCTCTCTCCATGTTTTCTGGAGGTTCCCTGGGAACATGTTTTCAGTCACCTCTTGCTCTAATGACCTCCAGCTGCTCCATTTTTCATTCCTCGCTTACCTTAAATCCAGTCATACTCTCTTCCCTCTACATCTGTTTACCCCACACTTCCATTTCTTGTTTATCTACTCTGTTCCATCCGTTGTTCTCTTTCTACTCAAAGAGAAAGGCAAGGTCTGGAGAATTCACAACTGAAACAGTCAGCACCCAAAGCAAAACAGCCTTACAAATCAAAATGAGCCTGGCACAGTGAATCATGCCTATAATCCCAACAGTTGGAGATGCTGAGTCAGGAGGATCATTTGAGTCCAGGAATTTGAGACCAGTCTAGGCAACAGAGCCAGGCCCCATATCTACAAAAAATAGAAATAAAAATTATCCAGGCATGGTGGTACACACCTGTGGCCTCAGCTACTCAGGAGGCTGAGGCAGGAGGATCACTTGAGCCCAGGAGGTGTTCTGAATTTGAAAGTAAGCAAAGAAACTTCAGAGGGAAAACAGAAGATGGGTTTGGAGAAGTCAGGGAATGCAATTCCCAGACACTTCGAAGGGGACAGAGGATCTACTCGGGGATAAGGAGGAAGCTGGAGAGTCAGTCACTAGAAAACAGAAAACATATCCTTTGAGCCTATTTCAAAATGTGATTTAAATTTTTTTTTAAAGTATAAAACATTATTACAGGGTTTTGCAAAATGATTCGTTCTTTTTTATCGAAAGTGTCATGCAGAAAGCAATCCAAATGTCCAGAAAACTCTATTTCCCATTCAGAAGCCCAGGACAAGCTGTAGCTTCAGAACCAAGCCTTTCTTCTTTTAGCCATGCTTATAATAGCACACATTGCCCTTGAAAACATTTTGAGGAAAACCAGAAAGCTCTGAAAAAATATCTTGCTGAAACAAGGAGAAGTGACAGTGACTGACTGGCTTGAACAATGCAAGATTAAGATTGCGCCTGCGGATAAAGTGACAGGAAAACCGTGGTGGGAATTGAACTAAAATTGCTTGCTGTCTCAGAAAAGAGCCTGGGCAGAAATGTCACCTTTTCACTCAAGGCATTGGCTTCAGGCTCTCTCCAAGTCACATTGACTGAGTTTCCTGACAACCACCCATTTTTCCTCTTTGAAGCCCCACAGCTCCAGACGACCCTCTGGAGGCTGAGCCCCCAGGTTATTTTATGGCCTTTCACGTCCGTCCATCAACAGACTGGCTCAGGGAGCTCTGTGGGCAGAAACGGGTAAGCCGGACCTGGGTAAGTGTGGAATGCTGGCTACATTTTCCTCCCTCCCATGTATTCAGTGCGGGTGCCATGCCCACAGATGAAGGGGAAAAACACAGCTTTCCTTTCCTGGTGCATACACCACCAGTCATCAGCCCAGCTGTAGCAGTCATCCTTGATACCCACTTCTCCTCATCCCCTAAACCTATCCCATCAGCAAATTGTACTAATTTAAGCACTGAAACATTGCCTGAATCTGCCCGTATCTTTTCACTTTGATAATTACTCCTGTAACCTACCTCCCCTGAAGTTTAATATAACCTCATTTTGCCTTGGCAGTCTTCCAGTTTCCCTATATGTCTACACAGGGAGTTATTTTTATTTATTATGCTTGAGACTCATTGACGTTCTGGAATGAGAGAATTGGAGTGTTTCATCATTTCTTGGAAAATCTCAAGCATTTCTTCAATCAAATCTCAATCAAATTTTCAACGTGTGCTTTATTCCATGTTTTTCTATGATCTCCTAGAACAATGACTGAATTCATGTTGGGTATCCTCATATTATCCTTCGTATCTCTTAAAATCGTGTACATATTGTCCACCTCCTTGCTGCATTCCATGCAACTTTTCTAGCTCCATCTTTCAGTTCAGTAATCTTTCTTTCAGTTGTGTCTAACTTGTTCATACTGTACATTGGTTCTAATGTCAATTACCTTCTTCACCTTGTAAGTTATAGTTGGTTCTTTTTCAGATCTACCAGGTCAATGTTGATTGTTTCTTTCTAGTCTTTTATTTTTTTAAATTTAATTAAATATATTTATTTTATAATCTGTATTTGATCATTTCAATAGCTGTAATTTTGTAGTATGACTGTGGTTTGTTAGTTTTGCTGATTTCTCATATCTTTAGGATTGTGGGCTCATAGTAGAATGTTGTGGAATTTTTGACTTCATCCCTCCAGGGAAGGTATATATATATGCATTTTTCAGTATCTTGAGAGTCTAATTAACACTAAATTTTAGGCTTTAGAGTTTCAGGGCTTCCAGAGATTGTTAATTCAGAAACTAAATCTGCACAAGTGTGGGCTATGGTCAGCAGTTCTCAGAGGGGACTTTTTTATTTTCTGCAATGTTCAGAGCCAAAGTCAATATAGATAAGTATCCCTACAGCCATGCTCCTTTGGGAGGAGGGACAGATTTTTCCTAGTTTACCCAATGATGTCACTATTCCATGGGACACCCAGCTTTTTACAGGACTTGCAGATATGACCTCCTACCATGCTTTGGCCCCATTAAAATTGAAATTGTTGGCTGTCAAGGATGGTAGATAACAGAACACCAGGGCCAACTCCTGCACCAGAGCATGTTTAACCCTGTGCATTCAATATTTACTTTCTGATTTTGGAGGAGTTCCATTACTTTTCCTTAAATTCCATTATACATTAAAGATAATGAGCTTTCTTTTTTTATCCAGTGTTTTCAGGTATGCTATGCAAGGAAGGTTTTCTACAAACTTCTAATGTGCTACAGTCTGATACAACTTGTGATTGTCTCCTAACAGGTCCCTGACTTACTCGCACTTCATACAGTCTATTCTCTACTCAGAAGTCAGAGTTATCTTTTTTAAAATGCTCAGTAAAGAGAAGCAATTAATAAAGATCTCACAAAGCTATTTTCAGAATCCCATTTGCAAACATTACCCTTCCCTTCCAGGACTGCTTAGGGAAAGCACCATGACTAAATATGCATTACACTTCAGTGGCATATGTAACCTGGCTGTCAGCCTTGAATTCTCTCAAGTCATTCAGCTTGCTGAATTTCCTTGTCCCTTGAGATGGAAGCTAAGAATTGGCTTACATTTCTATCTCAGCACTACCCCTTGAGATTCTTAGAGGACTTACTTTTCTCTTTAGTATCTCAGGTTCCAAGTACCTGCATCTGCTGAGTTTATAATCTGTCCTTCACGTTACCTTCTGGTGTATTCTCCCTTCTCTCTTAGTGTGACCCGGTGGGCACTACCTCAGTCCTGTCACTCTATAACATAACACTGAGCAGGCTGTATTAAGTCATTTAAAGGACATAAGTTTTGAAAAAAGAATGGTACCCACAATCTCCCTACATTTAAATCAAAAAATAAAAATAAAATTTATTTTTGAAATGTCACAATTTACATACATGCTGAAATAAAAAGGCTTCTTATTAAATTTTAATATTGCCAAATTCAACTTCTCTCTCTCTCTCTTTCTCACATGCTTTCTCAATGTGCCAGAATGTCCATATTAGGTAATACACTAAGTCAATGTCATATATAGTACATAACTCCAAAGGTTTAAGTCAATTGAGAAAGTTGGGGTGAGGAACTTATGCCACTTCTTCCCACGTGTAGCTCAGCAAACAATATAAAATTAAACAATAGAAATCAATAGCTGATGTCCCTCTTCTCAAGGTGCCTCAACTATTTGTGCTTCCAGAATGATTTTCCTAGTCATATTTTCTAAGTGAGCCTCAGCTTCTGCCATGTTTTGGGACCTCCAACACCTTTGTGTTGAACTCTTTGTGTTGGGCCTCCAACACCTTTGTGTTGAACTCTTCATTTTCCTTCTGGGGGAAAATCTCAAGTTCTATATTTACAATATAAGATTTTCTTTTAAACCTAATATTAACCTAATATCAAAATTAGGTCAGGTGCAGTGGCTCACACCTGTAATCCCAACACTTTGGGAGGCCAAGGCAGGAGGAGCCTTTGAGCCCAGGAGTTTGAGACCAGCCTGAGTAAGACAGTGAGACCTCATCTCTACAAAAAATTTAAAAATTAGCCAGGCATGGTGGTGTGTGCCTGTAGTCCTAGCCACTCAGGAGGCTGAGTTGGGAGGATCACTTGGGCCCAAGAGGTTGGGGCTGCAGTGAGTCATGATCACACTATTGCACTCCAGCCTGGGTGACAGGAGTGAGAGACTGTCCCAAACAATAATAATAAAATAAAATTAGCTTGTAGCTGCCACATACCATCTGATAATTAAGTTTGCACCAAAAAGCATTCATTATTAACCTCAAAAGAAAACTAAAAATGGTTTCTAGGATCTACATTCCACCACATACTTAGAGTTCATTGCATTTAGTTTGGCTCTTTTCGACAATTCTTCCGTGATCTTACCAGGTTGTGACCTCTTTGCAGGTAGGACCATTTCCTTGTTCATTGATCTAACTCCAGCACTAATAAAGAGGAGGTACTCAATAAATATTGGTTGAATTGAGTTGCTTAGCATATTGCTTATAAATTTAATCTTGGCAGTAAAATGAGTTCCATAGTAACCATTTTAGACCATTTATGAATGCACTAAAAGATGTAATTACTACAAAAATAATATTTAGTGTTCAAATAATAGCATTGAAGTACAACTTAAGCCCTATTCACCAGGTGCAAAAAGTAGGAACTGGAGGAAACAAAAATAACACTAATAGTACAACCCCCCTCACCCTACCCAGGTTGTAGAAAAATGAAGAGCCCACTCCCAGAGTCAAGCTATTGCCTCTTCCCCACTTCAACTCAGCCTGTAGAGAAGGAAGAAATGTTCTTCTGGCTTCTTTAAAGGAATAGTTTGATACATAGAAAAAGCTTGAATTTTTCTCCTTATTTATATCCCTTATCAGAGTTAAAAAAAGAAAGAAAGAAAGAAAGAAAGAAAGAAACAAACAAACAAACAAACAAACAAACAAACAAACGTTTTGGGATTAGTTACTTCTCTGGTCTATCCCCGCAGTTTGTATAATGCCCTTTTATGAATGCTTCCTCCATTCATTTTTCCATTTAATGAGTTTAATCCTTTTGGTTTATTAAATATTTTACATTCAAGAGATATAGATAGAATTTTGTGATCAGTTTGTTTGCCTGGTTTTTTAACCTAATTTTATTTCTGTATCAATTGGACACATGATTGGGTTGAAAAAAATCTCAAAATTCACACTTTCTTACCTCCTTAGAGACCAGAAGGAGAAGCAAAGAGAAAAGCCTGATAAAACCCATGTTTCAAACACTTAATTCTATTCCTTAAATCTGCATTTACACCTTTGACATTTTAAGTGAAGTTGAAATAGAGAAGTCAGAAGAGACGACTTCTAACCCTGCCAGAATCCTTCTGTTCTTCCAAGTAGAATCTCAAGATAAACAGTCCATATTATGAGAGGGAGATAACACAAAAAAGAAAAGACCCTTGAAGAAAGACACAGAGGGAGAGGAAAATGAATTTTAATATTTATCTGTTTAGTCAAAGGGCTGGGGTAAAAATGACATTGAACAAAGATATTTTGAAAAGTTGCTGATCTCCCGCTGGAGGCGGAGTTGCTAATTGAGCTGTGCATTCGTCAGTCCATTGTGGTAAGAGATGTGGCCCCTTTCCAGAGTAAGAAAGAGCTTCACACAGTTTTCATTATAACATCTTAGATAGATTTGATCATCCTAGTCAGCCTCCAAAAAGTACTCATTGCTCCTTTCCTGCTTAAGACTTGAGGTTGTAAAGACCCAGAAGTCTTGCACGCATGGGGAAAAACATTAGGGAATTTTAATGACCTTTCAGAGTCCTTGCATTTAACTCTGCAAAAGTTCCCAAAGTCCACAATTACTAGTCATCAAGCAATTATTGAGGTTTAAATAATTTAGCACTGACTCTAGCATTTTAATTGCAGAGATAATTCTCCAGAAAGCTTACAATCTGTACTCATGGGAAAAACTGGAAGAGAATGGCAAACCCACTCAGGGACAGGACCTGATTTATTTCACCCTAAACAATGCTGCTAGTTATTTGGTTGATGGTTCCTCTGGCCTTAAAGCATTGACACTTCCTTTTAATTTAGATCGTTGTTTTCATGCTTGTAAATTTAGTCCTAAGGGACTGAAATAATAAAAAGTCCTTATAAGGTATGATGGTATATGGTTGTACTACCCTCCCCTCCTGCACTAAATTCCCTTTTAAAGGCTCTATTACCTGGGATAATGTTCAAACCTCTTGTCACAGGATAGACGACACTTCATCATCCCTCCCTACCTTACATTTCCAGCCTCACTTCAGGAAACACGGCCGCCGTCAACACTGCATCTTACTACACTGGATTATTCACTATTCCTGAACACACCCCACCTTTTAACACCTCCAAAGCTGAGCATAGCCTGTATCCTCTGCACAACATGCTCTGCTTCACTTTTCTTTTTCTTGGCCAGGCAGATGTCACCTCGAGGTGAAGCCTTATCAGATTTCTTTGGAGAGAGTTATTTGTTCCCTCCTTGGTGCTTCCAGACATCCATGTCAACCCCTCCAATTTCTGCATGATCTGTCCTCCCACAACAGATCCCAACCTTTCACAGGTAAGATTTCTTCAGACTCAAGACAGTGCCAGGCACAAGGCAAGAATGCAAATGTTCATCAAATACATTTGGGTGAATCTTCCACTTGTGAAATTCTGTTAACAGCTCTCAATACTCATGGCTAAAAGATGTGCTGTAACATTTATTGCTCTTTTTAATGCTTGCAATTAATACACACTACCTTCCCTGTTTCGAAATGGCATTTTTAATGATTCAATTAACAACTCAAAAAAAAAAACCAAAAAAACATGTCCTCTTACTTTACTCCTTCCACTTTTACTATTTTAAACTTTGCCTCTGAGTTTAAGCCAGTCCTCTCTGGGCAGCTATATCAAACTCTGAACACAGATCCAATTATCTAGGAGCACAGTGGTGTTCACACTGGGGTCCTGAGTGTGATTGCACAAGAGACCAAAATGCTAGTCAATATCAGGAGACCCAGTAAACTCTTGCCTCTTCCAATAAATTAGTAGCACATAATTAGATCTCATTCACCAAGCAAAAAACTTCTCAACATGTATTTTCAAAAGGTAAATGGAAAAGAAGAAATCTTTATTTTTAAGAATGATGAAAATAGAGAAAAGTGTGCTACATTTGTTCTCTTCCATGAAGTTTTTTATTCCTTTGATGCCTAAGTTAAAAAGAAAAAAAAAAAATCTCTTTTTCTATTCAATTATTTCACATTTTGTCCCTGTTTTTCTTTCTTATTTAAAACTAGTAAGAATGTTTGGAAGCCTATAGTTGGATGAGAAAAAGGACTGGCCTTCAAGGAGTTCATAATAACTAACTCAAATACAGGGAGGTGACATAATAATATACATAACTCGATGAAAGCACCTAAATGAGAGTATTTAATTTTGACTGAGTATCAAGGAAGGATTCACAGAGAAAGTGGCACTTTAGAACTTAAGGATATGAAGAATTTACATAAGGGCACCATGAACAAAGGCACAAGGGGTGACACAAATGGCATAATAATAAGAATTCCATTGCAATTAAGCTGAAGTGGGAATACATATGGGAATATTTTCAAAAAGTTAATTCTGGAAAAAGTTAATTCTGGAAAAATCTTCAGAGGTCAAATACTTGACAGTTTAAAATTTTTCATGAGAAGTTTGCACATATATATATACACACACATATGCAGAATTTATATCTTTCAGGATATATCTATCTCTCTCTCTCTATATATATATATATTTCAGGATATATGTCCTGAAAGAGTTAACTAATTTTGAACAAAGTTATCCTCCACTCAGTAACAGCTAGTCAAGTCGATGGTGGTAGACTACACTTCAATTATCCCTTTTCTGACTATACTGCCACTATATCTTCTTTCAAATGTAACCAATTCTAGGTAATTTAAATAGTCGATTAAAAATCTCAGCTGTAAAACTTTGGGGGAAGATGCTTGATATGGTTTGGTTCTGTGTCACTACCCAAATCTCATCTCAAATTGTAATCCTCACATGTTGAGGTAGGGACCTGTAAGCCCCAGGTGCCCAGAGAGGGAGGTGATTGGATCATGGTGGTCTTTTTCCCCATGCTGTTCTCATGGCAGTGAGAGAGTTTTATAAGGGGTTCTTCCCCCTTCACTTCCTTCACATGCTCTCTCACTTGCTGCCATGTAAGATGTGCCTGCTTCCCCTTCTGTCATGATTCTAAGTTTCCTGATGTCTCCCAAGGCATGCAGAACTGTGAGTCAATTAAACCTCTTTTTTAAAAATAAATTACCCAGTCTCAGGCAGTTTTTTTGTAACAGTGTGAGAAAAGACTAATACAACACTTTAAGGAAATCACTTACTACTAAATTACAGCTTCTTCATCTGTATAATGGGGCTAATAATCATCATAGCTACCTCATAGATTGAGTCTATGAAAAAACAAATAAATGAACCTATATGCTGAGTCCAAATCTAGCAAATCTATCTATGGGATACAAATGGTGTCTATTAAATATGAACAAATACCTAACAACAAATATCCAGACTGATGCAAAATTCAAAACTAGACCAAGGTAGATGTTTCTGTCATTATTTGTTGTGTTTTTTCTTCATTGCCTGGATTGTTCAGGTAAAGCTGTTGTCTTTTAGACTGGGTGGGCATCTCTGTGGTTTTGCAGAGTACTAAGAAGAATATCAAGGGATAAATATCATCCAAAGGGGAAACTCATTAGGAGATAAAAATAACAGCAACAGTATTCTAAAATCTCAAGTGAAGTTTTTTATTTTGTTTTTCTTTTTCTGATGAAATTTTAATTATACCTCTAATTCGAGGATAGAGGGAGAGGAGAATTGGATTTTGTTATACATAATTTTAGTTGGCTTCAATCCTTGTGAAAGGTTAACTTGCAAAATCAGAACCTTGAAAACCCTACTCCTCAATATATTTTTCCACTTCAGTCCTGTGTTTCCTCTGTTCTATTCCCTGTTGACTTGGAAGTTGCATGGGGCCCTAATGAATCACAGGCAATTTGCTGTATTGATGGCAAAGATACAAGCTCAACACAAAGCAGTCTCTCATCATTTGAAGAAAGCTCATTACAAACCAAATAATTCATGAACTAAGGCCTATCCATGAGGGATGATTTGCATTAATTGTACTAAATTAAGTTTATAAATTCTACAGGTCAGAGACAAAATTCTTGTGTCAGTATGGATGTTTTCCACCATTTCAAAATGTAGGGTTTAACTAGCAGGTGCTGACAACTTTACTTTGGGATATTCCCTCCAACAGGTTAAATCTCAGCCCTTGAGGTAAGATGTGCTGCTTGGAATTTACCAGACATCTTCTATAAATGATCTAGAAGTATTTCTGTCTTTTGATTGGAGGAAAATGTTATTTCCTACAGTCCGGGATCTCCCTTGGTTCTCAACAAACTCTAGCAAAGCATGTCAAGAAACTTCTCACAATAACCCTATAGGAATAGAGTGATTGGAGGCTTTTTCATCACCATTAGTAAACATTAAGCACAGATTATTCTGCAGGTCATGAGGCAACACAGAATTGTACTCTGGGAGACTCTGAACCTGGGTTGATTCCTGATCCAATAGAGTAGTAGTATAATGTCTCATAAATTTTTCCCCTCAACCCACAAAAATTTAAAAACTTTTAAAAATTTAAAAATTAAAATAAAAAATTTCCCTCCAGCAGCATAGCCACTAGTTGAACAATATTCACACCTGCTCAGTTATGAGGTCGTGATTGATTCCAAAGGCATGAGAAGGGCAGTGGGAGCCAGGCAATACCACAAAAAGAACTTTTGTTCTGGAACCAAGCAGAACTAACTCTTGACACTGGTGGTTTTGTGATTTGGGGCAAATCCTATGACCCTTGGATTTCTATTTATTCATCTATAAAATAGGGATAATAAAATCATTTACTATAATTGCTGTAATTAAATTAGATAATGCATACAGATAATAAAATATGAACATTCCATAAATGGTAACAGTTATTATCACATTAGTGCCCAAGTTATGGGAACAATCTCCACTAGATGATAATCAGCTAGATCATCATAAATTTGGATGAATACAATTTATCACACCTGCTATATAGGGAAGATAAAATTCTCTTTCTACAGTATTGGGCCTGAAAATCTCATTTCCAGTTTCTCTCATTAGTGAAAGAGTCCATTTTTTTTTTTTTTGGATGACTGAAAGAGAAGTCTAAGGTACACATAAACATCATCATTATCATTATCAACCTAATACACACACACACACACACACACACATACACATATATATATTTCTAATTTTAATAAAACATATATTTTTGAAATGTATCTCCATTAGGCCAGGGGATATGCCCTAATGCCAGTATGATATCAATGCATTCAACAAATATTTGCTAAACAATAAATACAGATCAATAGCAACAATAAATACAGGTCAATGGCTCATTACTTGTCAAGAAACAGAGTAAGGTTTCTCTTAGTAAAATAACATACAGTATGGCCAAATGTACCTAGAAACTCTTAAGGACTCATAGAGGGAGGATCCAGGATCTGATCCTTGGCCATCCAGGCTCTGAAAAACTTAACTTGTAGACTGGCCTTACTTTTGAGAAAAGGAGGAAGCAGATCATACTCTGGAACCAGACCTGACTTAACAAAGCAACTTAAGTTGTGGTAGGTGCCAAAGTTTCAATTCTACCTACTCTGGTGGTTTCAGAAAGAACTCTGTGTTGACCCATGCTAAAAATAAAAAAGTTCAATTCCAACCTGTCATTTTTTAAAATTATAATTCAACTTAACAGGCACCGTGGAGCTTCAGGGAACACAATTGATGAGAATCCTTGAAGATATGTAATTTAGAGATGACATTTGGAAGAAAATAAAGACCTTTGGGAGGATGATTAAATGAAACGTAGTAGTCATGAAACTTTTATTTAGGTAAAAGAAGTTTTAAAAGACTTAGTTTCCTCCACCCCAAACAAAAATCCTTACCCGGCTTCAATTTTCAAAAGACAGTTGAAAACCTTTCAAAATTCCATTATAAAGGCAATACAAAATGATTGTTTCTCAAGATAGCATTTGTAGCAATAGTAAACAGTTTGGAGCATGGAATAAAGTTCTGAAGAAGCCTGGCAGTCAGACTTTAGCATTGCAATAGTCAAGCAAGTCTCCTTGTTTTTCACCTGTTTGTCGCACTTGTTTCTTTTGGTAAAATGGGGATGGGGGTGAAAATAGGGAGACAGGTAATGTTAAATAAAATCTTCATGATTATCTTCTTGTTGGCCTCCTTCAGCTCCCTTAAGACACAGAGGAAAGAGAGAGAAGAAACAGACTGAGCATTTAAGATTGTTTGCCTTGTTTAAATTCAGGTTTGAGGTTTAGAAAGTCAACATCACTACATCTAAAGTTTCCATTCACTCAGATTCTCAGAAGAGTAAGGTGGCTCATAAATATCTAGTTCCCATCCAAAACTTAATTTTTTGTGTTTTTTGTTTGTTTGTTTCTTTGTTTTTAGACAATGTCTTTCTCTATTTCCCACACTGTAGTGTAGTGGCTCACTGCAGTCCCCACCTCCTGGCCTTAAGTGATCCTCCTACCTCAGCCTCCCAAGTAGCTGGGACTACAGGCACATACCACCATGCCTGGCTAATTTTTATATTTTATGTAGAGACAGGTTGCCATGGTCTTGAAATTTTGGACTCAAGCCATCTGCCCACTTCAGCCTCCCAAAGTGCTGGGATTACAGGAATTTTTAGTGGTTTTCAAGCTATGTTTCATGGACCTCTGTGGTTCCTCAATGATGCTTCAGCCCTAATCCAGCTTCCGAAATATCACATTTACCTGATTTATATACAGGATTAGCATTCCAGGTAAGATTTTATTCTGAGGAGAAGGGAGATGAGAAGAGGGAGCAGAAAACTCAATAAAAATCTACACTGAAACCAATGGTCTACTATTCCCCAAGTGTTAATAATACTCACCCAGTACATGAGTACAAACACCTGAGTTCCTCAGTGGTAAGAAATCTACCACCTTATGAGACAATGATATACATTTTATATGGCTAAATTGTAAGGAAACTCATTCTTGTGGAGAGAAGAGGTCTACCTTCTAACTTCCATTCTATTTCTGGCCTCTCAGATCACAGAGAGGAAGGCTAAGGCTTTTTAGCATAAGAATTTCTCACTATTGGAAGGTGATTGAAAGGACATCACTACTTCTGCTGGAGATTTCTAGTTCTTTGATGCTTGGTAGGGTTTTAGATCATTCCATCAACCAAATCATTCTTTTCTGAACATACTGCAGGGTGTTGAGTCCCACTGTGTGTTCTTTTATGAACGGTGTAAGAAGGATGAATAGACTATCAAACCTTTTTGGCTCTTTCATTTTTCTTAAGACAAAGAAAATAGAAGGGCAATATCACTCATTATATTTTAAGCTGTTCACTTTGTTCATGGTCTAGCTAGTACATAGTCTAGCAATGGCATACTACAATGACTCTTTCTTTTTTCTTTTTTCTTTTTTTTTTTTTTTTTTGAGATGGAGTCTTGCTCTGTTGCCCAGGCTAGAGTGCAGTGGCGTGACCTTGGCTCACTGCAACCTCCACCTCCAGGGTTCAAGCAATTCTCCTGCCTCAGCCTCCTGAGTAGCTGGGACTACAGGTGCATGCCACATGCTGGGCTAATTGTTGTATTTTTAGTAGAGACGGGGTTTCACCATATTGGTCAGGCTGGTCTTGAACTCCTCACCTTGTGATCCGCCCGCCTTGGCCTCCCAAAGTGCTGGGATTACAGGCATGAGCCACCACACCCAGCCTACAATGACTCTTTTTAAAGACAAATTTTGTAGCAAAAAGAAACTACACTTTGAGGCAGGAAACAAAGTTCTACAGAAGTATCCGAGTATCTCCAAGGCTTTATTGAGAAAATATGTCCCCATATTTTTCTCACCTCTTTGTCATACTTCCTCCTCCCACCGGTAGGAAATGATGAAAGAATACAGTTTGTTGTAATCATTCTAATAATCTTTCATAAACCTCAAATTTCATCAGTTTGGCTAGGCAAGAGGAATCTAGTATTACAGTGTGGTGAAAATGAAAAAGAATAAGGTTTTGAACACATACAAAAAACAGGGTTCAAATTTTCTCTCTCCAGTATGACCTTTGGTAAATCACTCCACCATTGTGAACCTCAGTTGACTCATCACACTACAGAATTGTTGTATTTGAAATAATGTATGTACCAAACCTAGCACTGAGCACCAGATATTTAGGCTATCAAAGAATATTATAAAAATTAATATAATTTTGAGCATTTATAGTTCTTTTAACAGCACCAATTTCAATGAGATCTTATTTATACATTAGTAACAAAGAATGAAGAACTTTCATGCAAATTTCCAAGTTACTTGAGGCTTACACTTTAGGATCAAATCGTTTGTGTTTTAACTATTTTAATTGAAATTTATTCCTGAAAAGATTATATACTGCTGTGAATTTACAAAACTAAATGACAAATATGATTTAACTATGTATTGCTTTTTTATCATGATATTTACAACATTAATGCAGTTATTACCGTAATACCTGAAAGGAAATTTGAGGTGGGCAGACCATTTCCTTCTTCATTAAAGAGTCTAAGGCTTTTATAATTTTTGAGGTCTTATACTTTCTCTGTTATATGTTTAGTGGTTCTGGCTAGTTCAGACCTCTGGCTTATACATTATAGCAAGCAGAATTAAATGATCTACTTCAACACTCTCCAGTTATATTATTGGTTCTCCTATTTTCATAAGGTTAATAGATATTTTGTTTGAAAAATAATTTGGAGCTGTGATATTTGAAGTGAAGGCTGCCTGCAATCAACAAAGAGAATCAAAGTTTGTAACTCCTTTTTCTCAGCCCTGGGAATTCTCATTACAATGGATTTGACCTATAGAATATCTCTTGACCTATAGAATGTCATAACTGTGGAATACTGTGGGGTATAATATGGCCTGCAAGCTGTGAACAGAGAGTAGTTAGTAGGCCAGAGGGTGATAGCAGGCAGTGTCAATGGGGCCAATAAAGTAATAGCAGACATTGGCTAAGAATAGAGTCTCAGGGGAAGCACTTGGAGCAGAGAATCTGAAGAGGTTCAGTTAGCTGATTTCAAATATGACTAGTCCACCCCACCCTCACTCATATCTCCAGGGCATCCCAGGGAAAAGCAGAGAAGAATGGGGGTGGAGACTGGGGTTCTGTCATTTGACAGAAGGAGCTATTGATTCAATATTTCCATCAAAAAGTAAGATTTGCGTGAGCAAGTTTTTGTGCTTTTTTTCCCATACTGCTAGGAAATTTTCTGGACACTCTTGCTGCTATCAGAGTAATGTCTTCTAGTGATTTCTGTCTCTGACTGCCAATGAACTCTAAAAACAAGTAAATAAGCTGTATAGCATTATAGAGAATGAGTCTGTTGACACTGCATAAGGAGCATTGCAGGGGGTACTTTTTTGAGTATAAGCCCACAACCTAAACTCGTAGACCATGTGGCATCTGTATTTAATTGCTCAAGACCACTGTATTAAATAACAAATCTGTAATTCGAAGACAAGGGCAGATATAAGCTAGGCAAAACTAAGCCAAAGTGTCTGTAACTCCTAAACAGACACTAGTTTTACAACTTTACCAGGTATCTGAGGGTCATCAAAAATATCCATTAAAACTACCTAGTACTATGAAGAACTTTCTACTTTGAAAATCAGAGAAAAATTTTCTGAGAAAATTAGAGCTCTTTAAGCATTTCCTGGCCTCTTTAAGCATTAGAGATTTGATTTTCAGACCAATAAGCCATTATCTACAGCCCGATGGTCTCTACAAAGTCCTATCTTCTATAATATGGATGCTTATCATATTTGTCATGTAATTGTATAAGATTAGTTATAAATGGTTACAATTTTAAAACGCATTTAAGCTGAATTATATTAGTTTTTAATATGGAACTTTTAAACATTATGTAATTGCCTTAAAACAGCTGGTGGACTATGTAGCGTAGAAAAAGATTTTTTTAGACTGGCATTTAAGTTTGGTGTGCATCTGAGAATGGATAATTGCTTTAGGAAGTGCTGGTTCTGAATTATTGACCTTGTGATAAGGTAATTATATAAAACATCAATAAAAACTTAAGTGAGTGTCTATTATGTTAAAAGCTATTTTGGTAGCATTGGGTAAATGAAGAGCTATAGAGGCAATCTCTGAATCAAAGGGTTTATAGAGCAAGTTGTAAATCAAATACAAACCAAGCTCAATGCTTAATAATGATTGCTGGCTACTAGATCATCTTGAAAACCTTTGAATTTTTGACTTATAAAGTTAGAAGAGACCTTAGAGTCTAACACCTCGTTTAAGAATGAAGGAACTTGAAGTCAGGAGTTTGAGACCAGCCTGACCAATATGGTGAAACCCCATCTCTACTAAAAATACAAAAATTAGCAGACATGATGGTGGGTGCCTGTAGTCCCAGTGACTTGGGAGGCTGAGACAGAAGAATTGCTTGAACCCGGGACGCGGAGGTTGCAGTGAGCCAAGACCGTGCCACCACACTCCAGCCTGGGCAATGTAGCAAGACTCTGTCTAAAAAAAAAAAAAAAAAAAGAAGGAACTGTAGCCAGGGGAATGAATGATTCCCAAGACTTTGCCTAGAACCTAGCCCATAGGAGGAACATATGAAACATTTATTAAGCAAATGAATGAATGAAATTATTTGAATAAAGTCATTCAGTAAGGAAGAAACAAGTCTGACTATAGAATCCAGATGTCCTATTAGTCCTGTGTCAAATGATCCAGACTTCCACCTTGGTCCTATAAAATTAAGCTCTACTTGCTTTTTGTTTGTTTTTAAGCTTTTTACTGTAGTCCCTCCTTATCCATTCAGGATGCATTCCAAGACCCACAGTGGATGCCTGAAAACATTGGTAGTATCAAGCCCTATATACACTGTTTTCCCATATGTATATATCTATGATGAAGTTTGGTTAATAAATTAGGCACAACAAGAGATTAACAGCAATAACTAATAATAAAATAAACAATTATAATAATTTATTGTAGTAAAATTAGATGAATATGTCATCATTCTCTCTGTCTCTCTTTCATTCTCCATCTCTCCCGTTCGAAATACCTTATTGTTCTGTACTTACCCTTTTTCTTCTTGTGACGATGTGAGTAAAATGTCGACGTGATGAGATGGAGTGACTGAAAGACATAGGCATTGCAAAGTAAATGGAAAATTTTGGAAATAAGCAAGTTTTAAATTTTAAATTGTGTGCTGAGTAGCCTGATGAAATCTTGAGCTGCCCCATGTTGTCTCGCCCAGATTGTCTTTAGTCACTAAGTATCTGTCTTGGTTATCAGACTACTGACTGTCACAGTATCCCAGTGCTGGAATTTAAGTAACCCTTATTTTACTTAATAATGGCCCCCAAAGCACAAAAGTAATGATGTAATATTTTTGGACCACAGTTGACCATGAGTAACTAAAAATGGAAAGCAAAACCGCAGATAAGGAGAGACTACTGTATTTTGAGATAAATATAGGTTCACATGCATTTGTAAGAAATAATACATAGAAATCCTATGTAGTCTTTATCAGATTCCCCTAAAGGTAACATCTTACAAAACCATAGCACAAATCACAACCAAAATATTGGCACTGATAGTCAAGAGACAAAACATTTCCATGTCACAGGATCTCTCCTATTGTACATTTTTTCCCAAAAATTTTATTGATATATAACAGTTGCACATATTTTGGGGATACACATCATATTTTAATACATGTATACAATGTGTAATGATCAAATTAGGGTAATTGGAATACCCATCACCTCAAACCCTTATCTATTCTTTGTATTGAGATCATTACAATGATTCTCTTTAGCCACAACCACTTCCTTCTGCCCCATCTCCTCATTAATTCCAGGAAACTAATAATCTGCTGTCTGTAATTATAATTTTGACATATCAAGAATGTCATATAAATGGAATCATATAGTATATAATCTTTTGGGATTTTTTTAGCATAACTCTCTGGAGATTCATCCAGCTGGCTGAATGTATCCATTTTTTCCCCCTTACTATGGCTGAATAGCATGCCATGGCATAGATGCCACAGTTTGTTTAAACGTTCACTCATTGTAGGACATCTAGGTTGTTTCCAGTTCTCGGCTATTACAAATACTGCTGCTATAAACATTCATGTGTAGGTTTTTATGTGAGTAAAAGTTTTCATTTCTCTGAAATAAATGCTCAGGATTATAATCACTGGGTTGTATGATAGTTGCATGTTTACTTTTTAAAGAAACCACTAAACTGTTTTCAAAGTGGCTGTACCATCTTATATTTCCACCAGCAACATATAAGTGACCTAGTTTCTCCAAATCTTTGTCAATATTTGGTGTTGTCAATATTCTGATACATATGTAGTAACAGTTCATTGTGGTTTTAATTAGGAATTCCTTAATGGCTAATGATGTTAATTAAATATCTTTTGATGTGTTAATATATCATTTGTATATCATCTTGGATAAGTTCTCTGTTTATGTCTTTTACTATAAAACATAATTGGATTTTTCTGATTGGATGAGTTTTGGTTTGTTTTTGTTTTAAACTGTTGGGGTTTTTTGTGTTCTTTATTTATTCTATATACTAGTCCTTTGCGAGATAAGTGGTTTGAAAATATTTTCACCCAGTCTGTGATTTATTTTTTAATCCTCTGTTAACAGGATTAAAATTAAAAGTGCCTTTGCAGAGAAACCATTATTAATTTTGATGAAATTCAATTGATCGCTTTATAACTTTTTCCTTTATGGATCACCTTTTGCTGTTAAGTATAAGAATTCTTTAGCCCTAGTTCCCAAAGTTTTTTTTTCTGTTTTTTTCCCTAAAAATTGCAATTCTACATTTTACAACTCAGTTTGTGATAAATTTTGAGTTAATTTTTTGTGTAAGATGTGAGGTTGATGTCAAGGGATTTTGTTGCTGTTGCTGTTGCTGTTACCTGTGGATATTCAATTGCTCTGGAACTTTCTGTTATAAAAGCTATTATTTCTCTATTGAATTGTCTAATATCTTTAAAAAAATCAGTTAGGCATATTTGTGTGGTCTGTTTCTGGCCTTCCTATACTATTCCACTAAGGCATGTGTGTGTTTATCTCTTCACCAGTACCACACAATCTTGATTACTCTGGTTATCTAATAAATTTTGAAGTTGGATAGGCTCAGTCCTCCCACTTTTCTCTTTCAAAATTGTTTTAGCAATTCTAGTGTGTTTGTGCTTTTATAAAATTTTTCAGATCAATCTTGTCTATATCTACAAAAACTATTGTCCGAATTTTTATAAGAAAATTGTGTCAAATCTGTATAGCAATTGGGGATAACTGACATCTTTACTATGTTGAGTCTTCCTCTCATTTAACATGGTTCATCTTTGCATTTATTTAGATCTTCATTATTAAATCAGCATTTTGTAGTTTAATACAAAAGTCCTGTACGTGTCTTTTTTAGAATTGCACCTAAGTATTTTGTTTGAGTGATTAGAATTTGCATTTTTATTTTGGGGTCTCATAGATTCATTGCTAGTAATGTAGACATGTAATTGCTTTTTTATGTTCAGCTTGTATTATTTGACTTTGCTGAATCCACTTATACTTCTGGGAGTTTTTCTGTAGATTCCTAGGGACATTCTATGTAGACAATAATGTCATTTGTAAATAAACACAATATTGTTTTGTTTCTTGATGTCCAATATGTATGGCTTTTTTTTTTTTTTTTTTTTTTTTGCCTTCTTGAACCTGCCAAAATTTCCAGAACTATGTTTAAAAAGAGTGGTGAGAGCATATATCCTTGCATCGCTTTCAATCTGAGATAATACATTAGCATTTCTTTTTTTATACACATTTTATATAATGTTAGCTGTAGAATTTTTTTAAATCAAGTTGAAGAAGTTCCCATTTATTTCTTTTTCACAGTGATTTTATTATAAATGTGTATTGAATTTTGTCAAATGCTTTTTTCTGCATCAATTGATACAATCACATGGTTTTTTTTCTTTAACTCATTCATATGATGGATTACATTTATTGATTTTCACATGTTGAACCAGGCTTAAACCTCTCAAATAAAACCAAAATGGTAATGATGTGTAATTCTTATATGTTGCTGAATTATGTTTGCTATTTTTTTTAATGTTTGCATCTATATTTATGAGGCATGTTGTTCTGTGGATTTCATTCTCGTTTTTTATATTTTTTTTTTCTGATTTTGGTGAGTTTCACAAAACGAATTAAGAAGTGTTTCCTCCTTTATTTTCTGGAAAAGATTGTGTAGAATCATCTTAGTTATTTTTAAACATTTGTAGAATTCTACAGCAAAACCACCTGTGCCTTTTTCTGAGAAGCTTTTAAAATACAAATTCAATTTTCTTAATAGCTATAGTGCTTTCAAATTATCTATTTTATATTGAATGATTTGTATTAGATTGTGGAGATTTTTTTCTTCCATTTGTTCTCTTTTTTAAAAAAAAAAATTCTTACAATTAAGACATAAATCTGAGTAGTTTGTGATTTTTGAAGAATTCGTCCATTTAAACTGGGTCATCAAATATGTGTGGAGTTGTTGGCAGTATTTCCTAATAACCTATTTCTTGTCTGCAGGATCTGTAGTGAGTTTATTCTTATATTGGTAATTTACTTTTTTCGTCTTTGTCAATCTTGCTATGTGTTTGTCAATTTTATTGATCTTTTTGAAAACCCAGGTCTTTGATTCATTGATGGTCTCTGTTGTGTTACTGTTTTCAATTTAACTGATTTCTGCTCTTTATTTCCTTCCTTCTGCTTGCTTTGGGTTTATTTTGTTCTTTTTTCCTATGTTCTTGAGGTAGAATCTTAAATTATTAATTTGAGGCTTTTCCTCTTTTCTAATACATGTATCTAGTGCTTTGTATTTTCCTCTCAGCACTGCTTTCACTGCATTCTACCAATTTTGATATACGATATTTTCCTTATCATGTAATGCTTTTTTAAAAAATCCACATGATACTTCATCTTTGACTGATGAACTATTTATGCATATGGTATTTCATTTCCAAGTGTTAAGAAATTTTCCTATTATATTCATATTATTAATTTCTAGATTGATTCCATTGTGGACAAAAAGCACACCCTATATCATTTCAGTTACTTTTTTTGCATTTGAACTGTTATTTCTTCTTATCCTATGGTGAGATAATCATAAAAATATTGTGAAGGAAACTTCTCATAATCTTTCTCATTACTGGCAATATTTATTATTACAAATCTATATAAATTCAAGTAAAATATATAGAGACGGGGGAACTATATCATTACTATGGCAGCTAATGAAATAAAAACACATAAAAATATTTTCTGAATTTTAGAAAATAAGTTGAAAATACAAAGTAAAGTACTAAGAATTGACCATCATATGTCACTTAATTTTGCTTATTGATTTAGCTTTTGTGCTTTATAATGGAAAATAACCCAGTTCTCTTAAATCTACATCTTCCACTCTCTCAATGTTATAAGTTGAATTGTGTCCCCCAAAAAGATCCATTGAAGTACCACAGAATGGTATTTTATTTGGAAATAGGATAATTACAGATGTAATTAGTGAAGAAGAAATCACACTGGAGTAATGTGTGCCCCTAATTCAATAAGACTAGTGTCCTTATGAGAAGAAGAGAAGAGATACAGACACATGAGGGAAGGCAGACGTGATGACAGAGGCAGAGACTAGACTAATGCAGCTTCAAGCCAAGGCACTCCAAGAATTACAGGCCACTAGCAGAAACTGAAGGAGGCAAGGAAGTCTTCTACCCTACAGGTTTCAGAGGGAGCATGTCCCTATAAACATCTTGATGTTGGACTTCTGGCCTCCAGAACTATGAAGTAATGAATTTCTGTTGTTTTAAGCTACCAAGTTTGTGGTACTTTTTACGACAGCCCTAGGAAACTAATACATTCAGGTTTCTTTTTAATTCAATTTTTAAGTGTTTTATTCTATTTGTTTCCCTTTTCTTTTAATTTCTTTTTTATTGATACATAATATTTTACATAATTATGAGATATATGTGATATTTTGTTACAGGCATAGAATGTGTAATGATCAAATCAGAGTAGCTGAGGTGGTCATCACTTTGTAGTATCTATCACTTCTATGTGTTGGGAACAATTCAAGTCCTCTCTTCTAGCTACTTTGAAGTATACAATACATTCTTGCTAACTATAGTCACTCTCCTCTGCTACCAAATGGGAGAACTTATACCTTTCATCTAATTGTATATTTGTACCCATCAACTACCCCTCTTCATCACCCTTTAACCAACCACCCTTCCCAGCCTCTAGTATCTATCATTACATTCTCTATCTTTAATGACATCAGCTTTTTTAGCTTCCACATATGAGTGAGAACATGTGCTATTTGTCTCCCTGGGCCTGGGTAATTTTACTTAATATTATGACCTCCAGTTCCATCAGCTGCTGCTGCAAAGGACATCATTTTATTCTTTTTAATGGCTGAATAGTATTTCATTGTGTATGTATACCACGTTCTCTTTATCTTTTAATCTACTGATGTACACTTAGGTTGATTACAGATCTTTGCTATTGTGAATAGTGCTGCAATAATAATGTAAGTACAGGTATGCCTTTTATATACTAATTTCTTTACCTTTAGATGGATCCCCAACCGTGGTATTATTGGATGGTATGGTACTTTTATTTTTAGTTTTTAGGGAAATCTCCATACTGTTTTCCATAGTGACTGTACTAATTTACTTTCCCAACGATAGTTATAAGAATCCCTTTGCTCCACATTATGCCAGCATTTGTTATTTTTTGTCTTTTTAGTAATACCCATTCTAACTAAGGTAAGATGATACCTCGTGGTTTTGATTTGCATTTCCCTGATGATTAGTGATGTTGACCTTTTTTTTTTTTTTTTTTTTTTCTGGCTCCAAAGATCTTTTACTAAGATCCACTTGAAACACTTCGGTCCTTAATTTGTCAACTTAGTTGACAGGCTGATGGCTGATCTACGTAAAGCTTTCACGGTAGCAAAAACACTTCCTGTCTATAATATATCAAAACAGGTCGAGCGTGGTGGCTCACACCTGTAATCCGAGCACTTTGGGAGGCCGAGATGGGTGGACTGCGAGGTCAGGAGATGGGGACCATCTTAGCTAATATAGTGAAACCCCCTCTCTACTAAAAATACAAAAAAAAAAAAAATTAGCTGAGCGTGGTGGTGGCACCTGTAGTCCCAGCTACCTGGGAGGCTGAGGCAGGAGAATGGTATGAACCTGGGAGGCGGAGCTTGCAGTGAGCCAAGATCGCACCACTGCATTCCAGCCTGGGCAACAAAGTGAGACTCTGTCTCAAAAAAAAATTTTATATATATATATATATATATATGTAGACAGGTTCCTGAATAACATGTGTGAATGTCGTCAGGGTCTCTGTCCCATCTACTTCAGGATTTCATTAAACTCCCCAAATTTGTGGATCTGATGGATGAAGCTATCCCCATAGTGCTTGGCGACCTTGGTGTCTATGATGTGGATCATGTCCTTAACGATGTAGAAGTCAACCGCTGAGGCCAACTAAAATTCACCATCCAGGGCTGAGATGCTGCTAGTCCACACCAGGTTCTGCATCTTGTGTTTGAAAACCAAAAGCTGGATCCTTAACTCCTGCTCTGTAAGGTCCAGGAAGCCAGCAAGCTTGGCCACAGGCATGGTGGTGTAGAGATTGAGGAAGTTGTAGATGGTTGAAGCTGGGCCTGCTGCTGTACTTCACTGGAAAACACCTTCAGCTGCTGCAGGAAGGGCTCTTTGTGGTAGTTGGGGTGCACATTATCATAGTTGGGCACTACAGGGGACAGGAACTTGGGGCAGGAGTAACTGAAAAGTTCTTCATAGACTTGTGGGTCACCTTTCTGCATGCGCAGCAACTTGTCCCCATATTTCTCCTGCAGCTGGAGGTGAATGCCCTCATCGATATGCATGGGGTACATCATAAGGGCAATGGCCATCAGTGCATGCATCTGATCATTCTGCTTGTTAATCATCTCATACTTATTTGTGGTCCTCTGGAACATGCTCTTGGTCCTCTGGATGTAGAGGAGGATATTGGCAAAGACCTGGATGGCATCCTGGTAGCAATGCATCATCAAATATGCAAACCCAACATAATAGTATGTGGTGACCTGGCACTCTAACACACAGGAATACATGATCTTCTGGTTCAGCTCGATGTTCTCTAGCACCTTGATGGCCTGGTAGTAATCTCCTAACAGGGAGTGCAGGCGGAGAAGCCCCACCAGGCTGAAGTAACCAAGCATCCCCCCAGCCACACTCTCAGGGTCACCTCTGCTTGTGTATACCTCCAACTGT
Organism: Macaca fascicularis; assembly: GCF_037993035.2. Taxonomy (NCBI): domain Eukaryota; kingdom Metazoa; phylum Chordata; class Mammalia; order Primates; family Cercopithecidae; genus Macaca; species Macaca fascicularis. Next base: position 149,897,364 of record NC_088381.1, on the reverse strand, counting down.
CAGTTGATGTTGGATTTGTCTACCAGGCAATGAAGGACATTGAGGACACTGTGAACATTCCAGATTTTGGGATTGGAACAAACGAAGTCAATCTCCTCCTCTGACTTCTTGGCAGTCTTACAGCAGTACTGACTGAATGACTGAAACTGGTAGATGAACTCATCAATGATATCCTAGAGCCCCTGGTTGGGTAGTTCAAGGGGAAGAGGACCATCAACATTAAGAATACAGTTGAAGAGACTGGAATTGTTGTAATAGGATTCAAATCTCTGTTCCAAGGAAGGTCCCCCACTGACTTTGGTGTATATGTACCTGTAGTATATAATATTTTGTATAAAACCAAGAAGACAGCATTGTTGCCAAACTGTGGAGCAATGGCTGCAGCCTCTGGCCAAGGTGTATTTTTGAAGAATCTTTCAGTCAGCTTGGTCCAGCTGTTGTCATAGATGTCCTGGATCCTATACACCTGGTCAATGACATCACTGGAGACACAACTGGCCTGTAGCTCATACACTTTCTGGTCAGTCAAACCCGAGACAGTTTTGTGAAAATACTGGATGGAGTTTTTGATCACTTCAGGCATCACCTGATAGGTTTGCTATTCATACTGATGTTCATAAGCAAGGTCCTGCTTTTGGATCTCCATAGTCGCCCAGATAAGTATAGGAGTCATAAGCCTCCTCAGACTCCTAATCATCAGTGAGATAAGACATGGCTGCCAGGCTCACAAACACTGCCAGAAAGTCATATTGAGCATTTTTTATATACCTGTTGGCCATTTCAATGTCTACTTTCGAGAATAGTCTATTCATGTCCTTTGCCCACTTTTTAATGAAATTATTATTAATATTATTATTATTATTATTTGTTGTTGTTGTTGTTTGAGATGGAGTCTCACTCTGTCACCCAGGCTGTAGTGCAGTGGCACAATCTCAGCTCACTGCAACCTCTGCCGCCCAGGTTCAAGCGATTCTCCTGCCTCAGCCTCCCAAATAGCTGGGAATATTAGCACCTGCCAGTGTGCCCGGCTAATTTTTGTAGTTTTTAGTAGAGATGGGGTTTCACCATCTTGGCCAGACTGGTCTTGAACTCCTGACCTCATGATCCACCCACCTTGGCCTCCCAAAGTGCTGGGATTACAGGCATGAGCCACCACGCCCAGCCTGGCTGTTTTTATTATTATTATTGAGTTGCTTGAGTTCCTTATATATTCTGCATATTAGTCTCTTGTCAGATAAATAGTTTTCAAATATTTTCTCTCATTCAGCAGGTTGTCTTTTCACTCAATTGTTTCCTTTGCTTTGCAGAAGTTTTATAGTTTAATATAGTCCCATTTGTCCATTTTTCTTTTAGTTGTCTGTGCTTTTAAGATCTTTGTCTAGACCAATGTTCTAAAGTATTTTTCACTGTTTCTTCTAGTAGTTTTATAGTTTCAGGCCTTATGTTTAAACCTTCGATCCATCTTTGTTGATTTTTGTATATGATGAGAGAAAGGATTCAGTTTCATTCTCGTGCATATGGCTATACAATTTTCTCAGCACTGTTTATTGAAGATGATGTTCTTTCCCCAGTGTATTTTCTTGGGGCCTTTGTTAAAAACAAAATGGTTGTAAATATGTGGCTTTATTTCTAGTTTCTCTATTTTGTCCCATTGGTCTATATGTCTATTACTATAACAATACCATGCTGTTTTGTTTACTATAGCCTTATAATATATTTTGAAATCTGCAGTGTGATGCATCCAGCTTTGTTCATGTTGCTCGGGATTGCATTGTATATTCTGGCTCTTTTTTTCCATAGAAATTTTAGGATTTTTTCTATTTATGTAAAAAATGACAAGTATAGAGTTTTATTAGTTCTCTCTTTGCTTGTTTGTTTGTTTATAAAATTTGTGTTAAGTTGTCATTATCACTTTAAAATAATGGTTATAAGATAGTATTTACAAGTATCATGAAAACTTCAAATAAAAAAATCAATGAATACACAAAAAATAAAAAGCAAGAAATTAAAATATACTGCCACAGAAAATCATGTTTACTAACAGGAAGACAGGAAGGAAATAAAGAAGGAAGATAAGACCACAAAACCACCAAAAAACAAATAACAAAATAGCAGGATTAAGTCCTTACTTATCAAAAATAACATTGAAGGTAAATGGACTAAATTCTCCATTTGAAAGGCTGTATAGATTTAAAAAATAGAGTGGCTGAATGGATTTAAAAAATAGAGGAGTGGCTGAATGGATTAAAAAAATAAGACCCAATGATCTGTTGCCTACAAGAAACACACTTTACATGTAAAGACACATATAGACCGAAAATAAAGGGATAGAAAAATACATTCCATGCCAACAGAAGCCAAAAAAGACAAGAGTAGCTATACTTATAACAGACAAAATATATCATAGGACAAAAACTGTAAGAGACAAAGAAGGTCATTATATAATGATAACTGGATCAATCCAGCAAGAAGATACAACAATTGCAAATACATATTCACCCAACACTGGAGAAGCCAGGTATATAGAGCAAACATTATGAGAGCTAAAGAAAGACATATTTTCAAATATGATAATAGCTGGAGACTAACACCCCACTTTCAGCATTAGATAGATTATCCAGACAGAAAATCAACAAAAAAAAAAAAGGACTTAATCTGCACCATAGACCAAATGGACCAGGCTAAGAAACAAAGAGAGAAGACCCAAATAAATAAAATCAGAGGCTAAAAGGTAGATATTACAACTGATACTGCAAAAATTCAAAGGATCATTAGAGACCCATGAACAATTATATGCCAATACACTGGAAAACTTAGAAAAAATGGATAAATTCCTAGATACATAAACCTAGCAAATTGAACCATGAGGAAATCTAAAATGTGAATAAACCAATAACAAGTAACAGTATCAAAGCCATAATAAAACGTCTCCCAGCAAGAAAAAGCCCAGGAGTTGATGGCTGCACTGATGAATTCTACCAAACATTTAAAAAAGAACTAATACCAATCCTACTCAAACTATTCTGAAAAATAGAGGAGGAGGGAAGACTTCCAAATTCGTTCTACGAAGCCTGATACCAAAACCAGACAGAGATGCATCAAAATAAGAAAAGTACAGACCAATACCCATGATGAACTTTGAGGCAAAAATCCTCAGCAAAACACTAGCAAACTGAATTCAAGAATACATTAAAAAGATTATTCATCATGACCAAGTGGGATTTATCCCAGGGTACAAGAATAGTTTGACATGCACAATTCAATAAATAGGTTACATTATATTAAAAGAATGAAAAGCAAAAGCCATATTATCACTTCAATTGATGTGAAAAACCATTTGATAAAATTCAATATAACTTCATAATTTTTAAAAATCCTAAAAAATCTGGGTACCTAAGGAACATACCACAACACGATGGAAGCCATATATGACAGACCCACAGCTAGTATCATCCTGAAGAGAAAAAACTAAAAGGCTTTCCTCTATGATATGTAATACCCCAAGGATGCCCACTTTCACCTCTGTTATTCAACATAGTACTGGAATTCCTACCTAGAGCAATCAGACAAGAGAAAGAAACAAAGCACATCCAGATTAGAAAGGAAGAACTCAAATTATCCTTATTCACAGATGACATGGTCTTGTATTTGGAAAAACCTAAAGATTCCACCAAAAAAACTATTAGAACTGACAAACAAGTTCAGTAAAGCTGCAAGATACAACATCAATAGAAAAGTCAGTAAGATTTTTGGGGGCGAGATGGAATCTCACTTTGTTGCCCAGCCTGGAGTGCAGTGGCACAATCTTGCCTCACTGCAACCTCTGCCACCTGGGTTCAAGCAATTCTCCTGCCTCAGCCTCCCAAGTAGCTGAGATTACAGTCATGAGCCAACATGCCCAGCTAAATTTTGTATTTTTAACAGAGATGGGGTTTTGTCATGTTAGCCAGGCTGGTCTCAAACACCTGACCTCAGGTATCCAGCTGCCTCATCCTCCCAAAGTGCTTGGATTACAGGCATGAGCCACCACACCTGGCCACCACTAACATTTCTATATGCCAAAAGTGAACAATCTGAAAAACAAATCAGGAAATAACCCCATTTACAATAGCTACAAACACAATAAAATAAAATAAAATAAAATAAAATAAAATACCTAGGAATTAACTTAACAAAAGAAGTCAAAGATCTCTATATTAAAAACCATTAAACACCAATGAAAGAAGTTGAAAGGGACACAAAAAAAATGGAAAGATACTACATTTTTATGCATTGAATGGATTGATATTGTTAAAATATCCATACTATGCAAAACAATGTATAGATTCAATGAAATTCCTATCAAAATAACAATGACATCCATCACATAAACAAAAAATAAATCCTAAATTTTATATGGAACCACAAAGACCCAGAATAGCCAAAGCTGTCCTGAGCAAAAAGATCAAAACTGGAAGAATCACATTACCTGAGTTCAACATACTCCAAAGTTGTAGTTACCAAAACAGCATGGTATTGGCACAAAAACAGACACATAGACCAATGGAACAGAATAGAGAAACCAAAAGCAAATGTATACATCTACAGTGTATTAGTTAGTTCACTTTCATACTGCTATAAAGAACTGCCCAAGACTGGGTAATTTATAAATGAAAGAGGTTTACTTGACTCATAGTTCTGCATGGCTGGGAAGCCTCAGGAAACTTACAATCATGGTGGAAGGTGAAGGGGAAGCAAGGCACGATCTTTGCAAGGTAGCAGGAAGGAGAAGTGCTGAGCAAAAAACGAAGAGCCCCTTATAAAACTATCAGATCTCACGAGAATTCACTCACTATCATGAGAACAGCTGGGGGGAAACTGCTCCCATGATTCAATTACCTCTACCTGGTCTCTCCCTTGAGCCATGGAGATTATGAGGATTACAATTCAAGATGAGATTCAGGTGGAGATAAAGCCTAACCACATCAAACAGTAAATTCATTTTCAACGAAGGTGGCAAGAACATACATCAGAAAAGAACAGTCCCTTTAATAAATGGTGCTGAGAAAATTGGAAATCCATATGCAGAAGAATGAAACTAGATGTCTACCTCTCACCGTATACAAATATCAAATCACAATGAATTAAAAACTTAAACATAAGTCCTCAAACTATGAAACTACTACATGAAAACACTGAGGGAAATCTTCAGGACATAGGAATTGGTACAGATTTCTTGAGTAATACCCCACAAGCCCAGGCAACCAAAGCAAAGGTGGACAAATGAGATCACATCAAGTTAAAAAGCTTCTGTACAGCAAAGAAAGCAATCAACAAAGTGAAGAGATAACTCACAGAATGGGAGAAAATATTTGCAAACTACCCATCTGGCAAGGGATTAATAACCAGAATACATAAGTAGCTTAAACAACCCTATATGAAACAATCTGATAATATAATTTTAAAATGGTCAAAATATATGAATAAACATTTCTCAGAGCAATAGAAATGGCAAACAGGGATATGAAAAGGTGCCCAACACCATTGATCATCAGAGAAATACAAATTGAAACTGCCATGACATATCAACTCACCCCAGTTAAGATGCCTTTTATCAAACAGACAGGCAAGAGCAAATACTAATGAGGATATGGAGAAAAGGGAACCACCATACACTGGTGGTGTGAATGGAAATTAGTTCAACTACTATGGAGAGCAGTTTGGAGGTTCCCCCCAAAAAATAAAAATAGAGCTACCAAATGATCCAGCAATCCCATTGCTAGGAATATACACCCGAAAAAGGAGACTAGCCTATCAAAGATATATCTGCACTTCCTTGTTTGTTGCAGCATTATTCACAATAGCCAAGATTTTGAAGCAACCTAAGTTTCCCTCAACAGACTAATGGATAAAGAAAATGTGGTGCATATACACAATGGAGTATTCTTCAGCCAATAGAAAAGAGTGAGATCTTATCATTTGCAACAACATAGATGAAACTGGAGGTCATCATGTTAACTGAAATAAACCAGTCATGGAAAGACACACTGTGCATGTTCTCACTTATTCGTGGGAGCTAAAAATTTAAACAACTGAATTCATGGAGTAGAATCATGGTTACCAGAGGTGGGAAGGGTAGTGGGGCAGGGGTAGAGAGAATGGTTAATGGTACAAAAATATCACTAGATAGAATGAATAAGATCTAGAATTTGATAACACAACAGGGTGACTATAATCAATAATAATTTATTGTACATCTTAAAATTACTAAAAGAATATAATTGTATTGTTTGTAACACAAAGAATAAATGATCGGGTTGATTGATATCCCATTTACCCTGATGTGATTGTTATGCATTGTATGCCTACATTAAAATATCTCATGTGCCCCATTAATATATACAACTACTACGTACCTACAATTTTTTTTTTAAGTCTCGGCTCTCTACTTGCCTTTTTAGTACCACACTAGTGGTGGGTTTGGAGGTTTCTTATATGTGCTTGGTGAGATGTTGAGGTGTAAACTCAGCACATGGGTTTTGCTGCTGGTGATAGAAATGGGGGTGCAGATTTTTCTGTGGTGTTTGGCTGGAATGAAATACATAAGTTTTCTGCCTTCCTAGGCTTCTATTTTTCTGATCCTGTGGGTAAAGAGAGCAGGATTTTGTTGTTGTTACTGTATCCTGTACTTTTTGGCATGTTTAGATTGCTAGCTTCTTTAGCTCCAAGTTTTGAACGTATGAGCTTTAAAAAACCCAAGCAAATCAATACCATGTTGTTCCTTGGGTCTTCAGGCCCCTAGTCGTCATCTTCTCTCCATTTTAAAGAGTTCTCTAATGCTTTTTCTAGATTTTTTTTTTGTACTTAACAAGAGGAATAGAAAGAAGTATGTCTGCTCCATGTTCCCTGAGCAGAAGTTCAGTTTCACTTGATTTTGTAGCTTCCTGTTTTGAAAGCAGAATACCACCAATATTTGAATACTAAAAATTAGCTTTTTTAATATAATGCCTTCAAGGTATGACCAAAAACATGTGTTATTGTGCCCCCAAAATACCCCATACTCTCACACTTGTCCTTGTACATTGCCCCTAGAAGCTACTCTCAGACTCTTCACCACTTCTACAACCTATTATGAAAGAATCAATGTTCATTATTGGGGTTTTATCTCAGGATATTCCAAAATTTTGAATTGTTAGATTTTCTCAGTACTGTTGAGCTCCTTACAAAGGTGAGGACAACATCATCTTTCTAAATATGCCTTGCTTTTTCATATGATCCCCAACACAATTCCACTTACTCCTTGATATGGCTTGGATCTGTGTCCCTGCACAAATCTCATGTTAATTGTAATCACCAGTGTTGGAGGCGGGGCCTGGTGGGAGGTGTTTGGATCATGGGGGTGGTTCTCATAAATGGTTTAGCAACATCCCTCTTGGTACTGTCCTTATGATCGCTGAGTAAGATCTCATAAAATCTTATACTTTAAACATGTATGACACCACCTCCCATCTTGCTGCTGCTCCTCCCATGTAAGATGTGCCTGCTCCCTGTTCACCTTCCGCCATGATTGTAAGCTTCCTGAGACCTCCCTAGAAGCTGAGCAGATGCCGGCATCATGCTCCTTTACAGCCTGTGGAACTGTATCAAATAAACCTCTTTTCTTTATGAGTTACCCAGAGTGAACTAATACACTCTTGAAGAGTGTATTAGTACATTCTTGCATTTCTGGAAACAAATACTGGGTATTTCTTTATAATTAAATAATTGTAATGCTAGGTATAAGAATTATAATATTGGGTATAAGAATTAAAATATTAGGTATAATTATAATATTGGGTGTAATATATTTGGTACAAGAACGAACTAGTATACTCCTAAAGACCAACCTCCCGCTCTTTCTCTCCATAGAAGCTGGAAATCAGTCAAGGTACCAAGTGATAGCTGTTTCCCATTGCTTTTTTTTTTTCTGGCGGGGGACAGAGTCTCTCTCTGTTGCCCAGAGTGGAGTGCAGTGGCACGATCTTGGCTTGCTGCAACCTCCACATCCCAGGTTCAAGCAATTGTCAAATCTCAGCCTCCCAAGAAGCTGGGATTACACACATGTGCCACTATGCCCGGCTAATTTTTGTATTTTTTGGTAGAGACGTGGTTTCACCATGTTGCCCAGGCTGGTTTTAAGTGCAGGTGATCTGCCCGTCTTGGTCTCCCAAAGTGCTGGGATTACAGGCATGAGCCACTATGCTCGGCCTCCATTTTATTCTTTATATGCATTTTCTTCCTAGCCTTGCCCTCAATCAAAACTCCTCCTTCCTCTTTTAGATAGAAAAATGCCTCATGGATGCAAACAGCTAAAATGAGTGAATTAATTCCTTACATTATTTCCACTCATCCCTGTCTTAAGTCACTCAAAATTTCACCAAACATGTATTATAGCATACTAATGCATTAAGAGATTTTAAAAGGTGGGTGACAATATTTATGACATAAAAGACCTGATCATCTAGTTTGGAAGAGAAAATACATATTTCCAAAGAAAGTGTAAATAAAAGTAGTTAAACTAGTGTTAACATACTAGTTTTGGGGCATCTGAAAAACAACTTTTATTAATTATTTTCTTTTTAATTTTAAAAGAAAAAAACTAAAAATTGAGGAAACGCGCCCCAGAATGCTTAAACAGCTTGTTTCATGTTACTTTTCTGTTAAATTGTGATTCTGGGACTAAAACCTAAGTCTCTCCACCCTGCGTACTTGACCATGTTAAGATAATTTTAATGAGACAGTATTTTAGCTTATACAAAGAAAACTCCTCTGAAGAGTAAACTGGAGAACAGTGACATGAGGAAAAGTTAGCAAAATGGCTGCTGCAACACATTAAACTGCAAAAGCAAACAGCCTCTGGAAATCACCACAGATAAGATTTGAGATACTCATTTTATAATGGTATTTTTTTTAAAAGAAGAGGAAGAAAAGATCTATTTCCCCTAACAATCTAATGAGATAAAATTCTGTTTACTCTTGCTTTAATGCCTAAAGCTCTTGCTGTCTGGTAGTTCCTGATTCAATAATTAGTAAGTGGTAAACAAGCTAGATTTAAAGTTGCCTAATAAAAATTTCCTTATAGCAGGCACTAAAAGCATAAAAAAGCAGTAATGAGTTTAAATGGTTTTCAAATAGTAGTCTATAAGAAAAAGTATTTGACGATGTAAAAAAATGCATGAAAAGCATTCTAAAGGCAGGAATCGTTATAAATTTTACATTCTATTGCCTTTGCTTAGAACAATGCACAGCACACAGTAGGAACTCACTAGATACATGTTAAATGAATTCCAGGAAATTATTTTCCCTTATTGCCAGCAAAACTCTCTTAGAAACTCACATGTCATTTGATGTTGTCTCGAGGCAACATTACTGAGCCAAAAACTAACTTTGGAGCCCCCACTCTCATTCTTTCTGTTCAATCAACCGATAGGGTGAACACTTACTAGCAATGCTGACAAATATAATGTTATCACTTATTGAAAGAAGCTTCCTTCAGCTAACTAAAGCCAAGTTCCCATATCCATGTGCTGTGGCAAAAAAAATTAATCAGAAAAAATAGAGGATGTGACAACTAACACACCTAAGTTCCTATTCCAGTTGCATCTCTTGCTTCATTTTTTTCTGAGGAATATCATCTTTTAAATACTTGTAATGTTTGAAAGAAAAGATAGATTATAAATCTCTAACACAAAATATGCACACAATATTTGTAGAATATTTAAATCAGATTCTGAAATTTTATCTCTCCTCTATGATGCTTGCCAATCGATTTATCACTTATCCCAGAGTAATTTTAATAAATTCTAACAGCTGAGAACTAGGTGGAGGGTCATTTCCATGGATAATTTACAGCTCTGTAACTATAACTCCCTCTACATCTGCTGAAACTTATTATAGCCATTGGTGGTTAACAAATAAGGTAAACATCACCTTCCCATGTATCCAAAGCTCAGATGTAAAAAAAAAAAAAAGCCACGGAAGAGTATAACCTATGGTCGTCTGTTACACAATTAGTAATCACATTTGATGTGGCTAACAATACAATATGGAAAGATAGTTCTACTTCCTCCACTAGAGCTTGAATAGGCTCACTCTGGAAAACAATGTTTCAGAGCTGGTTCATTCTGGGCTCTGGATAGAAAACAGACAAAGATTAAATGTTGTCAGGTAGTAAGCCTGAACCTACATGATTGGAGCCAAAAAACAATAGTCACTGAATCACCTTGAGTAGGAAACTAGACAAGATTTAGATGTCGTTAATCTTCTTTCACATGGATTCAGTTCTTTACCCTCCTGTATTCAGCATCCTTTATGTATATAACATTGTACATTTCCATAGAGTTCCCACAAACAACAGCTGATAGATGAGTTGATTTATAAGAACCTCCTTGCTCTAATATCCTTGGCCCTGTGAATGTGTCCAGATGGTAATTGACATGGTTAACATTATAATAATGGCTAATGTTTGTTTGCTGTGTGCCAAGCATTGTGCTAAGTGCTTTTATTTAATCATCTTTAAGAACACAAGAAGGGAGGTGCTACCAATATTTCTATTTTATTAGTGGGGAAACAGGCATGGAGAGGTTTACTGCTTTTCTGAAGTTCACTCCTAAGAAAGTACAGAGATGAGATATGAAACTATGCTGCTAACCTGCAAAATCCACCCTCTTAGCCACTACTCTAATCTGCCAACCAGGATATTATTTAGAGAATTACTGAGGCAAGCTTAGAGGTCTTATAAGTTCAATGTACTATCAGCCCAGCTTTTGGAATATGAGCTGCCATGATCTGATTTTTGATGATCTTTAAAATGGAAAGAGAGAGAGAAAACAAGAACCAGAATTTTTTTCATGTGAATTAATAAAGGGTTCATTTCTAACTTTTCTTTATATTCTCTATGAGTTTAAGAATAAAGTAGGGAGGAAAAAATTAGGGAGGAAAGACTTGAATTGGGAAACGGTGATTTTCCAAGGCATATAATGCAAGAACTGAAACTACCTAAAAATGATGTAAAATGTTACTCTCATTCTTCCCAACCTCTTCCCTCCAGTCACACACCATAAATGAGCAGTAAAAATACATATCTCCAGTGTCCCTTCTACTTTTATGCATTTTGCTTTTTAGGCCTATTAAAAATAGCACTAGTTAACACCAAACAAGAATTTCTATCTACTATGCATAAATTATCATATCAATTTCAAGAATCCTAACTTTATGATAATAAAATACAGTTAAAATATATCAGACCACCTTTAGTCATAATATTCCTCCCCTCTCCTGCATTGTCCATTTACTTCTTCCCTTTCTGTTATGGTTGTAATATGGTTTATCTCCACAAAAGCTCATGTTGAGGCTTGGTCCCGAATGTGATTATATCGGGAGGTGGTTCCTTTAAGAGATGATTAGGTCATCAAGAGGGATTCATGCCTTTCTCAAGGGACTGAGTTCTTCCTTGTACAGAACTAGATTCATTACTGTGAAAGTAAGTTGTTTTAAAAGTAGGCCTGCTTCTTATGTTAGGTCTCTTTGTGTATGTATCAACTTACCCTTCTACTACTCCACCATGCTGTGCATGAGCATGAGGCCCTCACTAGAAGCTGACTAATTGTGGCCACTCTATCTTGGACTTCCCAGTCTCCAGAACCATGAGCTTAATAAATCTCTTCTTTGTATAAATTATTCATCTTCGGTATTCTGTTATAGCAATAGAAACTGGACGAAAACACTTCTATAACCACATTCCTGGCTGTAAATTCAAACTGCAAGAGTTCTGAACCTCAGACAGAGTGGTATTTTTCTAGAGGCTGATTGCTACCTCTGAACAGTCCTGCAATTAGTCATCCACTCCAGTGCACAGAAATGCATGCCCGGGCTTTTTGCAGGATACCTCACTCCCACTACCTCCTTGCTTGTGCTGTCTTTCTGCAGTGCACTTTGGGATGCTTTCGGGGTGCAATGGTCAGTCAAGTCCAGACGGAAGAAATTCCCAGACCTATTCCTGTGGACCAGATACTGGGGCACTCTATTTTTTATGGTTTTAAGAAATATTTTGTTTGTTTTCATTAAAAGTCCCAATTATACTCTGAAGGTAATATGTGTTCAACTGGGAGACTCGATCAATTCTATCTTTGCCAATTTTATTAGTTGATTCCTTCTGCAGTAAATATAGGGGTGAGGAATTCACCAGGAAATCCGAATTATTTACTCATGTTGTTAGAAATTAGTCAAAAGGTAGGGTTATGAGGCTGACACAAATGAGAGGGGCTTTATAATCGATAATGTAGACAAGACAATGAGAAAGGTGGAATTGTAACTTGAGCTGGGGAGAGGCAGCTATATGCATAACAGAAAAGGCTTGTCTTGACTGGGACCCTTAGCCTGAAATGCTTAATGCTTAGTCTTACATACTAAACAAAAATTATTTGTCATGCCTTGAAAACGCTGGAAAATGGAGAAAAGAAAAAATGAAATGGCACTGTACCTAGAGGCTTAATTAAATGGCATCCATTGTTGATTTCTTTAGTATTCAAACTTTTGTATTCATTACATTTCCATAAGGAAGACAGTCATTAATTAATTGATTTAAGAATGTATTAAGGGGATGTCAGCCAGATGGCAGAATAGGACTCTCCAGCCCTCATCTCCCCACAGAAACATCAATTTGAACAGCTATGATGTACAAAAATAATTTCACAAAAGCTGAGGAAGCCAAATGAGAGATTACGGCACCTGGGTATAGCACAGATAAGAAAAGACACATTGAAGATGGTAGCAAGGATAGTTTTACATCACTTGTGTCACCCCTCCTTGAACCTCAAACAGCACAGCATGGAAAGATACCCTCCACTTAGGAGGAATAAAAAAGAAAAATAAACACTAAACTTTGTTTTGGATCTCAAAACCAGGCCTTCTCCAGTAAAACCAAACACTGTGAAGGCCCCCATACCCTTATACTCCAGGTGGCAAGTACCTAAATTGAGCCATCAGGCCTGCCCCAACACCAGGCTGACAGCAGCCTCAGGTTTCAAATCACCTCCAACACTAGTTTACACACTATGGCCACAGGCTTCAGACCTGCCCCAGCACGAGGCAAACCCCCACAACCCTAGTCATCAGGCCAGCACCTGTGGTCCCAGCCTCTTCAGATACTGACTCCAGGGACCTGAGGCCCCAGGCTCCAGGTCAGCAACTGTGGACTAAGCCTCCATGCCCACTTGAATGCCAAACAGGATCCTACAGTCCCAGACTCTGGGCAAGCCCCAGTATCAGGTCTGTCCCCACGTAAGCAGGCTCCAAGTCTTCCTAGTGCCAGGCCAGCCCATGTGGACCTAAGCTTTAGCAGATTCGGAGCCCAGGCCTGCGCTAGTAGACCCCAGTGCTGAACCAGTCTGCACAGACCCAGGACTGACCTATGTACCCAGGTTCCAGGCTGCTCTCAGAGATCTCAAGATTCAGGCCCACTGTTGCATACCTAGCCCCTATTTCAGCATCTGCACATCCAGTTTCTAGTCTGGCACCAGTAAACACAGGCTCAAGGCCCAGCCGCAGTGGTTCCAGGCATCAAGCAAGCACCTATGATCCTAGGTTCCCAACCAGCTTCTGAGAATCCAGTCTCTACACTAGCAACAGTAAAAGGCCAACTCCAGGATCCAGGATGGTTCCTTTGGTCTCAGATACCAAATGACCCTGAGTCTAGGCCTGCTCAGGAAGACCCAGGATCCAAGTCCACTCCAGCAGACTTTGGTGCAAGGCTTGGCTCCAAGGACTGAGCCCTATAAGACCACCCCTGCAAACCCAGTGTCCTGACTAGCCCTGGTGAACTCAGGCTGTAGGCCTGTCCCAATGGTCCCAGGCACTAGGCCTGACCTCATGTCAGTCTAGCTTCCATGGATTCAAGCTCCAGGATCATCCCAGTGGAACCAGGTTCCAGGCTTATCATGCAGATCCAGTCAACAGGTTGACCCCGGCGGATCCAGGTTCATACATATCCCTGAAGACCCAGATACCAAACAAGCCCACTCTTGGACTATGAAAGACAGCCTCCCTAGAATTTCTGAATGACAAGTCTGCAAAAAATTGAAATAAGTCCTTACTTTTTCAAATGTGAAGATGTCAACATAAGGCAATAAGAAATATGAAAAATGAATGAAATGTAATGCCATAAAAAAATCACAGTAATCTCCCATTAGCTCACCCTAAAAAAATGGAGATATATAAAATGAGTGACAAATAATTCAAAATAATTGTTTTAAGGAAAATTAACAAACTTCAAGAAAATACAAACAATTAAGTGATAACAAGAAAACAATAAATGACCAAAATGAGAAATTCAAAGGAGAAATTGAAATTATTTTAGAAAATCAAACAGAAGCTTTGGAGCTGAAATACACAATGAATAAATTTTAAAATGTAATAGGCTTGACAGTAGAATTGATCAAGCAGAATGATGTATCTGTGAACCTGAAGACACATTACTTGAAAATACACAATCAACTGAGAAAAGAAGAATGAAAAAAAGAAAGCTTACAGTGACTTGTGGGACAGCATTAAAACAGCAGACATTTGAGCTATAAGTGTTTAAGTTATAGAAGTCTGTGAAAAAGAAAGAGACACAGTGGCATAAAGCTTACTTAAAGAAATACTACCAGAAAATATACCAAATTTGGAGTAATATTTAAATATACATATAAAGGAAGGTCAAAGTCTCTAATCAAATTCAACCCAAATGAGACTATATCAGCACATTACCAAATGGTTAAAAATCAAGGACAAAGAGAGGACCCTGAAAGCAGCAAGAGAAAAGAAGCAAATGACTTAAAAGTAGTTCTAGCAAGGCTAGTAGAGAATTCCTCAGCAGAGGCCTTACAGACAAGAAGACAGTGGGATTCTATATTCAAAATGTTGAAGGAAAAAAAGCTATCAACCAAGAATACTTTACCCAGAGAAGCTGTCCTTCTGAAATGAAGGAAAATAAAGACTTTCTCAGATACACAAAAGCTGAGGGAGTTCTTCACCACCAGACCTGTCTTATAAGAAATGCTAAAGGGAGTTCTCTAAGCTGAATGAAAATGATATTAATTAGTTAAACAAAACTATATAAAAGTATAAAACTCACTGGTAAAAGTAAGTACAAACTCAAATTCAGAACACTCTAATACTATAATGGTCATGTGTAAATCACTTATATCTTTAGTATGAATATTAAAAGATAAAATTATTAAAAATAATAGCTAGAATACTTTGTTAAGGGATACACAATAGAAAAAAAATGTACATTGTAACATCAAAAATTTTAAATGCCTGGAAAAGGGAGTGGAGTAAAAGTGAAGAGATTTTTATGCAATCAAAGTTAAGTTGTTATCAGCTTAAAATAGCCTGTTATAGCTGTTTTTCATAACCCTCAGGGTAACCACAAAGCAAAAACCTATAGTAAATACACAACAGATAAAATGTAAAGAATTAAAGGACCATCACCAGAAAAAAAATCACAAAATCACAAAGGCAGACAGCAACAAGAAAAAACTAAGGTTCTACAAAACAACAAGGAAACAGTTTAAATGGCAGTAGTTATTCTTTACCTACCAATAATAATCTTTGATGTAAATGAATCAAATGCTCCAATCAAAAGACATAGAGTGGCTGAATGGATAAAAAGAAATATGATCTAACTATATGCTGCCTACAAAGAGATTCACTTCACCTGTAAAGATACACATAGATTGAAAGTGAAGGTATGAAAAAGGACATTTCATGGAAATGGAAACAAAAAAAGCAGGGGAAACTATACTTATATCAGATAGAATAGACTTTAACTCAAAAACTGTAAAGACAAAGAAGGCCATTCCATAATCATAAAGTACTCAATTCAGCAAGGAGATATAGCAATTATAAGTATACATCCAACATTGGAGCATCTAAATGTATAAAGCAAATATTAATGGATCTGGAGAGATAGACTGTAATACAGCAATGATAGAGTATTTAAATACCCCACTTTGAGCAACAAATCATCTAGTCAGAAAATCAACAAGCAAACATTGAAATTAAACTACATTTTAGACCAAATGAACCTATCAGGTACATGTAGAACCTTCTATATAACAGCAGAAGAATACACATTCATCTCAAGTGTACACAGAACATTTTCCAGAATAGAATGTATGTTAGGCCACAAAACTACTATTAACAAATTTAGTAAGATTAAAATCATATTAGGTATCTTTTTAATCACATAATATGAAACCAAAAATCAGTAACAGGAGGAATTTCAAAAAATTCACAAATACATGGAAATTAAACAACATACTCCCAAACAATCAATAGGTCAATGAAGAAATTTAAAAAGATATTTTAAAATGTTTTGAGACAAATGAAAATGGAAACACAACATATTATAATGTATGAGATATAACAAAGGCAGTTCTAACACAGAAGTCTATAGCCATAATGCCTATATCAAAAAGAAGATTGTAAATAAACTATCTAATGTTACAACTCAAGAAACAAGAACAAACTAAGCCCAAAGATATAGAATAAAAACATTAAATGGAAGCAAAAATAAGTGAAATAAAGATTTAAAAATATTTTAAAAATCAATGAAACTGAGATTGTTTGAAGATAAACAATATCAACAAACCTTTAGCTAGACCAAGAAAAAAGAGAGAAGGCTCAAATTTTAAAAAGAAAAAATGAAACAGGAGACATTAAAACTGACACCACAGAAGTATAATACAAAGCATTATAGAAAATACCAACAAACTGGATAACCTAGAAGAAATGACACAAAACCTACTTAGACTAAATCAAGAAGAAATCGAAATTTTGAGTAAGGGCATTGAATCACTAATAGAAAGTCTTCCATCAAAGAAAAGCCCAGTACCTGATGTCTTCTCTGTTGAATTCTACCAAACATTTAAAGAAGAACTAATGCCGATCCTTTTTGAATTCTTCCAAAAAATTTGAAGAAGAAAATACTTCCAAACTCATTTTACTAGGCAGCGTTACCTTAAAACCAAAGTCAGACAAGAACACTACAGGATAAGAAAACATCAGGCCAATATCCCTGATGAACATAGATGCAAAAACACTCAAGAAAATATTAGCAAACTGAATTCAACATAATATTAAAAGGGTTATTCAGTATTATCAAGTGAGATTCATCCTAGGAATGCAAGGATGGTTCAAAATATGCAAATCTATAAATGTGATAAACCACATTAACAGAATGAAGACAAAAACCATATTTTCATCTCAATAGATGAATAAAAAGCATTTGCCAAATTCAACATTCTTTTATGATAAAAAAAAAAATACTTATCTCAACAAAAGGAAACCCTTGCAAAATGTAGGTGGGACTGTAAATCAGTACACTTATTACAGAGAACAGTTTGGAGGTTTCTTGAAAAGTTCAAAATAGAGCTACCATATCATCTAGCAATTCCACTGCTGGGTGTATACCCAAAAGAAGGGAAATCAGTATATCAAAGAGATATCTTCACTCTCACATTTGTTGCAGCACTGTTCACAATGGCCAAAATTTAGAAGCAACCTAAGTGTCTATCAACAAATGAATGGACAAAGAAAATGTGGTACATATACTCAACAGAGTACTATTCAACTATAAAAAGAAATAATAAGATCCTGTCATTTGTTCCAACATGGATGGAACTGGAGGCCATTATGTTATGTGAAATAAGGCAAGCACAGAAACATAAACATTGCATGTTCTCATTTATTTCTGGGTTGTAAAAATCAAAACAATTGAACACATAGAGATTGAGAGTAGAAGATGGTTACCAGAGGCTGGCAAAGGTAGACAGAATTGGGCAGAAGGTGGGGATGGTTAATAGATACAAAAAAACAGTTCGAAAGAATCAATAATACTATTTGATAGCACAATAGGGTAACTATTGCTAAAAGAATTTAAAGGTACATTTTAAAAGAATGAATAAAGTATAATTGGATGGTTTGTCACACAAGGGATAAATGCTTGATGGGATGGATACCCCATTTTCTATGATATGACTATTATGCATTGCATGCCTAAATCAAAACATCTGATGTACCCCATATGTACATACACCTACTATGTATCCACAAAAATTAAAAATACAAAAATTATTTTTAAAAAATTCTCAACAAACTAAGCATGGAAAGAACATACCTCAACACAATAAAGGCCATATATGACAAACCAGCAGTGAACATCATACTCAAAGGTGAAAATTTGAAAGTTTTTTGTCTAATATTAGGAACAAAATAGGAATATCCAATCTCACCACTTCTATTCAACATAGTCCTGGAAGTCCTAGCCAGAACACTTACACAAGAGAAAGAAAGAAAGGCATACAAATTGGAAAGCAAAAAGTTAAGTTGTTCCTGCTTTTGGATAACATAATATTTTATATGGAAAACCCTAAAGACTCCATTAAAAGACTGTTTGAATAAATGAATTTGGTAAAGTTGAGGGATATAAAATTAACATACAAAAATTTATAGAATCTTGGCCAGGCACAGTGGCTCATGCCTGTAATCCCAGCAATTTGGGAAGCTGAGATGGGGAGATTGCTTGAGGTCAGGAGCTCAAGACCAGTCTGGTCAACATGGTGAAACCCCATCTCTACTAAAAATACAAAATTAGCCAGGCATGGTGGCATGCACCTGTAATCTCAGCTACTTGGGAGGCTGAGGCAGGAGAATCACTTGAACCCGGGAGGCAGAGGTTACCGTGAGCCAAGATCATGCCATTGCACTCCAGCCTGGGCAACAAAGCGAGACCCCATCTAAAAATAAATAAATAAATAAAAAGAAAAGAAGAAAAAAATTAGTAGAATCTCTATACACTAACAATAAACTATCTGGAAAAAAAAAAAGAAAAAAAGAATTTATAATAGTTACAAAACAACAAGATACTTGGGAGTATATTTAACCATGGAGGCAAAAGACCTGCACACTGAAAACTATTAAATACTGATTTTTTAAGAAATTGACAAATAAACGGAAAGATATCTTGTGTTCATGGATCATAAGAATTTATAGGGTTAAAATGTATGTATTGCCCAAAGCAATGTATATATTCAGTGCAATCCCTATGAAAATTCCAATGACATTTTTTATAGAAATAGAGAAAGCAATTCTAAAATTTACATAGAACCACAAAAAAACATAAATGCTAAAGCAACCGTGAGCAAAAAGAACAAAGACAGAGACATTATGCTGCCTGATTTTAAAATATACTACAAAGCTATAGTAATTAAAATAGCATGGTACTGGCATAAAAATAAACTCATAGATCAATGTTACATAATAGAGAGCCTAGAAACAAATCCACACATTTATAGTCAATTCATTTTTGACAAAGTTGCCAGGAATATCTAATGGGGAAAAGAAAGTCCCTTCAGTAAATGGTGTTGGGACAACTGGATATCCATATGGAAACTAATGAAATTACCACATTATCTCACACTACAAATAAAAATCGACTCAAAATGAATTAAAGACTTAAATGTAAGACCTGCAACTATAAACTTACCATAAGAAAACACAGGGGAAAACTCCATGACATTGGTCTGGGCAATTATTTTTTGTATATGAACCCAAAAGCACAGGCAACAAAAGCAAAAATAGACAAGTGATATTAAATCAGACTAAAAAGGCTTCTGCACAGCTAAGGAAACAATCAAGAGTAAGAGCCTACACAATGGGAGAAAATATTTGCAAACCATATGTTTTAGTCTGTTTTTGCCTCTACAACAGAATACCTAAGACTGAGTAATTTACAATGAGCAGAAATTTATTAGCTCACAATTCTGGAGTCTAGGGAGTCCAAGATCAAGGGACTGACATCTACCCAGGGCCTTCTTATTCCATCATTACATAGCAGACGACAGAAGGGCCACATAGGCAAAAGAGACCAAGAGGGAGCCACAGTTGTCTTTTTGTAATGGTACCAATTTCACCCATAAGGGTGGAGCTCTCATGGCCTAATCGTCTTTTATAGGTCCCACCTTTTAATATTGTTACAATGGTAAATAAGTTTCAACATGAGTTTTGGAAGAGACAAACATTCAAATACTAGCACTATACATCTGACAGGGCAAGGGTACTGTGGCCTGTTAGGAACCAGGCTGCACAGCAGGAAGTGAGCAGCCCAGGTGAGCCAGGGAAGCTACATTTGTATTTACAGCCACTTCCCATCACCCACATTACTGCCCGAGCTCTACCACCTCTCAGATTAGCTGCCACATTAGATTCTCACAGGAGCATGAACCCTACTGTTAACTGCACATGCAAGGGATCTAGGTTGCATGCTCCTTATGAGAATCTAATACTTGATGATCTGTCACTGTCTCTCATCACCCCCAGATGGGACCATGTAGTTGCAGAAAAACAAGCTCAGGGCTCTCACTGATTCTACATTGTTGTGAGTTGTAAAAATTATTTCATTATATATTACAATGTTATGATAATAGAAATAAAGTGCACAATAAATGTAATGCAGTTGAATCATCCCAAACCATCCCACCCCTTGGTTCACAGAATAATTGTCTTCCATGAAATCAGTCCCTGGTGCCAAAATGGTTGGGGACCGCTGTGATAGAGGGTTAATATCCAAAATATATAAAGAACTCAAACAACTCAATAGAAAATAAATAACTCAATTAAAAATATGCAAAGAATTTAAATAGACATTTCTCAAAAGACAACATACAAATTGCCAATAGGTATATGCAAAAATGCTCAAAATCACTAACCATCAGAGAAATGCAAATTAAAACCACCATGAAATATCATCTCACACCTGTTAGAATGACTACTATCAAAAACATTTTTTAAAAAATAACAAGAGTTGGCAAGGATATAAAGAAAAAAATCCTTATACATTAATTGTGGGAACGTAAATGAGTACAGCTATGATAGAAAACAGTATTAAGGTTTCTCAAAAAATTAAAAATAGAACTACCATATGACCCAGCAATCCCACTAATGAGTAGATATCCAAAGGACATGAAATCAGTGTGTCAAAGAGTTATCTGTACTCCCATGTTTATTGCAGCATTATTCACAATAGCCAGGATTTGAAATAAACCTAAGTGTCTGCCCATCAACTAATGAACGAAGAAAATGTGATATTCTACATACACATACACACACAATAGAACACTCTTCATCCTTCAAAAAGAAGAAAATCCCAGCATTTGCAACATAGATGACCCTGCAAGATATTATGCTAAGCGAAATAAGCCATGCACAGAAAGACAGATACTGCGAGATCTCATTTATATATGAAATCCAAAACAGTGGAACTCACAGAAGCATAGAGTAGAATGGTGGTTACAGGGGGAGGGGTGCAGAGAGGTAGGAGACGTTGGTATAAGGATACAAAATTTCAGTTAGACAGGAGAAATAAATTCAATAAATCTATTATAAAAAGTAATGACTACAGTATATAGCAAAGTATTGTATTGACAATTGCTAAGAGTAGATTTTTAGTATTCTCACTATAAAAAATGATAAGTATGTGATGTAATGCATATGCTAAGTAACTCAATTTAGCCATTCCACAATGTATACGTATTTCAAAACTACATGTTGTACACAATAAATATATACAATGTTTTGTCAGTTAAGAAAAAAATAAATATTTAAAACTATTTTTAAAATAAAATCACTTTTAAAAAGAATGTGTGGGGTTGGGCACGGTGGCTCATGCATGTAATCCTAACACTTTTGGAGGCCGAGGCGAGTGGATTACCTGAGGTCAGGAGTTCAAGACCAGCTTGGCCAACATGGTGAAACCCCGTCTCTCCTAAAAATACAAAAATTAGCCAGGTGTGGTGGTATGCACCTGTAATCTCAGCTACTAGGGAGACTGAGGCAGGGGAATCACTTGAACCCAGGAGGCGGAGGTCACAGTGAGCCAGGATCACGCCATTGCACTCCAACCTCGATGAGACAGCAAGACTGCATCTCAAAAAAAAAAAAAAAAAAAAAAAGAATGTGTTAAGCAACTATGAAAAAAAAAATCATAGGTCTAAATGCTGTGGGAACTGGGCTGTTATTCTCAAGAGATATATACTCTATAGGGAGACTTAGAATTACCCTCTTTGAATGAACCACAGGACTACTAGTGAAATGTAAATTAAAAATCATCTAATCCAATGCTTCTCAAACGTTTAAATGCACACATATCACCTAGGGATCTATTTATTTATTTATTTATTTTTTTGAGACGGAGTCTCGCTCTGTCACCCAGGCTGGAGTGCAGTGGCCAGACCCGTAAGCTCCGCCCCCCGGGTTTACGCCATTCTCCTGCCTCAGCCTCCCGAGTAGCTGGGACTACAGGAGCCTGCCACCTCGCCCGGCTAGTTTTTTTGTATTTTTTAGTAAAGACGGGGTTTCACCGTATTAGCCAGGATGGTCTCGATCTCCTGACCTCGTGATCCGCCCGTCTCGGCCTCCCAAAGTGCTGGAATTACAGGCTTGAGCCACCGCGCCCGGCCCTGGGGATCTATTTAAAATGCAGATTCAGATTCAACAGTTCTTGGATGGCACCAGAGATTCTTTTTTTTTTTTTTTCCAATAGGTTTTGGGGGAGAGGTGGTATTTGGTTACATGAATAAGTTCTTAGTGATGATTTCTGACATTGGTGCACCCATCACCCTAGCAGTGTATACTGTACCTAACGTGTAGTCCTTTATCCCTCACCCTACTCCAACCTTTTCCCCTGAGTCCCCAAAGTTCATTGTATCATTCTTATGCCTTTGAATCCTCATTGCTTAGCTCCCACTTTGGAGTGAGAACATACAATGTTTGGTTTTCCGTTCCTGAGTTACTTCACTTAGAATAATGGTATCCAATTCCATCCCGGGTGCTGCAAATGCCATTATTTTGTTCCTTTTTATGTCTGAGTAGTATTCCACGGTGTGAGAGTGTGTGTGTGTGTGTGTGTATGTGTGTATTCCATGGTGTGTATATATATCACATTTTCTTTTTGTTTATTCACTAGTTGATTGTTGGGCATTTGGGCTGGTTCCTTATTTTTGCAATTGCAAATTGTGCTGCTATAAACATGCAAGGAATGTCATCTGAGATTCTATATTTCTAACAAGTATCCAGATAATGCAGATGCTGCTGGTTCACAGACCACACTTCAAGTAGCAGAGATGGTAGACTATAATTCTTGCTTTAAATTACCAAGGTATTTCAATGCAGCTGGGGTCACTGTGCATTAATCCTTTATATATCCAATATCCATGACCCCAAAAGAGCAGTCTCATAATATCTTTACGATTTAATGGTCCCCTTGAGAAGCATCATGTCCACATCTGCAACTCTGCCACACTAGAGATTGAGACAGATCATGCCGATATAGTACCTAGCACATAAACGTTGGCACACAGTAAGGAGGAATTCTTTTTACCATTACTATAAGTTAAGGAAGATGGATATTTCTTTTTAACTTTTAATAATTAAACTTTATCTTTTCTAGTCATAAAATGCAACATCATTAAAGAAGGAAAGTAAACCTCAGTAGGAATTTGCAATTTGAGTCACTTTTAAAGCACTGGTGAAGGACATGTTCCAGCATTAGCACTTGGTCAGAGGCTCCCATTAGTAATTAAGGAGTGCTTGCAATCAGCAATGAGCATTTGCATTATATAAGACATACTAATTTCTGGAGGAAGTCAACTCCTATTTCTCCCCTGCTAATAAGAAATTGGGAGGCACAAAACAACCCCAGATGGTGCATGTTTGTAGTAATGAATGGAGGTATTTTAATGGTGTGAGTTAAGTTTTACTTTGTGTTTTTAATGAGGGACTGACTGCCCAAGATATTTTAATTGTAAACCAGATTCCCCATGAGGTCTTAAACCATTTTATGTTAAACATAAAACTTTGTTAACTTATATGGGTGATACTATTCATCTCCTAAGCACAAGGGGATATAAAAAATAGTTTATAATGAGCCATGAATACATAACATAACTCCAGAAGTTTAATAATGCTAACCCATATTCCATTTCTCCAAATGATTTTTTATTCTACCTGCATGAAGCCACATTCGAATCAGAAGATTCTAATTTTGTTTCACAGATATCAACAGAGTTCTTTTCCTGAAATTCTAAGTGAAAATAACCAAGCAGCAAGTGGAATAAGATTATTTAACGTTCTTTTGACAGAATATTTTGGATGGACAGGCAAGTCATTTACTGAAATCTCTTTTCTTTGATTATCTGAAAAGTATCATTATTTTGAGATTGCCTATTTAATAAGATTCAGTCTCTATCGCCAAAACACCATTCTATAATAACTTTAAAAGTACTATCTCTCATTTGTTAAAATGGTTTTTGCAAATGAATCCTCGGAGAAAGGAAGCCAGTTGGAACATTTACCAGAGGATTTATCAAAGATTACGAAAATAAGACACCTTGAGGCATGTTCGGAATCCCTAGTACTCAATTTCTAGGAAGAATTAGTTTCTAGTACCATTTCTATCACTGAATATGATTATTTGACCTTGAGCAAGTCAACAGTTCCCTGGACCTCTCTTTCTTTGTCTGTTGAAAGAGAAGCTTTTCAAACTTCAGTTGAGGATCACCCATATACAGCCTCACCTGGAGTGCTTCTTAAGAATGCAGATTCCCCCAGCACTTTGGGAGGCCGAAGCAGGTGGATCACGAGGTCAGGAGATCGAGATCATCCTGGCTAACATGGTGAAACTCCGTCTCTACTAAAAATAGATAAATTAGCCAGGCGTGGTGGTGGGTGCCTGTAGTCCCAGCTACTCAGGAGGCTGAGGCAGGAGAATGGCGTGAACCCGGGAGGCGGAGCTTGCAGTGAGCCGAGATCACGCCACTGCACTCCAGCCTGGGGGACAGAGCCAGACTCCTTCTCAAAAAAAAAAAAAAAGAATGCAGATTCCTCAGTCACATCCAATCGTATTGAATGAGACTCCAAGGCCGTGATTTTTCTTGGTAAGTTTTTCAAATTATTTTTCTGCTCACTAAGTATGAGTGTACTGGAGTTGATTAGCATTAAGGCCTTCCAGCAATAATCTTTGCTTTGGAATACATACACAAACTGAAATACCAATCTTGACAAATCCCACTCCCAACACACTTCATCATTTCCCTTTGATAGTGCATCTCAGTCTCCATGGAAAACTTGAGCTCTGCCTTTAATTTTTCAACTATTAATTTCTGTACCTACAATATTCAATGGCCTCTTCATCTCTATCCTAACTGAAATGAGTTTGTGCAAAACAGTTGGGTGAGTTTATGGAAGAGCGTATAGGCAACTAGTAAGAGACTAGAAAATGATTAAGATTAATATATCCAAGACCTCCTTCAATTTATAATCAAAGGGACCATTTCTATGTAAAATATTAGAGTTCCATTAGCTAAAAACAAGATTATTAAAGTGTGTTTATATTATGATCCACTTTTGGTAACAATATAAAGATGATATTTAGAGATATGTACATGTGTACAATGTCTATGTGGACATTGATGATTTTGTTACATAAGCATGGGAATAAGGAAAAGTAATTATTTTCATTGAAAGGCTGAGGGCGAGAGATAATTTGGATGGAAAGAAAAGGAAAAGGAAGGAAGAGACGAGAAACAGAGAGTGGGTTTGATATAATAGTTATGCATTTATGTTAAATTGTAATTTATGTATGTATGTATAAATACATTTTAAAAATAGAATAAATTTAAATGTTGAAAACATAAGTAAGCCAGAGGTTACGCAAATAACCCTACAGTCATATGTGTTTCAAATATATCACATAAAATTGACCATCTGTTCGGTCCCCCTCAGTACTAAGGCTCTAATTTTTTTTTTTTTTTTTTGAGACAAAGTCTCACTCTCTGTCATCCAACTTGGAATGCAGTGGCACCATCTTGGCTCACTGCAAGCTCCGCCTCCCAGGTTCAAGCGATTCTCCTGCCTCAGCCTCCCGAGTAGCTGGGACTACAGGCACATGCCACCACATCCAGCTAATTTTTGTAATTTTTAGTAGAGACAGGATTTCACCATGTTGGCCACGCTGGTCTGGAACTCCTGACCTTGGGTGATCCACCCACCTCAGCTGCCCAAAGTGGTGGGATTCAGTCCCTGCCTTTTCTAATTAGATCTTTTCTAATTTAAAACCTAGAATCCTCAGGAGTTCTTTATAAAGAAGGATCTTGGCTACGTTCAAGGCACTGTATCAATAAAAGATTTGGTTTGGTTTGGGCTAATCCTGCCAGGAATTAGTTGTACAATTCTGTGCAGCCCCTTTTGTCACTCTGGTTTTCATGCAAACATTTGTACAGTGAAGAGAAGGAGGTAGATTTTCAGTATTTTTTATTATTACAACTGCTGTCTGCAAATTTTGCCCCTGTAGGAATCCAAGTTTATTTTTTTCCTCTCCTCGAGTTTCAAGCAAAAACAAAATCTATTTTGTAACAATCAAAATAACTGATTTCAGTTACCCTGGGAGGAAGGGCCACTATTGACACTGTAAGCTATCCAGAAGACAGTGAAAAACAAAATTCTTTCCAGCCAGAGGGAAGTGGGAGTTGGGGGATTCTAAAGGTGAGTTTTTTCTAAGAAAAGATAAAAGAAGGAAGAAAGGGAGGGAGGAGAGAGAGACGAGGAAAGGAAGATCTCCTAAGCATTTCCAGTGTGAGAATAGTTCTTTTCAATGAAGCAGGTGTGTGCCAGTTGAATATAGCCTGAAGAAAAAGGGAACTGTCCAAGAGAAAGTGGCAGTCTTACATTTTTATCCTAGCCAAGATGTAGGCAATAACCCCATCTGTTAGGGAGATGATGAAATATGAACCAAAGAAAATGAGTTCATGAACTTGAGATGTTAAAAAGAAAGAGAGAGAGAGCTCATTCAATATCTCAGAACTGCCTAAAGCTTTCTTTTAGTCAAGTTTAATTTCCTTTGTCAAGCATAATTTGCAGATCCCATAGGACATCAGCTGTGGGTGCATGCACTGCTCCTAGTACATTTTGTACTATACTGTCCATCACGGCTCAGCAGGGTGAAAACATGAAGTAATTTACCTAATGGCTCAGATTCCTTTCTATAATATTGGAATTTTCATGTCCGAGCAAGTCTTCAGAAGATATCATCAGTCAATTGCCTGATAAATGAAAAACAATGTTCTTTCCGCACTAGAACTAAACATTCAAAACTTGAGCTTATAGATTTCAGTGATTTTGAGGATATATTGTGTGACCTTGGAGATAGTTACTTCACCTTGCAACAGGTTTTCCCTATTTCCAAAACAAAACTCATGCATCTCAGATTCAAAGTCAGAGGCCCAGAGTTGTGAAGTGACCCGTCCAGGGTCCCACAGCTAGTAATTGTGTCCAGGAGAACTCTTCCAGTGGCAAACGACTGCAAACCCAACCCAAAATGATTTAAACAAAAAAGGGTTAGTTATTTGTTCAAGAGTTCAGGTTTAAATTGATTTGTAGTCTCAAAGAATTTTACCAGGACTAAATTCTTCTCTCCAGAGCTCTTGATTTTCCATCCTGCACGGTGGCCCACCTCAGCCTCACAAGTAGCTTGAACTACAGGTGCATGCTACCACGCCCAACTAATTTTTGTATTTTTTGTAGAGACAGGGTTTTGCTGTGTTGCCCAGTCTGGTCATGAACTCCTGACCTCAAGCCATCTGCCTGCTCTAGCAAAATGCTGCGATTACAGGTGTGAGCCACTGTGCTCAGCTGGTTCTCTTCTTATAGTGCAAGATCCCAGACAGTAGTTCCAGACCTTATTCTCTTGGGATGAAGTATAGTAGGAAGGAGCATGTGCCTGTGTACCACAAGTTACCAGCAAAAAAGAAAAAAAGAAAAAATAATTGTATATTGATGTGTCCTTAAAAATAAAATGTTCTACTTGAACCAAAATGCCCTGCTTGTTGCCAGGACTAGCCTGTGACTGAACCATGTGCCCAGCTCTAAGATAGGGGTGACATCCCACAGGTAGCATATGGACTGAGAACAGAGGAGGCATAGAGTCTCAAATAGCAGAGGCTGTTACCAGGGAGGAAAATGGATGACAGGAAGGTCAACAGTGTCTGCCATGTTGAAAGAGCCTGAAATAGATCACAAGTCTTCAGGATTCTGGTTTCTACCTCAAACCACTGCTTTTCATTCTGCGTGTGGCTGTGATGTTAATCGCTTATGGGAAGGTTAATGTCAGGGAAATTCTTAGGATTTAAATGAAAATCAATATTTAGTGGTAATCCAGGAAAAAAGAATACTCACACAGCGCTAACGTATTCTAAAAGTCAAGCATATTGTCATTTTCATGACATTGGATTTAGCAATGTATTCTTAGATATTATATCAAGAGCATGCACAGCAATACAAAATAGATAAGCTGGACTTCATCACAATTAAAAACTTCCGTGCATTAAAGGACACTATCAACAGTCTCAAAAGACAACCCACATGATGGGAGAAAATATTTACAAGTCCCATATCTGATAAGGGTTTAATATCTAGAATATATAAAGAATTCCTACACCTCAACAACAAAAAGGCAAACAACCTAACTTAAAAATGGGCAAAAGAATTGAACTGACACGTCTCCAAAGAAGACATACAAATGTCGAATAAGCACATGAAAAATGCTCAACTTTATTAGTCATTAGGACAATGCAAATCAAAACCATGAGATACAACCCACACCTATTACAATAGCTATTCATATAATAATAATTGTTAAAAACAGAAAATAAGTGTTAGTAAGACATTGCTGATGGGAAAGTAAACTGATGCAGCCACTGTGGAAAAATAGTTTGGTGATTTTTCCAAAAGTTTAGCATAAGATTACTATATAACCCAGCCTACTCCTAGGCATATACCTAAAAGAATTAAAAACAGGGACTGAATTAGATACGTGAACACCAGCGTTTATTGCAGCATTATTTACAACAGACAAAACTTATGTGTCTGTCAACAAAAAGAAAAAACAAAATGTGGTATACACATACAATGAAATATTATTCAGTCATAAAAATGAATAAAGCTGTGATACATGCTACAAACATGGAGGAACACTGAAAACATTATGGGATATCAAATAAGCCAGACACACAAGAAAACTAATATTGTATGATTTCACTTATATAAAATATCCTCAATAGGCAAATTCATTTTTTCATGAGCATATGAGACAGAGAGAGGATGGGGGCTGAATTTTATCCTTTTATCAGGAACCCACTTTTGAGATAACTAACTTACTCTTGAGACAACAGCATTAATCCATTCACGAGGGCAGAGTTCTCATAACTTAATCCCCTCCTAAAAGTCCCAGCTCTTAATACCATTACAATGGCAATTAAATTTAAAATAGATTATAGGTTACCAGGGGCTAGGGAGAGGGTGGAATGAGAAATTATTGTTTAATTAGAGTACAAATTCTCTGTTTGGGGTGATGGAAAAGTTGTAGAAATAGATAGTGGTGATGGTTACACAACATGGTGAGTGTAATTAATGTTATAACACTCAAAAATGATTAAAATGATAATATATATATCTCTCTACAATAAAATAATTTTTTTAAAGTCAAGCATATTGTCAGTCTGCTCCTTTGTAGCTAGCAACTCCTTCTCATATATCATTGGCTCAGAACTATCACATGGTCAGCCAGCTGTAAAGGATGCTAAGAATCATTTTTATTTCAGTACATTACACACCAAAAACTTGGGATGAATTAGCAGGGGAGAAGCAGAAAGTGCATATCAGATATCTTAGGAGATTTTCTGCTCCTATAAAAGAATATCTAAGACTGGGTAATTTGTAAACAATTACGTTTATCTGGCTCACAATTCTAGAATCTGGGAAATTCAAGAACATGGCATGGGTATACAGCCAGGGCCTTTGTGCGGCATCATCTCATGACAGAAAGTGGAAGGGCAAGTGAGCACATGAGACAGAGAGAGGATGAAGGCTGAGCTGTTTCGTTTTATCGGGAATCTGCTTTTGGGATAACTGACCTACTCTTGAGACAACAGCATTAATCCACTCATGAGAGCAGAGTTCTCATAAACTAATCTCCTCTTAAAGGTCCTAGCTCTTAATACCGTTGCAATGGCAATTAAATTTCA
The DNA here is from genome assembly GCF_037993035.2 of Macaca fascicularis. Taxonomy (NCBI): domain Eukaryota; kingdom Metazoa; phylum Chordata; class Mammalia; order Primates; family Cercopithecidae; genus Macaca; species Macaca fascicularis. The sequence continues at coordinate 149,867,227 of NC_088381.1, read as the reverse complement.
ACATGAGTTTGGGAGAGGACATTCAAACCATAGCAGGATAGAAAACCAGTAGCAACTAACATTTTTGAGTTCTTTTTTTTCTTTTTCTTTGCTCTTATGCATCCAAAACTTTCTTGGTGTGGTAGTAATCACTAATTACACAACATAATCCATTACTTTGAATTTTAATTAGGCAGATAGTCATCCCACTAGAAGTCACATTTTCTTGCATGCCTTACAACTTTGTGGCCATATTACTAAATTTTTATCAATGTGATGTAAATGGAACAAATAAACTTGTATCATGTCAAAACAACGATTTTTTTATCTCTTTGCTATAGTTGCTTGGCTTGTATCCTTACCTTTGGTCTCTATTTGTCACTCTGCCTTTCCCTACCTCATTTCTGCCTTTGTTTTTTGCTCCTAATTCATAGCAACAGAAATTGGGCTCCCAGAGCTTCAGGAGATTGGGGCCCATCATTGGCCTACAGCTTTTTCTGTGCTCAGCATGCCAATAAGGACTGGTAGGCTTTTTTCTAGGTCACAGTCATGACTTAACATTGCCTTTCAGTTCCAGATGGAAATCTAGTCTTTGTCTTGCAGAATGAAATAGACCAGAGTTTACCAAAATGAAAGAAGCATGGGAGTAGTCAGTGTCGCTTCATGCTAACCACATTCCTTAACTGGCAAACATAAGCTATCTTGCACATCTGCTGCCACTCCCCGATGCTGCACACAGGGCACACATGGCCAGTCAATCATGATACTCACCCTCCTGAGCTGCTGCCTTCTCAGAATTCTTCTCAATCCAGTGCTGCAAGGGGCAACTATTAAACAATAGGCATTAGCATACCTTGTGAAAACGTTTTGTTCTTCCTTGCTTAAATAAAAGGCATATACAATGAGCACAGTGTCATCATAACTAAGACCCATTCCTGTGTGCAGAAAATGTTTAAAAGGCTCAAAGGGACATGGACACTAAAGGTGATCTTAATACTCTGTCTCAATCCTGCACCTCTAAGTACCAATCTTCAGTCATACTTAACTCCTCTTGTCTCTCATATTGGGTGAGAGGGTGATGTAATCTCTTCCAGAAAAGAACGTGTCCCAAATTCATCCATCCATTGTTTTTAAGAACTAAATACCTGTACCGCTTTTGTTGTGATAGGACATGACGAGAAAACAAGAACAGCCTGGGTCTCTTTAAAAGGAATAATTGTGTTTGGCAGCAGAATGAACAAAGATAGATGGAGTGAAAGGATCCATCAGAGTGAATCTTGATGACGGAGAAGGCAGGTAGTTTAACCTGTGCCCCAGCATACTAGGCAAGTCCTGCCTAATCAGATTTCTTTCTCTGAGACTGCAAATATGGCCCCTCTTGATTTTTAAAACAAATATATTACAGGTTCAAATACTGGGGCTGTTAGAGGTTAAGTGACTCACAAAAGGTCATATAGCTCGGACTCAAATGTAACTCTATCCACCAAAGAAGATGTGTTCCTGAAGGGAAAGGCTGTGTCTGACCCATTGTCTATTATCTCTGATACTTGCACACTGAGAGCACTTGACATATACTGTGAAAGGAATAATATTTCACAATACTTAGATATGATAAAAATCACTTACAGATTATAAAAAATTCAGGGCAAGCCATTTGCAATTTGGAATTTTCCATTTATGATAAAATATAAATGTCTCTCATATCTAGAGGTTGTCATTGAATGTTTGGCACAACTGCAACTGTCAAATTGGAGTTGGATATTGAAACCAGCTGAGCCTAAAATTTATTAACTTAAGGGAGAAATTTCTGTCACTTCAGTTAATTGTTAATTGTTACAGAGTTCCTGTCACTTAACTGTTAATCGTTGCAGAATCAAAGCATATACTCATCAATATATTATGTATTGCGTGGTTGTAAAACTGAACTTCCCTACTTTGCATTCATGTGTCTTGATAATTTTTAACCTGGAAAATTTTTATTGGTACATTCATTAATTCACTCAACAATCCCTGCATGCCTACCTGTGCAAGAAACACAAGGTAATACTGGTATCAACCAGACAAGGCACCCACCTTCAATGACCTTTTGATCAAATAGGAAAGGTAAGAAAAGCTGTCAAGTAATTATTAGGGCATAAACAACTTCTCTGGCTCCACATCTTCACCCATAAAGGAGAGGTTTCCTGACTTCTTCACTTCATAACACAGAAACTCCTTCATGTTGGGGTTATCAACTTCAAATCTCTGTTGAACCTGGTTCTATTCTGACTTTGTGTCCAAGTCGTAATAAAAGCTTCAGCTTCAGTTCTATCCCTACTCTCTTCATCTCTCACCATCACTCTCTAACGACCAAAGACTAACTCTAAAATGTATCCGTTCATTTATGTATTATGCATTTATTAATTGAAAATATTTTTGTTAAGCCAGGCCCTGTGACAAGTGTGGAGATGCTGTAATAAACAAAAGCAACTGGCTGGGCACAGTGGGTCATGCCTGTAATCCCAGCACTTTGGGAGGAAGAGGCAGGTGGATCACCTGAGGTCAGGAGCTCAATACCAGCCTGGGCAAGATGGTAAAGCCCTGTCTCTACTAAAAATATAAAATAATTAGCCAGGTGTGGTGGTGCACGCCTGTAATCCCACCTACTCAGGAGTCTGAGGCACAAGAATCATTTGAACCCAGGAGGCAGAAGCTGCATTGAGCCAATATCAGGCCATTGCACTCCAGCCTGAGAGACAGAGAGAGACACTGTCTCAAAAAAAAAAAAAAAAATGACAACCATAGTCATTACCCTCATGGAGCTATAGTCTACAGAGGGAGAAATACAGCAGTCAAACATTCTCACAAACAAACATCACGTACCCCCAGAGACAAGACTGTGACAGAGGGGCACATGGTACTGGGAGAATCTATGATGCAGGGGCCTGGGGGATTGGGGTGGCGGGGGGATGTCTAGGCTCTGCTTACTGCAATTGGGATTATCTGATAGTAATGGCTAAATCCACATATGTGTGTTATCAGCAAACATATTGGTGGTAATTATGAGCAATGAACCACTTCTTGCTTCCTGTGTGTTTGGTTCCTACCTGCCTTCGGGTATCTTCACAACATACTGACTGGCACGTGCTGATTCTGATTATTTCTGTGGGTCTGTGTGGTAAAAGTATGTGCACAGTCACTGACTATTGTATTTTCCCTGCCTAATTTTCCTCTCGTTATATAAAACACGGCCTGAATCATAGGAGTACCCCATCCTGATAAGCCTGACCAGTTTCCAGACCCAGGTTTTTCTGATGTGACCTGTCTCAATTACACGCTAATCTGCTTGTCTAGTGCAAGCTTTTTGATTGTTTTCAAATTCATACAACTTATGATTTGTTTCTTCAAGTCAAATATTCTGGGTATTCTGGGGGTATTTCTCTAGCTTGTTATCCTTAAAGTTCAGTCTCTTAAAAAACATAGCTTTAACTTTAGTTTTGGTTTGTTAATATTTATTATCCAAGTAGCATACTGCACAACTGCATCTAAAATGAAGTCTGGGTAGGTGACCATCTTCTGCCAGAGATTCTGGGCTGGGGAGGCACAGATGCCAGCTCCCAGCCCTAACTGCAGGGCCTGGCCCTGATCTCCATAGAAAAGGAGTTTCAGATTTTTCAGTCAAAAACAATATATATCTATTTATTCATAGATGAATACAATGGTCAGTGGCTGTGGGCATACTTTTGCCGTACTGAAATCATCAGAATCAACATTGTGGAAGGGGCTCTTTGAGTGCCTTATAGATATCACAACTACATTGGAAAAGAGACCACTTTCTGGATTTTTGTGGTGGACACAATCTTGCTCCAGTAGAAAGGAACTGAGAGAAAGCCATCAGGTTTTTTCTTTCTTTTTTTTTTTTTTTTTGAGACAGAGTCTCACTCTGTGGCCAGGCTGGAGTGCAGTGGCATTATCTCAGCTCACTGCAATCTCTGCCTCCTGAGTTCAAGCGATTCCCCTGCCTCAGCCTCCCGAGTAGCTGGAACCACCGGCGCCCACCACCACATTCCGTTAATTTATTGTATTTTAGTAGAGACGGGGTTTCACCATGTTGGCTAGGATGGTCTCGATCTCCCAACTTCGTGATCTGCCCACCGCAGCCTCCCAAAATGCTGGAATTACAGGCATGAGCCACCACACGCGGTCACCATCAGGCATCTTGAAGGCCTTGATGCCCCAGCACCCCCAGCAGGAAGCCATGATATCCTCGAGTGCAAGGAAGCTTCAAGACTTTCTGAAGAAACCACAGTGACTAAGTAGTGGTGGCCATCAAGTTTGGGTGCCCAGTCATCAGCCATTTTTCTCACTTTTCCTGGCCATGAGAACCCCAATTTTGTCCAGAGGCAATACACTCAGTCCCAGGAGAAGAATCACAATTTGTTTAAATCTGTCTTAGCAATTTTACAGCCCTTTGAAAGTGACTGTTCTCGAGATGGATGTGAGACCTAGTTCTGGCCCAAAGAAAGCCTAGAAGATTCTGAGAATTTTCATCTTTTCCAATAAGAAAGAAACCAACAAGGAGATGCTTTCTGTCTTTCGCTTTGTGCTTTTCACATTTTCCATTGTAAAAGGGAAAATATGAGGGACATGAATGCAAAGAAGGGGCCAAGGGTTGAGAATAAGAGAAGGCATAAGAGCAACCTATGGAGCTGAATTCCAAGTGTTCTAGCTTGGCCAGCCATCTCTGCTACAGAAGAATGAGTAGTAAATTGCACCTACTACCCTCTGCCCCCTGTAAAGCCAGTACACAATGAAGATAATGAGAAGATCTGAGTGAGGGCCTTTGTCAGAGATTAAGGCATGGTACAAATGGGAAGCATTATCATCTTGTTACCCCTCATTTCAGGAGCAGTCCTCATTAAAAACTGGAAGCTATAGCCTGCCATAGCCATAAAGCAATAACAGCTCACTTTATGCTTTGTTTTCTACACAAGGAGATGCTTTCTGTACATCAGAAACATCAAGAAACAAGCAATAAATTACTTCTAATTACACTATCCCCTCACATCAGAACCAGAGAATGCTCCAAATTAATGGGCATCAAATTTAAAGCAGATATTGAAATATAATTTTCTATGTGATACTTACTTAGCCTCCAGAAACTGCTACTATGGGGCTTTACCTTGGGACTCTATACGCATTTCCCAAAGACCAACTGCAGTCATGGTGCATAGTACAAAAATCAAGTATTCCCATCTCCCAGAGTTTGCAGCCCATTCTAATTGCTTGTGATCAGAAAGGATGCTCCATGGTGGAATACTGTTCAATCAACTTCTTACTTAATAAAGTGGACTATAGCTGTTCCTTTATGTCTAGAGCTATGCTACAGCAAGCCGCTTCATTACCTGTCTGTGGTCTTGTCAGTTATCTGACTGAGACAGTTGTGGCTCTTTAGGTATATAGTTTAGGACAATACTGAAGACCAACTATAAACTCTATCTGCCAATGAAGGATGGGTAATCATGGTGGAGGATTCTATAGACTTCTGTTCAATAACTGCTTAGGGTATTATTGCATTCAACATTAGAGTTTAACCTGGACCAAAGTTGAGAAAGTGTAGCACTCACATGGGAAGGCACAATTTATAGCATGCCCAATTCTTTTTTCATCCACTGGCTCAGTAGCTGAAGAAAGCTTTTAGAACACGTGGCTTTAGCAAACTTGTCATCGGATTCTCTTTTGTGATACAAGATGTTCAGTGTCTAGTCCTCCTTACTTCCTTGGGTTCTGGACATTATTGCTTGAAAGATATAATTACACTGATTATAATATAGAAGACCTAAAACCAGCTGGAAAAGTCTCTCCTTCAAATTTTTTAAGAAAAAAAACTAATTATATCACAGAAGCAAAAACATGGTAATTAAAGTGACCGTTATATATCAGGCCTCCTATAATTATTGTTATTCATTTTGGCAACTAGGAGTTTAGGGATTTGAATTTTATTTTCCAAGCCATAAGTGTGAGAAAAACAATTTACTTAATTCATTGCTGATCACTGGAAATTAATTTTCACCAATTTCTTTAGACTGCATTGGAAGACTACATTGTTTCTCTTTATTCTTGTCAATAATTTTTAAGGGATAGTTAGCCTGTCTGTTTTCTGAAGCTTCCCTGACAAACACTCTTCCTGGCGTGTGCCAATCATAAGACTCAATGCAAAGCCTAGAAGGTACGCATATTCTCCAAACAGCTGTTTTCTTTTGTTGTTGTTTTTCATCTGGAGCAAGAGAAAGTTAACTCCAGAGAATTGCTTGAACGCGTCTGAACAATTTGTTAAATTTCCCAGTATTGACTGCCACAGTCATTTACTAAATACTGCTAAATCTGTGGCCAAACTGTTAAGACTCCATCTAATAACTACTCTATATTAAAGTGTCATCCACAGCGTGAGAAGATATAATATGTGAAAATAAAAACACTAGAAGAAAATGGCAGGGAAGAGTCACAGAATTTCTACAACATAGAAAGATGAAGACCAAGGAAGGAGAGTAAGAAGTGAGTTACCATTTTATGAAAAGCCAGAGGAAAAATAAACGCTATTCTATGCAACTATGATATATCATTTTTATTAGTGGTATATTTTTCTCCATCTCCTTACTTTTAACTTACCCGAATCTTTATGATCAATGTGAATTTCTCAGAGACAACATATAGTTGACATTATCTTCTTATTCACTCTGAGAATCTCAATATTTTAATTGGCGCATTTAATCCATCTACACTTGAAGTGATTATTAATATAGTTGTATTAATACCTACCATCTTTGTAACTGTTATCGATTTGTTATGTTTGTTCTATGATTCATTTTTCCCTCTTTTACTGCCTTATTTGGTTTTAACCAAGCATTTTCTAAAATGTCATTATGTCCCCTCTCTTAACATATCATTTATTAAAAAAAAAAATTTGTGGTTACCCTAGAATTTACAATGTATTTTTTAAATAACCTAAAGCAACTGTCAAATAACACTATGCTTCTTCACATGTAGTATAAGTACCATATAAGAAAGTATTTCTGGTTCCACTTTCCCATCCTTTGTGACGTTGCTGTCTTTCATTTTACTTATCCATGTGCTATAATCAATGAATACGTTGTTACTATTATTATACAGTTTTATCTTTTAGATTAATTAAGAATAAGAAAAATAAAAGGTTTTATGATCTTCATTTCTTATTGCTCTGACACCCTTACTTTTGAAGCAAATCAGTATTTTCCACCCTAAAATATGGCACTTTGGCATAATGATTACTTTACGCTAAAGACATTTGAGATTCAACAGGTGCAGAAAAGAAGCCTTCTTGGAGCCTCCCTTATATCAACAAAAGAAGCAACTTCTTGGAAACATGTCTGCCCTAAATTCTTCTTCAGGACAGATTTACTCCCAGACAAGAGAACCTAAACCAAAACCCACCTCCAGCAGTTTGGATTCATGGCCCTAAAGGAGACAGACCACTTAAACTTGTATAGACAAATATTATCACAGATTTTTTTAATCTCCTTTTTGTTCTGCTGAAAATTTGATAATCTTTCTAAATAGTCATTTGCTTTACCATAAGGGCTTTTCTCCTACTCCCCTTCACCTATTAAGATGGCATAAGCCCCAAATTCTAATCACCCTTTTGAGTTACACATCACTGAGCTCTACCATGTGTATGCACATTGCACATGTAAATAAGTTGCTGTCTCCTCCTGTTGATCTGCTTTTTGTCACTTTAATTCATAGGCCCAATTTACAGAACCTAAAAGGAGAGAGGAAAAACTTTTCCTCCTCTACATTTAATTTATATCCAAGTTATTCAACTGTATCTTTTTTATTATTTTGCCTGAAGTTTTTAACATGTTTCTTACAGGGCAGATCTGGTAATGAATTCCCTCAATTTTTGTTGGTCTGAGAATGTCTTTATTCTCTTCCCTTTTTGAAATATAATATTGTTGAATATAGAATTCTAGGTTGGTGCTGTCTTCCTTTCAACATTTTAAATGTTTAACTGCACTCTCTTCTTTCTGGCATGTTTTCTGATAAGAACTGTGCTATAATTTTTAGCTTTATCACTCTGCAGACGAGGTGAATTTTTTCATCTTGCTTTTTTCAGAATTTTGACTTTTTGCAGTTTGATATGACACACCCAGGTTTGGAAGGGTTTTTTTGAAATTTATTCTGCTTGGTGGTTCTCTAAGCTTCCTGGATTTGTAGGTTGGTGTCTGTCATTAATTTTGGAAGATTATTAGCAATTTTTACATCAAATACTTCTGCTCTATTCTCTGTTCCTTCTCCTTTTAGTATTTCAACTATGTGTATGTTACATCTTTTGATAATGTGTCACAATTTTTTTAATCAATTTTGCGTTATAGCTTAGGAAGTTTCTATTGACCTATCTTCAACTTCACTTTTTTTCCCTCAGCTGTGTCAAATCAATTGATGAGTCCCCAAGGGGCATTCTTCATTTATGTTACTGTATTTTTTCCCTTATGATTCTTGCTTATAGTTTCTATCCCTCTGCTCACATTGCACCTGTTTTTGCATATTGTCTAGCTTTTCCATTATAGCCCTTGACATGTTAGTCATAGTTATTTTAAATACACTGCCTGATAATTCCAGTATCTGTGCCATATCTAAGTTTGTTTCAGAAGATTATTTTTTCTATAGACTTTTTCTTGCCTTTTGGCATGCATTGTACGTTTTTGTTGAAGGCTGGAGATATATTATCATGTAATAGAAACTGAAGATTCAGATAGGTCATTAGTGTGACAATTTATGTTAATCTGGTGAATTATTTCATTCTTATAGCGCTATAAAGATACTACCCGAAACTGGGTAATTTATAAACAAAAGAGGTTCAGTTGACTCACATTTCTGCATAGCTTGGAGGCCTCAGGAAACTTGTAATCATAGCAGAAGGGGAAGAAGGCACTTTCTTCTCAAGGTGGCAGGAGAGAGTATGTGCATGATTGAGGAAGTGCCACACTTTAAAACCATCAGCTTTCATGAGAACTCACTCACTATCATGAGAGCAGCTTGGAGAAACTGACCCCATGATCCAATCACCTCCCACCTGGCCCCTGCCTCAACACATGGGGATTATAGGGGTTACAATTCGGGTGATATTTGAGTGGGAACACAGAGCCAAAGCATATCATTCCACCTCCCCTCCGCTCCCAAATCTGATGTCTTTACACATTTTAAAACTAATCATGCCTTCCTAACAGTTCCCCAAAGTCTTAACTCATTCCAGCATTAACCCAAAAATCCAAGTCCAAAGTCTCATCTCAGACAAGGCAAGTCCCTTCTGCCTAGGAGCCTGTAAAATAAAAGCGAATTAGTTACTTCCAAGATACAATGGGGATACAGGCATTGGATAAATGCTCCCATTCACAATGGGAGAAATTGGTCAAAAAAAAGGGGCTTCAGGCCTCTTGCAAGTCCAAAATCCAGCAGGGTAGTCATTAAATCTTAAAGCTCCAAAATAATCTCCTTTGACTCCATGTCTTACATCCAGGTCATATTGATGCAAGGGATGGGCTTCCCTCACTTTGGGTAGCTCTTTCACAGTCTAGCATTGAGTGCCTGTGGCTTTTCAAGGTACATGGTACAAGCTGTTGATGGACCTACCATTCTGGGGTCTAGAAGACAGTGGCCCTCTTCTCAAAACTCCACTAGGCTGTGCCCCAGTGGGGACTCTGTGTAAGGTCTCCAACCCCACATTTCCCATCCTCACTGTCCTAGCAGAGGTTCTCCACAAGGGCTCTGCCCCTGCAGCAGACTTCTTCCTGGACATCCAGGCATTTCCATACAGCCTCTAAAACCTAGGCGGAGGTTCCCAAACTTCAATTCTTGACTTCTGTGCACCTGCATGACCAACATCACATGGAAGCCACCAAGGCTTGGGGCTTGCACCCTCTGAAGCAAGAGCCTGAGCTGTACCTTATCCCCTTTTAGCCATGACTGGAGCTGAAGCAGCTAGGATGCAGGGCACCATGTCCTGAGGCTATGCAGAGCAGAGGCCCTGGGCCCAGCCCACAAAACCATTTTTCCTTCTAAGCTTTCAGATCTGTGATGGGAGGGGCTGCCAGGAAGCCCTCTGACATGTCCTGGAAACATTTTCTCCATTGTGTTGGCAGTTAACATTTGGCTCTTCGTTACTTATGCAAATTTCTGCAGCAGGCTTGAGCTTCTCCCCAGGAAATGGATTTTTCTTTTCTACCACATGGTCAGGCTGCAAATTTTCCAAACTTTTATGCTCTGCTTCCCTTTTAAACATAAGTTCCAATTACAAACTATCTCTTTGTGAACACATAAAATTGAATGCTGTCAGAATAATCCAAATCACATATAGAATGCTGTGCTGCTTAGAAAATTTTTTTTCTGCCAGATGCCTTAAATCATCTCTCTCAAGTTCAAAGTTCCACAGATCTCTAGGGCAGGGGGAAAATGTCACCAGTCTCTTTGCTAAAGCGTAGCATGAGTGACCTTTACTCCAGTTCCCAGTAAGTTCCACATCTCTATCTGAGACCACGTCAGCCTGGACATCATTGTTCACATCACTATCAACATTTTGGTCAAAACCATTCAAGTATCTAGGAAGCCCCAAACTTTCCCATATCTTCCTGTCTTTTTTCTGAGCGCCTGCAACCTCCGACCATTACCCAGTTCCAAAGTCACTTCCATATTTTCAAGTATTTTTATTGCAGTACCCCACTCTCTGCAGTAACCAAAATACTGTGTTAGTTCAGTCTCACACTGCTGTAAAGATGCTACCCAAGACTGGGTAATTTATAAACAAAGGAGGTTTAATAGATTCACAGTTCCATACGGCTGGGGAGGCCTCAGGAAACTTACAATCATGGCAGGAGGGGAAGCAGGCACCTTCTTCACAAGGCGGCGAGAGAGTGTGAGCATGATCAAGGAAGTGCCACACTTTAAAACCATCAGATCTCATGAGAATTCACTCATTATCATGAGAATAGCATGGGGGAAAGCGCCCCCATGATCCAATCACCTCCCACCTGGCCCCTCCCTCGACATGTGGGATTATGGGGATTACAATTCAAGATGAGATTTGGGTGGGGACACAGAGCCAAACTATATCATCTGGTCAGGAATTGGGTGTGTTTAATATTTGCTATAACTATAAGCACCAGAGACTTCAAATTCCTTAAGTATGCTTCTTTTAATCTACCCTCTTGGCTGTGGGGCTTCTCTATGTGCTTTCAGCTATTATCACTGTTATTTCACTGAAACCTTTTGGTGCAGTGTTAGGGTATGGGGGCGAGGGGCTTCTGTAATGCTTAGATTCTCTCTCTATCTGTAAGCAGGCTTGTATCTCAGGACTCTGGCCTTCACAAGTTTTTCTTTCCCTCCTACAGTGGTTTATCTTTTCTCCCCTGTTCCCTACTCCCTTCCCAATCTATTTTCTCTAAACCTTGTCTCCTGTTGACTATCTTTTTAGTTCTTCACTTAGTTAAAACAAGAAAATGAAGGAAGTTTAAGAGAATAGGAAGAATTTTCCTTCCTCCTGCTGGGATAAGATTTCAGAATTGTGCTCTGGCAAAGTCCTTTCCTCTGCAGAATGTGCCTGTATCATAAAGTCTCAGGGCATATTTCAAAATGATTACTTTTTCCCTCTCCCTGCCAGGGTCACCAGAGGCTCTTTCTTGGAACTTTACTATGTAAACCTGGTGGGGTTCCAGAAAGAAAAACCCAGAAAAGTATGGCCTAACCCCACCCCAACAAACATACACCAGACTAAGTCCTACTCTCAAGAAAGTCCACACTCATCCTACAGCAAATTGTCAAAATCTCATCTAAGTGTTCCTGTGAGTTTACAGCTCCAGTGCCTTCCGCTCCAGGTAAGCAAACTCAGTGAATGCATCGTTCTGTATCTTCTTGCCTCTTGAGAATTCAGGGTAAATCTAAAGACTCAGTTCTCCAATGAGTCCAAGAGTGACAGCTTCTTTTTTTTTTTTTTTTTTTTTTTTTTGAGACGGAGTCTCGCTCTGTCGCCCAGGCTGGAGTGCAGTGGCCGGATCTCAGCTCACTGCAAGCTCCGCCTCCCGGGTTCACGCCATTCTCCGGCCTCAGCCTCCCGAGTAGCTGGGACTACAGGCGCCCGCCACCTCGCCCGGCTAGGTTTATTTTGTATTTCTTAATAGAGACGGGGTTTCACCGTGTTAGCCAGGATGGTTTCGATCTCCTGACCTCGTGATCCGCCCGTCTCGGCCTCCCAAAGTGCTGGGATTACAGGCTTGAGCCACCGCGCCCGGCAAGAGTGACAGCTTCTAAGCTCTTTACATGTGAGAGCTAAAACTGAAAGGAATCATCCTTTTTAGATAAAGGCACTTTGGTAAGAAAATGAATAAACAATAAATTAAAATTTGATTAACAAGACATAGTCAAAGTCTATGAAGTCCTTTTGGAAATTTTATTTTTTATTTCTGGTATTTAAGTTCCATCTGTAGTTAATGGAAAGTAACAAAAGTTCCCAGATTTCCTTTCCACTCTACTTCCCATAATGTTACCACAAATGCTAATCCATTTAATACTCTTTGGGTGGGAGAAAATGTCCCATACCAAAAATTTTAGGAAATATTAGGCTCTATATCACTTTAACAAAAATCAAAATGTATGCTTGTTATAATAAAGTCTCAAAAAAATCCTGCATTAAAAGGCACATGTTCATGTTATTTATACCAAGTGTTTCCCAGACTTATCTGACTATGGAATCCTTTTATTCCCTTCTAATTTCCTAGCAACATCTTGATAGACAAAATAATGACACCCAAAGATGCCCATATCCTAATTCCCAGAATTTATTAATATATTACCTTACTGGCTAAAGGGACTTTGCAGATGTGATTACATTAAGGATTTTGACATGTAGTGATTATCATGAATTAACTAGGTAGCTAAAATATATGATCACAAGGGTCCTTGAGGGGTCAGAGGTAGAGAAAAGGCAAAAACATGAAGGAAAGGAAGAAAGATTTGAACATGTTATACTGCTAGCTTTGAAGATGGAGGAAGAGGCCACAAGGCAAGGAATGAGGGGAGTCTTTCGAAACTGAAAAAAGCATGAAATAGATTCTCTGCTTGTGCCTCTGAAAGAACCAGCCATTCTGACACCTTGGGGTTTTGTTTTGTTTTGTTTTGTTTTCTGGTTTTTTTTTTAGCACAGTAAGATTGATTTGGAACTTCTGACTCGTACAACTGTAAGATAATTAATTTATATTGCTTTAAGCCACTAAATTTGTAGTAATTTATTCCAACAGTAATAAGAAACAAATACAACATCTCATTGTGTTAGTTTTGAATGACATACCCTCTGGGAAATACTACACTATGTTAGGATTATCAGGGATACGAAGAGAAACAGACTGTCTGTACTCTTAATAATTGTGAAAATAGCTTTAGTAGTCGCATGGCAAATTTGTATATGATTTGTATAGTTAAAAGTATCTAAACAATTTAATGTGAAAATGTAATGAAAAAATATGCATTTCCCTTTTCTAAAGTATTAATTTCTAGGCATATTAGCACTGTGGAAATAGATGTGGTATTTTTATCTCTAATCTCATTCATAAATTCACAGGTGCTATCTCATTTTATTTTCTCAAAATAACTAGGAATAAAAGTACTAATACCATCATACTCACCTCAGAAATAGGAAAACTGGTACTCCACGAGTTAGCAGCCTAAACCTACCACCTTCTCTATGTATAAAATCTTCATTCTGTAGGCAATTTAAAACTGGTAAGGTCTGTGAGCAGTGGTGTGGCATGATCAAACCTGTGATTTCACTGTCCTTTTTATGGCTTATCCTGAATCACTAGAGATGCCAAATAGAGATTAGCAATAACAGCTGTCTTCACTCCTATGAGAATATTCATCTTACCAACAGAAAACTAAATACAGGTCAAGTACAATTGCTTTTAGCAAGGAATAAGTCACAAAACATTGAGTTAAAACTACTAGAATTGCCAGGACGAGAATTTAGAAGGTTAAAAGAAAACAGTTATTTACCCACACACCCTAATCCACAGAAAACAAAAGCATGTTGTCACTGAGAATGCTTCCTTGGTACATGGTAGTAACAGAATCTGTATCTCATCTTTGCTTAGAGGCTCTGAAACAAACACCAGGACCCTAAAGCAAAATGAGGACCCAAGTCTATAAATATTTTCAACAAATATTACTTATTTGATCCCTGAATTCTAAGTTCTTATGAAACTTTGTTTTAATACAGATAGAAGAATAAGTCATCATTTAAGTGATTATTTAAGTCATAAACCTTGAGAAATGGTTATCAGAGGCAGCTAATGACCTAGCCTCTTAGCTAATGGAGGTTAACACTCCAATAAACCATTTGTTAACTGCAGCAAGTGACTGATTACAAAAGAATTATGGCTATCATAACTCTGTTTTATGAGTGGTAGTGGGGAAAGACACAGTTGGATGGGGACAGAGTACACAAGTGCGCCAAAAGGTGACTATAGAGAAAATAATTGCAACCTGTCACTAAAAGATTCCCCTTACAAGGAATAAGAAGGGAAGGGGAGCCACATGATATAAGTATATAGTGAATCAGAACACAGGAAATGTTAGTCTGGGTAGAAAAGTAAAAATTCCCAAAACTAAGCCTGCCTAATGCACTCATAAGTGTCCTCAGTAAAATGGACATTGAATACTCTGATGAAAGCTTGAAGCCACCCACACACTGAGCATGGGGAGAATTTTTGCCTTCACAAAGAAGTCTTTCCAAATGCAATAAAAATACATCTCAAAAATGTGTATTTTGAGGTTGAAAATTGAAATCCTGTGTCCCTGACAATTATTGAGATTTTTTTAATGAGGACATTTTTAAAGAGGAGTAGGCACTATCTTTCTAAATTGGAAAGTCAAGAACACGCAGTTTCAGTTAGGATTATATTTAATGATTCTGAGGAAAAAATAGTCAAAATAAACCGCTTGCTTAAGACAGATTTTTTTTTTTTTTTTGACTTGTATTAAAACGTCCATGCTGATGGATGAGTTCAGCCACATAAAGTCATCAAAGGTCCAGGTTTCTTCTCAGACACCATTCCAGTATCTCCAGGATGTGGTTTTTCCCTCATAAAGATGACTACAGGAGCTTCAGCCACCAAATTGGAGTTCTAGGCAACAAGATGAAGAGAAGAAGAAAGTCCTGACCTTCTGTGTAGTAAAGAATTAACCTTATCCAAAGAGCAGTCTGGCTTTTGCCCTCAGTTACTGGGAGGTAATCTCTTAGTCCCTGAAATCTTCTGTGTGATAGGACTGTGTTTGTTTGCCTGGGCATTTTGGCCACTGGACAGTCTAACAATGTGATGTATGATGGAGGCCACCTGATATCCATTCTGATTGCTGGAGTTGTTAACCAACAACCTCTACCAGCGGATGGAGACTACAGATCAGTCACACAGGCAATATGTGATAGAGCCCAAATAAAAACTCTGGATGCCAGTCGGGTGCACTGGCTCAAGCCTGCAATCCCAGCACTTTAGGAGGCCGAGGCGGGCGAATCACAAGGTCAGCAGATCGAGACCATCCTGGCTAACATGGTGAAACCCCATCTCTACTAAAAATACAAAAAAATAGCCAGGCATGGTGGCATGCACCTGTAGTCCCAGACACTCGGGAGGCTGAGGCAGGAGAATCACTTGAACCTGGGAGGCAGAGGTTGCAATGAGCCAAAATCACACCACTGCACTCCAGCCTGGGCAACAGAGCAAGACTGGGTCTCAAAACAAACAAACAAACAAAAAACAAACTCTGGATGCCGGGGCTTGAGTGAGCTTCTCTGGATGGCAATACTTCAAGTGTATTGTCACACATCATAGCCAGAAGGAGGAAACACTGTCCATAACTTTACGGGGAGAGAGCAATTAGAAGTTCTGTATTTGGACCTGTCCTGAACCCTGTCTTACACATTTTTTACACTGAATAATTTTAATCTGTATCCTTTTCCTGTAATAAACCATACCTGGAACTAGAGCTACTTTACTCCATGAGTTCTGTGACTGCTTATAGTGAATTATTAAACCTGAGGATGATTTGGGAACCTCCAAATTTAAAATTGGTGTCAAATGTGAGGAAAGTCATGTTATCTGTGCTCCCTCTAAACTGCATAATTAGCTAAAACTATTACATTCTCCTTTTTTAAATGGACATTCCAGAGGTACCATATAACTCATCTACTCACTTCTCATTGGCCAGAACCTAGTCATATGGACACACCTATCTGCAAAGGAGACTGGGAAATGTAGTCTTTTGTCTGGGTATGTTTCTACTCTTAACAAATCAGGTTCTGTTACTTAGAAAGAGACAAATAATGGACTCAGACACTGCGATAAATCTACCTTCTATAAAAACACTGCAAAATATCTATAGTAATAAAAATTCTTCATTCACATATATATATGATAAGCAAAATTAGAAATCATGATGTTTTGAAGCAAATAATTTTTATTTAACAGAAAGCTTTAGTGTCAAATATCACTTTTTGCCATATAAAATTTTTTGTTGCTTCCAAGCATGATAACTTGACCTTTTACATGCTAAACATATTACAGTAGTTTCTTCTTATAAAATTGCATTTTCCATGGCTTTAGTTTCTCGTGATCAACTGTGGTCCAAAAATAGGTGGATACAGAACAGTAAGATATTTTGAGACAGAGAGAGACCACATTCATATAACTTTTATTATAATATATGGTTGTAATTATTACATTTCCTTATTAGTTATTATCAATCTCCTATTGTGCCTATTTATTAAAACTTATCAAGGGTATGTATATAGGAAAAACATGTATACAGAGTTTGATTCTACCTGTGGTTTCAGGCATCCACTGGGGGTCTTGGAATGAATCCTCCATGGATAAGGGAAGACTACAATAGTCTCGATATTTGCAAAAAAACAGAAGCAATAGGGTAGCAACTACATGTCAAGTGTGATGTGTTTGGAGTCATATAAAAGTTAATACTGTATCGGGGGAGTATTCTTTTCATTTTATAGGCAAGAAAACTGTAGCTCAGGGATGCCAATGTCTAACCCTCCAGAACTTGATAGATTCGGGGTCTAGTGTTCTTTTCAAATTATAGGCTTTCCACATAGACTCCAATTCACTGCTTTACTGAAGGTCAAGATGGATGCTATTTTAACTGGATAACAGCCTCTCACTACCTTGTTGGTCTGCTCTAATAGCACTGGAAGCACCTTTTGCTTCCCAAGGAAAGAAAGACTGTGTCCTAGATGAATTGTGTCAATAAACTGTTACAAGGCTACTTTTGCTCCTTCTGTCTCCTTTCAGACATGTATTTTATATCTGCCTTGTAAATTTAAGGCATGCAGTTGTTCTTTTTCAAGCTACATTTCTTTATGGTCCAGGAGTGATATTTCTAAATTCTACCCTGACTTCTCTGGACGCCCATTCTTCCACAGGGTCACCTCTATTGATTCACAATGAATTGGCTTTAAATCTGCCCCCTGAGTCTCTTAATCAGTCTATGGCATATATGTCCCCTGCACTAGAATTCTTTAAATTTCCACATTGCAACCAATTTGTAGTAGGTATAGATTTCATCTGATAAACTCGTACACAAGAATGTAGCTTTCTTTATAGAACTAAATTGATTTTATTGAATTTATTTATCTCAAAATGCTGACAATAACCCACCCATCTCCTTTTCCCAGCGATGGCTCTGAGGTTTTCTGTTTGTTTCTTTATTTGTTTGTTTGTTGTTTATTTGTTTTTGCAGGAGGCGGGGGTTATATGGTTCCTATGAGGTGGAAGAGGTGGCAGAGGGTGTGCTTCTAGTCCTTCCTGTAGTTGTCTCTCCACACTGCATCTATGAGACATCCTCATCCCCCTACAGTTTTTGTTATCGACCAAGTGCAGATCAGTGCTGGTGAGCCTAATCTCAACTCCACAGTCTCATCAAATCCGCTGCCCTCTAGCAACCACATCGAAGTCTTCCTAAACACTCGCGGAGACAATTTTCCTGCTTCCGCCCCTTGTGGAGATTCCAGGAACTCTGTACTGATAGGCCACACCTGTCTACTGAGGCATTTCATATAGCTGCTTCTCCAGCATGCCAAGCAATGGGAACTCCAAGGCCTCACAGCTTCCAAGGCCTCTGTCTAGCAGAGGACACAGGCTTTCTCTGCTCAGTTCTACCAACCCTATATAAGACTTCTGTTTTTTTCACCATATCCTCTCATCCTCCCATGAGAAGACAGGTTCCAAGTCCCTTCTTCAGAAACCCACCAGTATCTACACTTTCCTTCATTCCCTCTGTTCTGGGAAACTTTTCTAGTCTCAGGATCCAAAAGTGCCAGATACGAGTGGTTACATATCTCTATATCCTCAGTGGTTTCATGGTTTGAATTTTCTTTTTCGTTTTTTCTTTATTTTTTTTTTATTTTTTTTTTTTTTGAGACAGAGTCTCACTCTGTCTCCCAGACTGGAGTGCAGTGGCACAATCTCTGTTCACGGCAACCACCACCTCCTGGCTTTAAGTGATTTTCCTGCCTCAGCCTCCCTAATAGGTGGGATTACAGGCACCTGCCATTATGCCCAGCTAATTTTTTAATTTTTAGTAGAGACGGGATTTCACCATGTTGGCCAGGCTGGTTTTGAACTCCTGACTTCAAGTGTTTTGTCTGCCTCAGCCTCCCAAAGTGCTGGGATTACAGGTGTGAGCCACCGCACCCTGCCTGAATTTTCAAAATGCAAAAGCCTTGACTTTTTCTGCCATAACAACCCTTTTCTGGGTCATGGGTATTGGGTACACCGAGGCATAGTGCAGTCACCTTCAAGTAGCGCTCCCAGCACAACAGCATCAGCATTATCGGGGAACTTGTTAGAATGCACAATTTTAGTCCTCACCTCAGACCTACTGACTCCAAAGCTCTGGGAGTGACACTCAGAAATCTGTGATTTAAGGAGCCCCCCAGGGGATTCTAATGCAAGCTCAAGATTGAGAAACATAGTGCAAGCTTAGCTTCTAGAGTCAGACTTCTTCGGTCTTATAAGCTGTGTGACTCAGGACAAGAGGCTTAACATCTCTGTGCCTAGGTTACCACATCTATGAAATAAAGGTGATATTTGTATTTGCCTCAGATTGAGCCTTTTGTTATGAGTACATGGGTTAATACATATAAAGTACTTAGCATAGAACCTGGCATATAATAAGAACTAAAAATAGGTACTACTTTTTTTTTTTTTTTTTTTTTTTTTTTTGAGACGGAGTCTCGCTCTGTCGCCCAGGTTGGAGTGCAGTGGCGCGATCTCGGCTCACTGCAAGCTCCGCCTCCCGGGTTCCCGCCATTCTCCTGCCTCAGCCTCCTGAGTAGCTGGGACTACAGGCGCCCGCCACCGCGCCCGGCTAATTTTTTTTTTGTATTTTTAGTAGAGACGGGGTTTCACTGTGGTCTCGATCTCCTGACCTTGTGATCCGCCCGCCTCGGCCTCCCAAAGTGCTGGGATTACAGGCTTGAGCCACCGCGCCCGGCCAAAAATAGGTACTACTTTTATTATTATATCTTCTGACTGAATCTTAAATTGTGGGAGGGGTTGGTTGACAGGAGATGTCAGCGAAAGAGACATTAGTTACTATTTCAAATACACCAACCCACAAAATGTGAAGGAACTAAAACAGCCTCTTTCAATTTCTTTAAATGTATTATATAATTCTCATTTTGTGTTAGTTGGCCTTCTCACTTTTCTTAACTCCATATTAAAGATTGAATGGACCCACACAAAAAAAGGTTGTCTGAAATAAATCATTCAGTACTCTTACCATAAGAATACCATAATTATATTGGGACTAATTTTGATAGCTGTCAAACATCATTTCATCCACCTGCAAGCAACTGACCAAAGCACTTGTTTACTGGTTTTATGCATTCAGATATTGTGTGAAAGAATCAAACCACTGGCTGAGAAATTGGAAAGACTTTTAAAATGCAAATTCATTTCCCTCAATAGGATTTGACCTGTATTACCATATACTGGCTGAGATTGCTCTGGAGTCAATTACCTATACTGAAAAAAAAAATATTGCTCACTCATTTACACATGAGGTGAATTTAATTCTTCAAGGAGGTCAGTGTTCCATTTAGTAATTTAAGTAATTTACTAAACATTAGGTATTTACTCCAGTTTGCAGGAAACACTCGTCTCACCTGATTCATCAGCACACCGCTAAAGATGAGATCAGTTGCAGATTGGGAAACTCATACCTTCTGCAACTTTGCGGAGCGATTACCTGTGTGACCAACGACCCATCTCCTATTTAAGAGGGAGTGTCATCCTGATATCAACATTCTCTGTGAAGTTTTTCCACAAATAAAGGTTAGCTTTGTTAATTAAAGTCAAGGAAAATTGATAATGACTGGAAATCTTGGCCTTTATGATTTTCTTGTAGGTTATAGTCAAGAAGGCAAGAAACAGGAAAAAAAAAATCTGTAAGAATTACCTATATCTGGCCAGGCGCAGTGCCTCATGCCTGTAATCCCTGCACTTTGGGAGGCCGAGGCAGGTGGATCACCTGAGGTCAGGAGTTTGAGACCAGCCTAGCCAACATAAGGAAATCCTGTCTCTACTAAAAATACAAAAATTAGCCAGGTATGATAGCGCATGCCTGTAATCCCAGCTACTCGGGAGACTGAGGCAGGAGAATAGCTTGAACCTGGGGGTCAGAGGCTATAATGAGCTGAGATTGCACCACTGCACTCCACCCTGGGCAACAAGAGCGAAACTCCACCTCAAAAAAAAAAATTACCTACATCTTCTAAATCTTCCAACCATCTGCTTCACTTTGGCTGGATTTCTCCTACCAAATTCACAATAAAGAATCGTTTCAGGCATCCTACTGAAATCAGAAAAATATGTTGGAAAAAAAAAAAGATACATTATCCATCTAATGTGAAACATTTGGGTATTCAGAAATATCACGTTTTTCTCTAATCTTTTAAGCTTCTTGTTGGTGATATTTGGTATCATGAAAACATGACAACAATGAAGTTAAAACAAATTAAGTAAAATCACATTTTTAAGTTGGAGAGAACCCTACTGATTAACCATATCATCTAACTCTTTCATTTTAAATACAGGAAAACTCAAGGACTGCTTGCAAACTTAAACCCTTCCTAAAACACTGTGGATTTACAAACATATAGATGTAAATTTACAGACTTTGCAAACCTAATCTTTTTGTAAGTAGTGATACATCTGCATTTTCTAAGGACTCTCCTGGCCATTGGGGTTTCAGAAGCTGAGAAAGACCTAGTCTCCAACTCACACAGCATCTACCATATAACAGAAGAAGTAAGACACAGCAAATTGTAACACAAGGCACTAGTTTAATTTGAGGGTAAGCATCCTAGAATGGACCGACAAGGCATTATACTTAAAGATAGGTGGAAGAGAGATGATGAAAGACCTCAAATACTATGCCAAGGGAACTGGACCTTATCTATTACCAACAACAAACTGAGTTTATCATATATCTCTGTGCCTAATGTGCTACATCATTTCACATAATCTTTTTTTTTTTTTTTTTTTTTTTTTTTGAGACGGAGTCTGGCTCTGTTGCCCAGGCTGGAATGCAGTGGTACTGTCTCAACTCACTGCAGCCTCCGCCTCCTGAGTCCAACCGATTCTCCTGCCTCAGCTTCCCAAGTAGCTGGGATTACAGGCACCTGCCGCCATGCCTGGCTAATTTTTCAATTTTTAGTAGAGGCAGGGTTTTACCACACTGACCGGGCTGGTCTTGAACTCCTGACCTTGGGTGATCTGCCTGCCTCGGCCTCCCAAAGTGCTGGGATTTCAGGCATAAGCCACTGTGCCCAGCCTATGTAATCTTCATAATAACCCTGTGAGGTAGGTTCTATCATTTTTTTTATACATGAAGGAACCAAAGTAACAAGAGGTTAGTGAGTTGCCCAAGGTCAAACGGACAAATAGAAGAATATAGACTCAAACTTGTTTGACTCCAAGGCCCATTCCCTTAACTGTTTGTTCCTGAGCAGGAGAATTACATAATCAAGCTCTTCTTTTGGAAGATTAATTTGGCAACAGCACGAAGCATGCACTGTCTTTTTCCTGGTCCACAAGCAGGAATGCTTAACTACAGTTTCTTTTACCCATTTAGAGATTTATGAGAGAGTCATTTCATACTTCTTGGATTTAAAATGCTCATTTCACACATCTTTTGGCTTCAGCTTTTTTTTTTTTTTTTTTAATTTAAATCATGAACTGTGATCTGACCATTTTCTTATACTAGGGCTTTTTCTCTCTCTCCTCTATTTTATCTCAGTGGAGCCAGTTTCTCTCTCGGTGACCATTATTGGTTTCCAAAGGCCTTGGGCGAACAGACAAGGCTTCTCCCACCCAGGTTAATCACCAAAGGAGACACACAGAGGGGAGAGGAGAGGGATGGAATATGCTAATATAATTACAAACAATAGCAAACAAAGCTTCTCTAATCCATTAATGCTGAAATGTATTCGTTCAAACTAATTAGTTTTGGGGGGGACTGCTAATAAATCCTAATATTTCTCAAAGAGAAATGGCTTGTAATTCAATTTATATTAAGCTGTTAGTGAAGTTTACACTAATTAAATCTAGGCTTCCACAACAATTAATCCCAGGAATAATCTGAAAATGTAAATAATGTAATAAAGTAAATAACTCTGCATGACCCCCTAGAAGCAACAGGCAGCATGGGGGTAGCGGATGGCGATGAGTTTGTGTGCCGAGAGCAAAAGGAGAAACTGATTCTTGCCCTCTCAGAATGGAACATTTGCTCTTTAATGAGCATACCAATATTCTGCATGTATTTCCTCTAGAGAATGGATCTCCATTGTAAATGTTGAAGGTTAGCTCTGGAGATGTTTTCTATGAACGAATGGCTTGTCAAGGTGTGCCCTGGGAAGAAAATGGACTAAACAGTGTGGCAAAACAAGAAAATCTCCAAGGACAATGCCAGGCCTGAAGTCACATCCTAGCGTGTATATGCTGCTCTCTTTGTTTTGTCAAATTGCCTTCTGGTCTTCACACCAGTGAAAACACCTATTCATATGTGTACTTCCCCCTTCACTCCCATTCAACACCCCCAGCCCAAAGGGAATGATATGAGCACAGTTATATACATGCTGTTTTTCTGGGAGCCATTTTCCTAATATGGTCTATCTAAGCTATACAATGTATTTTTTGAAGTTGTGCAATGCCTTCCAAGTAAAACTTCACATAATCACAGGAGTTTTTGTTTTGTTTTGTTTTGTTTTGTTTTGATTTTTTTGAGAAGGAGTTTCACTCTTGTCACCCGGGATAGAGTGCAATGGCGCGATCTTGGCTCACCACAACCTCTGCCTCCTGGATTCAAGCAATTCTCCTGCCTCAGCCTCCTGAGTAGCTGGGATTACAGGCATGCACCACCACACCTGGCTAATTTTGCAATTTTAGTAGAGATGGGGTTTCTCCATGTTGGTCAGGCTGGTCTTGAACTCCCAACCTCAGGTGATCTGCCTGCCTTAGCCTCCCAAAGTGCTGAGATTTACAGGCGTAAGTCACTGTGCCCAGCCTCACAGGAGTTTTAAAAGGCTGTCTATGGAATAAAATATGTATCTACCAAAACAATTATCCTTTGTGTCCCAGTCTTTGGAGCTCTTCAGCATATGAAAAGCTAAAACCCCAGCCCTTGTGTTGCTTTGATGATAGTGTAGTTCTTAGATACGTAGCATTCACAGAGTAAATAAGACAAGCTGTTAGCCAAATCCCCTTGGGGCTAAGGTGAGCAAGGCCTGTGTCTCTCTTGATAACCCCACTGTCCCTCAAGAAGCCAACTCCTGTCCCCTCTGTTGGATCTCCCTTTGTGGAATTCCCTGTCCACGTTACAGTGCTGTGAAGATCGAGTGAGATGATGTTGTAGGGCTCTAATTGCCACAATTTTCTAAAAATGCGGCTATCATCTTTGAAGAATTGGTGAAGTGAATTCCAATTTTTCCTGCATATGTTTCCCCAAGTAACCAGTGTCTAAACAGGGAAGTGAAGATTTGAAAGATTCTGGAGAATCATTAGGCAAGTACAGTGTCTAGTTATTTAGAGTGCCATGCTGGGCATCTCCTTTTGTCACACTTAATTTTACTCTTAAAACCTTCCTCTAAAAGAGAAATGATTGCCCCCACTTTAGAGATGAGCACTTTGAAGCACCAAGAGAGTATCTTGCTCAGGGTCACACAACTTACCCATGACCAAACTTCACTTGGATGTTTGTCTATCTGAATTTCAGGTTGAAGTGTGACCTCCAATATTGGAGGTGGGACATAGTTGGAGGTGTCTGCGTCATGGGAGTGGATCCCTCAGGAATGGCTTAGTGCTCTCTTCAGGATGATAGGTGAGTTCTTACTCTGAGTTCACCTTGAGGCAGGAAAATAGGGTCTGGAGGCAGGGAACATAAGGCCAATTCACACTTCAGCTGTAACAGCAAATATCTTCTCCATTAGGGCATATGCCAGTAAATGACTTTGTAACTTTACTGCATCCTCTCCATTTACATAGGGAGTACCCCCAAGTAACCAATGGAATCCTCTATGGGGTATTTAAACTCCAAAAAATTCCGTAACAGGGCCTTTGAGCCCCTATGCTCAGGCCCGCTCCCACACTGTGGAGTGTACTTTCATTTTCAATAAACCTCTTCATTCCTTCCTTGCTTTGTTTGTGCATTTTGTTCAATTCTTTGTTCAAGATGCCAAGAACCTAGACATCCTCCACCGTTAACATATTTTGGCGAGCCAGCCAGGAGAAAAAGGTAAGCCCAAAGTTTGGAATTCATTTTTCTCCCTTTCCTTTCTGCTCCACACAAGGCTGTTCTCTCTCTCTCTGGCTCTCTCTATCTATCTATCTATCTCTCTTTCTTTCTCTCTCTCTCTCTACTTTTCCTTTCCAAACCCTTTGGGGCAGCACCTAAATATGGAAGCAACTGCAGGTTTCTGGCCATGGCCAGTGAAACTAAGGGGTTTCCATGTGGAGAAGCCTGACCACCACCACCAGTTCACTTCAGGAATCTGGGTCTTTTCTCATTTTATTTTCCTCTCTTTCTTTTTCAGTCTTTGAGCAGCTGTTTCCCAGTTGTTCCTTGGAAATTAAGGGCAACTGGGTGGGGTCACTTCCCAGTACTGCCTGAAGGTCTATGAATGAATAGGAATAATTACCCTGGCTGGAAGGGGAAGGACTTTTTATCTTTTCTAGGCAAGGTCCCTAATCCCTGTGGCAGTGGAGCTCACAGCTGGGAGCAAATTCTCACAGGTTTCAGGGGACTTAAAACTTCTTTTCTTATGCTAAATTCTTCCCTTATTCTACTCGACTGGCTAAGGAACAAAAAGGCCCACCCGGCATCCAGTTCTTGTTACATGGCTACTCTTATAAATCTCATAGTATGTTTTGGAGGAGAAACCTGCATGTGGAGTGTGCACTTAAGGCCAGAGACATCTGGAACTCTAAGGTTGGACCCCACAGGAGGATGCTCCAGGGGTTCTGTGAACCTTAAACTCTCCAAAGGGCTGCCCTTGGCAGAGATTCTGAGGTCTCGTATTAAACCCTCGTTAGAATCTTCTCTCGCAGTTGCAATGCTGGCTTGGCCCTAGAATTGTTTAGAATCTGAAGTTTACTGTCTAATGGGAAAGTGGAGTGGCGTTGCAGGTATCCAGGCTTTTGTGCTGCTGTTGTAAGCAGGGGGCCTGGTTAACGTGTGATACCTTCCTTTGGTACTGTTTGGCCCCAGTGCTCTTTGGAGTCTGGGGAAGGTTAGCCTCTGAAAATCAAAGCCATGGAGACTGCTTTACCCAAAATTTTGGTTCACAGCCTTCCTTGTGTAGGATACAGTACATTCCTATTCAAAAGTTTTAGCCTGTTAACTTCCTTTAAAATACAAGAGGGGGACAATTGTTAAATACAATGAGTTCTGAGTTCCTCTTCAAAGAACCAATATGTCAGTATGTTCAGCTTCCCTGTTCTTTGTTCTCCACTTTAAAGTTTAACTTCCTTGTTCTTTATGTCTCCTTGCCCCTAGTTTCAGTCTACAACCTCCTCCTAGCCTCTGTCAACTGTTATATCCTTAGTCATCCTTATTCACCTGCTCTGTAACTGTCCTTCCTGCCGAAACTACTCACCCCGCCACTCCAGCTCATACCCCTGCTCTCTTTATAATAGCCAGTTGGAACTAGCTTAGGCCGTGTGGTCCAACCCTAGCCAATAGGGGAAAGACACAGCAGTAGAGACTAGCTGTGTCAGGAATAAAAACCCCCTACCCCTCCCTTGTCCAGTGTGCTCTCGCCATTGCTCCATCCATGAGACTCATCCTTCTATAGAAGTGAATTGCCTTGCTGAGAAAACTTTTGCCTGAGTGCTATTTTCACTTGGCGGCACTGAGTATTTATTTCCAATACTTGGATTATCCACTGGGGCAAAATAAAACTAGCAAGCTTATATGGCTATCTCATGGCTAAGGTTCCAAGTTATTGGGTCTTCATTTATGTATGTGTATACATGTCTAGATGTGTTTATTTGTATGTACACTTATTGTTATACATTGTGTCTACCAAACTGGCTTATAAGTAAAAAAAAGCTCATAAATTAGTAAGTCTAAGCAATTTTCAAGTTCACGTAACCTAAGTATAACTTTACTAAACAAGCTAGCTTTAAAATTACTGGTGAAATTAAAATAGAAATGGCTTCAGAATTGTCAGCATACATTTTGTCTGAATTTTATGTTTGTCTTTGCTAGATATTTTAAAATGACAGTGTTAATTCAGGCTGGGAGCTGCTTAGGGGGAGTCTGCTTCCCATTCTATTCAAAGTCTTACTGAGATAAATGCATATCTGATTGCTTCCTTTGGAAAGGCTAATCAGAAACTCAGAAGAATGCAACAGTTTGTCTCCTACCTGTGATCTGAAAGACCCCAAGCGCCCTCACTGCCTCGAATTGTCCCACTTTTCTGGACCAAACCAATGTTCATTTTACATATGTTGATTAATGACTCCCGTGTGAAAAGTAAAAATTAAGTACAGTGAATGAGATAAATGTTTTAGGTAGACTTTTTGTGTAAATTAAAATTTTAAAGTTATTTTTAATGCTCATGTAATATCTTGGTCATTTGCAATTAAGAAGGGTTGTAATATGGGGAAATATGTTTCTAAAATTATAGAATTGTTCTTATCTATAAATGCCCACATCTAATAGCTCAGGATTTCTTGCTTTTTAGGGTTTCACTGAAGTTTTAGCTTACTAAAGATAAAAATTTTAGTTAACACATAATTCTGTATACAAAATATGCCAGAAAGGGTTATATTATTAGAAAAAAAACGAATAACTTTGTCTAATTTAGAAGTTATGTAAAAGTTAGTTCAAATTTCAGATTTTAAAAGGTTATTTATAAAACAATGTAGTAAGGTACCATCAAGTAGGGGAGAAATATGTGGGAAAAGTTTAAATAATAAAATATTCTTTAAAATCTAATAAAGATGACTGGGCACGGTGGCTCAAGCCTGTAATCCCAGCACTTTGGGAGGCCGAGATGGGTGGATCACGAGGTCAGGAGATCGAGACCATCCAACACGGTGCAACCCCGTCTCTACTAAAAAATACAAAAAAAAACTAGCCTGGCGAGGTGGCAGGGGCCTGTAGTCCCAGCTACTCGGGAGGCTGAGGCAGGAGAATGGCGTAAACTCGGGAGGCGGAGCTTGCAGTGAGCTGAGATCCGGCCACTGCACTCCAGCCCGGGGACAGAGCGAAACTCCGTCTCAAAAAAAAAAAAAAAAACCTAATAAAGAATTGGAAACATTTGGCTAATTAACATTTTCATAGTAAAAGCTCTTAGTCTTGATTAAAGTAAAAGAAGACAAGAAGACAAATAGAATTTGAGTAATATTTCTCTCTCTGCCTAATTTCTCCAAAATTTGTGAAGTATATGTGAATATTCTTAATTCATGGCAATGTGTTTGTTTGCATACAGTCAAGCAGGGTCGCCAGGGCACTAAGGAAGAGAGAATCCAGAAATCTGGCATGCCAGCAAAAGGTTAAGAATTTCTTACCAGTCAGTCTCTGGCCTATCTCTCTTCTTGTCAACTGGTTAAATATAAAGTAAAAGTCACTATATAGCTCCTCTGTAAAGTTTTAAATTAATTGGTTTAATGATAATAAGATCTTAAATCATATATTTTGTCTGAGAAGTAAAAAATGTAATGCCTTTTATTTAGTTTGTGTGACTTGAGTAATCTTTGGGAAATAAAGATGGTTTTAAAGATTATTGGTGAAACACAGTTGTCTTCAAAAAGTAAATATGTGGTCTAAATTATGTTCAAATATTAGGTTTGCTCAATGCTTTAAGGTCATAAGCTACTTCTTTGGCTTTTGAAAATTGTTTAACTTGCCTGCTTTTCCAGGTATGCCCTGAGGACATGTGGAGTTGGCCACATCCTAGCTATGCTGGACACAGTCAAACCTTATCAGAACGTAATTTACCAGGTTTTACATTAAAGTTAAAATTGCTAAGAGTCACCATTGTAACATGCAATTAAGACTACTGGAAACAGATTTACATGCAAAGTGTGTAAGAACAGTAAAATGTGTTTTTTTAGTAAAAGGTTATAAGAAGGTATGGAAATGTAAACTTTTGCCTAGGGTTAAAGGATTGTTTTAAGTTAGGTGGGGAAACCTAAAGGCTTGAAGAAGTGGTGGAAAAATAGTGGAAATTAATTTTGTAGAAGAGGTTCTCCATGTGAACATGGTGACTACATTCAAAGGGGTTATAAAAGGTTTTTGCTTCTTTAAAACTTCTAAGTCATCATTTTGGCAAAATAAATAACTATGGTAATCTGGAATTCCAAAATCAAACTTCAGTTTCAAAATTACTCTCACTGGCACCTGACTTTTCAAACACTTCAGAGGGCCCCTGAAGTGTCTAGAAAAGAGAGGTAAACAGGATTATTTAACCAGCTTAGGCAGATTGGATTGCCAAAATGATGCTCAATTTTCTGTAGGTTATATTTTTGTGAGTAATACTAATATATGTTCCAAGATTATATGGGATTTCTAAAATTCTAATGTCTAAGTATATGTTATTAGTTATAATTATGGTTATTATGTTAAGTTATTGTAAACCATAAAAATAACCAAATTTTCTTGTCAGTGCTATGCACCTAATTTGGAAAAACAACTAGTATCCAAGAGGATATAAGTCTAATGTTGATTAAGCATGGATTCATGGAGAACCAGGATGGCCACCTTGTTCTTCCTGAGTCCTTAAAGCTTTTATTATTAAGAGTTCTGCGTTCCATGACTCATCATGGAAAAGATAAAATTATCCAAATTGAATACATTGGTATAGTGATGTACAAATTGTTTAAAATGGTTTATATCCAATTCTTGATCCCATATTCCTGGGAAAACAATTAAAGCTTCAGGTACATTTGGTCACCTGATGGGCCAATTAAATATTTTATAAAGGGATTTCATTCTATTGTTATTTTCAATGCGTGTTTTCTGGTTGTATAAAAGCTATCCCATGGAAAAAGATGGATGTTATAACAGTAGATTATTATGCTACAGTGTATTTTCACCAGGTAAAGAAAGCTTATTATGGTTTGAATCTTCTGGAAACATCAGGAAAAGACTGTCCTTGCCATCCACACTACAACAAAACTTCAAGACCTTGAACTTTGGGTTCATAATCTCACCCCCTCTTTGGTCCCTCCACACTTTCAGAACTGTGCTCCCATTGGAACCCTTGAGATAAAGTTAAGCAGGAAAATGTCTCCCAAGAAAAGGATAGCATCCTTGATGTGAACAGCTTTCTCCAAGTTCACAGGTTAAGACTTATACTGTCATGAAACTCTTATCTTTGAATATTTTTCTCTTGCTTATGCCCCTACCAATAATAGATGTGGAAAGGGGACCTGTTATGTACACTAATGGAGTGTACTTTTATTTGTGAAGGGGTTTGCAGCCAGCTTTATACATGGATAACCTTATACTTTGATAGATAAAAGATGAAGGCCCAATGCCAAATGTCCATCAGTGACAGACTGGATTAAGAAAATGTGGCACATATACACCATGGAATACTGTGCAGCCATAAAAAAGGATGAGTTTGTGTCCTTTGTAGGGACATGGATGCAGCTGGAAACCATCATTCTCAGCAAATTATCGCAAGAACAGAAAACCAAACACCACATGTTCTCACTCGTAGGTGGGAATTGAACAATGAGAATACTTGGACTCTGGAAGGGGAACATCACACACCGGGACCTATTATGGGGAGGGGGGAGGTGGGAGGGATGGCATTGGGAGTTATACCTGATGTAAATGACAAGTTGATGGGTGTTGACGAGTTGATGGGTGCAGCACACCAACATGGCACAAGTATACATATGTAACAAACCTGCACGTTGTGCACATGTACCCTAGAAAAAGTATAATAAAAAAATTAATAAATAAAATAAATAAATAAAAAAGAAACTTTAATAGTATATATGTGGCCTCATAATCAGTCAAAAAACAAAACATTGGTTCACCCCTCTTAACCCACATCATGGGTTAAAGAAAACATTGCTAGAAGGTCTTCACTATTCTAAAGGGACATCATTTGTTAGGTCCTATTTCCATGGTTTAAAATAAAAGAAGCAATGACTAGAAATGTATCCCTCATGATAGGTTCTATAGCAAATTCTACTGTAAAGGCTACAGTTATACAGTAGACTTTAAATTCTCTTGTGAAAGTTATGATAGAATTGGCTAAACAGAGAAATATCTGTGTAGCTGCTGGCACTTGTGGCCTATGGAGAAATACATCAAATGAAGATTATAGAAATTCATTGGTAGGAGATTAACAAAGAGACTGCTTAGTAAAGTGAGCAAACTCTTTATCTAGCTCATTCTTTGACCTATTTGATTTTAGGAGGTTTGGTTTAGGAGGACCTTGGGTAAGGAGCATACTCTAAACTCTCGGTATTATCTTCCCAATAGTCATAACAGTGATCTCTCTGGTGTGCTGAATTTTCTCAAAGGTTTTAAATGCTTGCCTGCAGCCATCTCTAAAACGTCAGATGGTCTCTCTTCAACTGGAATAACAGGAGCTGAAAGAAATGTGCAACCATAAGGACACCAGAACCTGCAAATGACGTGCTCAGACCGGAAACCCAAAATGACGATAACTGAGAGTAACACTAGGACCCTAAGTTTTAGTCCCACTCTTACCTGAAAAAACCCGACCGAAAAAGGAGAATTTTTTAAACAAAATTCAGAGAGGCCATAATTTTTGACTAAGCTCATGCACTAAGCCCCAACAAACCAAATCAAACCAAACCAAAATGGAGTTGCTTGTGCTAAGAAACACATAGATTCTAGAACAAATCACATTTTTTCTCCTGCAAATCTCTGTAACAAACATTTCTAACAGCATAGGTATCCACCGCCTGAAGTCCCCATTAAATCTTTTAACCAAATTCATTTCCTCTCACCTAAAAACTATCAAGTTTCAGATGATCATGCAACAAAGGTTTCAGCCACCTCCAGGTGAAGATACCACCCCTGGCCATCAGGAAGCTACCCTGCCTCCACTAGATAGAGCAAGGTGAGAGTTCCATAATCCCCAACAGGCAGGGTCTACACTCTAAGCCAGCATAAAGTGGTTACAGAAAAAAGACTATTGGTCCCTCTGCCTCCCATAAAGATTTACGGGGATCACATCTCTCAGTGGGGAGATGAGGCAGAAAAATAGGGTCTGGAGGCAGGGAACATACGCCAATTCACATTTCAACTATAACAGGAAATATTCTCTGTATAGGGCATATGCCATGAGTAACTTTGTAACTTTACTTCATCCTCTCCAATTATATAAGGCATACCCCAAGTAACCAATGGAATCCTCTAGGGGGTATTTAAACTCCAAAAAAATTCTGCAGCAGGGCCTTTGAGTACTCAGGCCCACTCCCACACTGTGGAGCATACTTTCATTTTTAGTAAAACCCTTCATTCCTTCCTTGCTTTGTTTGTGCATTTTGTTCAATTCTTTATTGAAGACACCAAGAACCTGGACACCCTCCACTGTTAACAACATGAGATCTGACTGTTTTTGAGTATGGCAATTACCCCCTTCTGTCTCTCTCACTTCCTCTCTTACCATGTGATACACTGGATCCACATTGCCTTCTGCTATGAGTGGGAGCAAAGGAGACCCTATTTGGGAGCAGATATTTGCATAATGCTTCCTGTACAGACTGCAGACTCATGAGCCAAAATGAACCTCTTTAATTACTCAGCCTCAGGTACTTCTTTATGGTAATACAGAAGCAGACAAATAATAGAAAATTGGAACTGAGGAGTGGGGCATTGCTACAAAGAGATCTAAAAATGCAGAAGTGGCTTTGAGATTGGGTAATGGGCAGAGGTTGGAAGTGTTTAGAGGGCTCAGAAGAAGATAGGAAAACAAGAAAAAGTTTAGAAGTTCTTCAAGGCTTGTTACGTGGTTGTGACCAAAATGCTGATAGAAATACGAATAATGAAAGCCAGGCTGATGAGGTCTCAGATGAAAACAAAAAAATTACTGGGAACTGGAGCAAAGGTCATCCTTGTTACACCCTGGCAAAGAATTTGGCTGCATTGTGTCCATGTCCTAGGGATTTGTGGAAGGTTTAAATTAAGAGTGATGCCCTAGGGTATCTGGTGGAAGAAATTTCTAAGCAGAAAAGTATTCAAGAAGTGGCCTGGCTGCTTCTAATATCATATCGTCAGATGCAGGAGAAAGGAATGACATAAAGTTGGAATTTATATTTAAAAGGGAAGCAGAGCATAGAAGTTTAAAAAATTTGCAGCATGGCCATGTGGTAGAAGGAAAGAGCATTTTCAGGAGAGGAATCCAAGCAGGCTCCAGAGCAACCACTTGCTATGGAGATTAGATGACTAAAAGGGAGCCAGGTGCTAATATCCAAAACAATGGGGAAAAGGCCCTAAAGACATTTCAGAAGTCTTCTGGAAGTCCTTGCCCTCTGTGATTGTTAATATTAAGTGTCAACTTGATTGGATTGAAGGATGCAAAGTATTGTTTCCGGGTGTGACTGTGTGGGTGTTGCCAAAATAGATTAACATTTGAGTCAATGTACTGGGAGAGGCAGACCCACCCTCAATCTAAATGGGTACCATTAATCAGCTGCCAGCATGGCTAGAAAAAGCAGGCAGAAGAAGGTAGAAAGAGCAGACTTACTGAGTCTTCTGGTCTTCATTTTTCTCCCATGCTGGATGCTTCCTGCCCTCAAACATTGGACTCCAAGTTCTTCAGCTTTTGAACTCTTGGACCTACATCAGTGGTTTGCCAGGGACTCTCGGACCTTTGGCCACAGACTGAAGGCTACACCGTCAGCTTCTCTACTTTTGAGGTTTTGGGACTTGGACTGGCTTCCTTGCTCCTCAGCTTGCAGTTGGCCTATTATGGGACTTCACCATGTCATCATGTGAATCAGTACTCCTTAATAAATGCCCTTTCATATATTCATCTATGATATTTGTTCTGTCCCTCTAGAGAGCCCTGACTAATACAGATTTTGGTAGCAGAAATGGTTCTAGAGGAACAGAATTTTAAGGATGGATATTTTAAATCGGTTTTGGGGTTTCTGGAGTTGACTGCTTAATCTGATTAGACCCAAAAATGTTAAGGACTCTACTTCGAATAGTATGGAGAGCACTGATAGTCCTTGGCATGAACTGTTCAGAGAGTTATGCAAAATAAGTGCATTTGATACTCCTGATTCACTGCTCTTGAGAGGCAAGAAATTTAGTGACTCTATACATATCTTTGACCATATGTGGAGCACCAAGGAATATTATGAAATTGGTGGGTTGCTCCTAAGTTTACACAGTGCTGAAAGAAAATGATGAGCTTAGGGATTCTCACTCCCTGCTCCAGAAGCAAGTACCGAGCCTCAAATCTTCTAAGACTGCCCTGAGTGAGAGAGTCTTATCTCCTGCAGACAAAGAGCTGCAATTGTGGAAGATCAGACACAAGTTCTTATCATGAAAGTGGCTGACCTGCAATGAAAGGTACATGCTCAGTCTTGCCAGGTGTCTACAATTTGTTAAGGTGAGGGCATTGATTGGAAAAGAATGGGACCCTATAACTTGGAATGGAAATGTGTGGGAGGATCCAGATGAAGCTGAGAGCACTGAGCTCCTACATTCTGATAAGCCTTTTTTCCCAGAGGAAACAGCCTCCCCAAACCCAGTGGTAGCAACATCCCCTCCCCCACCCACTCTGCCATCAGCCTTTTCACCCTCTGTCTGAGGAGATTAACCATGCACTGCCTGAGGCAACAGTACACTACCAACAATTTATTCTGTTAATCTTTTTCCCATCTTTCCTCAAGGAGTTCTCAGGCCTTTTACCAGGGTAACTGTGCATTGGGGAAAGGGGAATGATCAGACCTTTTAGGGAGTACTGAACACTGACTCTGAGCTGGTATTGATGTCAGGGAACATAAAACATCATTGTGGTTTTCCAGTTAAAGTAGGGGTTTGTGGAGGTCAGGTAATTAATGGAGTTTTAGCTTAGGTCTGACTTACAGTGAGTCCAGTGTGTCCCTGGAGTCATCCTGTGGTCATTTCCCCAGTGCCAGAATGCATAGTTGGCACGGATATACGTAGCAGCTAGAACAATTCCCACGTTGGCTCCCTAACTGGTAGGGTGAGGGCTATTATTGTTGGAAAGGCCAAATGGAAGCCATTAGAATTGCCTCTACCTAGAAAAATAGTAGGTCAAAAATAATATCACATCCCTGGAGGGACTGCAGAGATTAGTGCCACCATCAAGGACTTGAAAGACACAGGGGTCATGATTCCCACCACATCCCCATTCAACTCTCCTATTTGGACTGTGCAGAAGACAGGTGAATCTTGGAGAATGACAGTGGATTATAAGCTTAACCAAATGGTGACTCCAATTGCAGCTGCTATACCAGATGTGGTTTTATTGCTTGAACAAATTAACACATCTCCTGGTAACTGGTATGCAGCCGTTGATTTGGCAAAAGCTTTTTTTCTCCATTCCTATCCATAAGGCCCACCACAAGCAATTTGCCTTCAGCTGGAAAGGCCAGCAATATACCTTCACTGTTCTACCTCATGGGTATATCAACTCTCTGACTTTGTGTCATACTTTTGCTTGCAGAAAACTTGATTGTTTTCCCTTCCACAAGATATCCCACTGGTTCATTACATTGTGATATTATGCTGATTAGATCCAGTGAGCAAGAAGTTGCAAACTTACTGGACTTATTGGTGAGACATTTGCATGCCAGGGGATGGGAAATAAATCTGACTAAAATTCAGGGACCTTCTACCTCAGTGAAATTTCCAGGGCTCTAGTGGTTTGGGGCGTGTTGAGATATTCCTTTAAATGTGAAGGATAAGTTGCTGCATTTGGCCCCTCCTACAACCAAGAAAGAAGCATAATGCCTAGTGGGCATATTTGGATTTTGGAGGCAACACATTCCTAATCTGGGTGTGTTACTTTAGCCCATTTATCAAGTGACCCAAAAGGCTGCCAGTTTTGAGTGAAGTCCAGAACAGAAGGTTCTACAACAAGTCCAGGCTGCTGTGAAAGCTGCTCTGCCACTTGGCCATATGACCCAGTAGATCCAATGGTTCTTGAGATAGGGATGCTATTTGGAGCCTTTGGCAGGCCCCATAGGTGAATCACAATGGAAGGCTCTAGGATTTTGGAGCAAGGCCTTGCTATCTTCTGCAGATAACTACTCTCCTTCTGAGAGACAGTTCTTGGCCTCTTACTGGGCTGTGGCAGAAACTAAATGTTTGACTACAGGACATCAAATCACCATGCAACCTGAACTGCCTATCATGAACTGGGTGTTTTCTGACTCATCTAGCCACAAAGTGGGATGTGCACAGTAGAATTCCATCATCAAATGGAAGCGGAATATAAGTGATCAGGCTCAAGCAAGTCCTGAAAGCATAAGCAAGTTACATAAGGAAGTGGCTCAAATGCCCACGGTCTCCACTCTTGCCACCCTACTTTCTCTCCCCTACCTGCACCGATGGCCTCATAGGGAGTTCTCCATGATTAGTTGACAGAGGAAGAGAAGACTAGTACCTCGTTTACAGATGGTTCTGCATAATATGCAGGCATCACCTGAAAGTGGACAGCTGTAGCACTACAGCCACTTTCTAGGACATCCCTGAAGGACAGTGATGAAGTGAAGGGAAATCTTCTCAGTGGACAGAACTTTGAGCAGTGCACCCAGTTGCGCACTTTACTTGGAAGGAGAAATGACCAGATATGTGATTATATACTGATTCCTGGACTGTAGTCAGTGGTTTGCCTGAATGTTCAGGGACTCGGAAGAAGCATAATTGGAAAATTGGTGACAAGGAAATTTGGGAAAGAGGTATGTGGATAAACCTTTGTGAGTGATCAAAAACTTCGAAGATGGTTGTATCCCATGTGAGTGCTCATCAAAGGGTGACCTCAGTAGAGGAAGATTTTAATAATTAAGTGGATAGGATGACTTTTTCTGTGGACACCACTCAACCTCTTTCCCTAGCCACCCCTGTCATCACCCAATAGGTCCATGAACAAAGTAATCATGGTGGCAGGCATGGAGGTTATGCATGGGCTCAGCAACATAGTCTTCCACTAACTAGGTAATAATATTTTGCAGGGCTGGGGCAAAGTTCTCCAGAAGGTTGTGTATTCTTTGAATCAGCATCCAATATATGGCACTATTTCTCCCATAGCCTGTATTCACAGATCCAGGAATCAAGGTGTGGAAGTGGAAGTGGAACCACTCACCATCACCCCTAGTGACCCACTAGCAAAATTCTTGCTTCCTACCACATTATGATTTTCTGGCCTACAGGCCTTAGTTCTAGAGGAGGAATGCTGCTGCTAGGAGACACAACGATTCCATTAAACTGGAAGTTAAGATTGCCACCTGGCCACTTTGGGGTCCTACTTCTAAATCAACAGGTTAAGAAGGGAGTTACAGTGTTGGCTGGGGCGACTGACCCAGACTATCAAGATGAAATTAGTCTACTATTCCACAATGGAGGTAAGGAAGAGTATGAGTGGAATACAGGACATCCCTTAGGGCGTCTTTTAGTGTTATCATGCCCTGTGATTAAGGTCAATGGGAAACTACAGCAGCCCAATCCAGGCAGGACCATAAATGGTCCAGACCCTTTAGGAATGAAGGTTTGGATCACTCTACCAGGTAAAAATCCATGACCTGCTGAGGTACTTTCTGAATGCAAAGGAAATACAGAATGGATAGTAGAAGGTAGTCATCAATAACAACTATGACCATGTGACCAGTTGCAGAAATGAGGACTTAATTGTCATGAGCATTTCCTCCTTATTTTCTTAAGAACATGTTTATGCAGGTATACACTTGTACTAAGAAAATATCTTTATTTTCCAACACTATGTTGAATAGGAGTGGTGAGAGAGGGCATCCCTGCCTTGTGTCAGTTTTCAAGGGGAGTGCTTCCAGTTTTTGCCCATTCAGTATGATATTGGCTGTGGGTTTGTCGTAAATAGTTCTTATTATTTTGAGATATGTTCCATCAATACCAAATTTATTGAGAGTTTTTATCATGAAGGGCTGCTGAATTTTGTCAAAGGCCTTTTCTGCATCTATTGAGATAATCATGTGGTTTTGGTCTTTGGTTCTGTTTATATGCTGGATTACATTTATTGATTTGCATATGTTGAACCAGCCTTGCACCCCAGGGATGAAGCCCACTTGATCATGGTGGATACGCTTTTTGATGTGCTGCTGGATTTGATTTGCCTGTATTTTACTTAGGATTTTTGCATTGATGTTCATCGGGGATATTGGTCTAAAATTCTCTTTTTTTGTTGTGTCTCTGCCAGGCTTTGGTATCAGGATGATGTTGGCTTCATAAAATGAGTTAGGGATAATTCCCTCTTTTTCTATTGATTGGAATAGTTTCAGAAGGAATGGTACCAGCTCCTCCTTGTACCTCTGGTAGAATTCAGCTGTGAATCTGTCTGGTCCTGGAGTTTTTTTTTTTTTGGTTGGTAGGCTATTAATTATTGCCTCAATTTCGGAGCCTGTTATTGGTCTATTCAGGTATTCAACTTCTTCCTGATTTAGTCTTGGGAAAGTGTATGTGTCCAGGAATTTATCCATTTCTTCTAGGTTTTCTAGTTTATTTGCATAGAGGTGTTTATAGTATTATCTGATGGTAGTTTGTATTTCTGTGGGGTTGGTGGTAATATCCCCTTTATCACTTTTTATTGCATCTATTTGATTCTTCTCTCTTTTCTTCTTTATTAGTCTGGCTAGCGGTCTATCAATTTTGTTGATCTTTTCAAAAAAACAGCTCCTGGAAGTTCTGGCCAGGGCAATCAAGCAGGAGAAAGAAATAAAGGGCATTTGATTAGCAAAAGAGGAAGTCAAATTATCCCTGTTTGCAGATGACATGATTGTATATTTAAAAAAACCCATCGTCTCAGCCCAAAATCTCCTTAAGCTGATAAGCAACTTCAGCAAAGACTCGGGATGCAAAATCAATGTGCAAAAGTCACTAGCATTCTTATACACCAATAAAAGACAAACAAAGAGCCAAATCATGAGTGAACTCCCATTCACAATTGCTTCAAAGACAATAAAATACCTAGGAATCCAACTTACAAGGGATATGAAGGACCTCTTCAAGGAGAACTACAAACCACTGCTCAATGAAATAGAAGAGGACACAAACAAATGGAAGAACATTCCATGCTCATGGATAGTAAGAATCAACATCATGAAAATGGCCATACTGCCCAAGGTAATTTATAGATTCAATGCCATCCCCATTAAGCTACCAATGAATTTCTTCACAGAATTGGAAAAAACTACTTTAAAGTTCATATGGAACCAAAAAAGAGCCCGCATTGCCAAGACAGTCCTAAGCCAAAAGAACAAAACTGGAGGCATCACGCTACCTGACTTCAAACTATACTACAAGGTTACAGTAACCAAAACAGCATGGTACTGGTACCAAAACAGAGATATAGACCAATGGAACAGAACAGAGCCCTCAGAAATAATACCTCACATCTACAACCATTTGATCCTTCAGAAACCTGACAAAAACAGGAAATAGGGAAAGGATTCCCTGTTTAATAAACGGTGCTGGGAAAATTGGCTAGCCATAAGTAGAAAGCTGAAACTGGATCCCTTCCTTACACCTTATACAAAAATGAATTCAAGATGGATTAGAGACTTAAATGTTAGAACTAAAACCATAAAAACCCTAGAAGGAAACCTAGGCAATATCATTCAGGACATAGGCATTGGCAAGGACTTCATGTCTAAAACACCAAAAGCAATGGCAACAAAAGCCACAATTGACAAATGGGATCTAATTAAACTAAAGAGCTTCTGCACACCCAAAAAAAAAAAAAAAAAAAAAAACTACCATCAGAGTGAACAGGCAACCTAGAGAATGGGCAACAATTTTTGCAATCTACTCATCTGACAAAGGGCTAATATCCAGAACCTACAAGGAACTCAAATAAATTTACAAGAAAAAAACAAACGACCCCATCAAAAAGTGGGCAAAGGATATGAACAGACATTTGTCAAAAGAAGAAGACATTTATGCAGCCAACAGACACATGAAAAAATGCTCCTCATCACTAGCCATCAGAGAAATGCAAATCAAAACCACAATGAGATGCCATCTCACACCAGTTAGAATGGCAATCATTAAAAAGTCAGGAAACAACAGGTGCTAGAGAGGATGTGGAGAAATAGGAACACTTTTACACTGCTGGTGGGACTGTAAACTAGTTCAACCATTGTGGAAGACAGTGTGGCGATTCCTTGAGGATCTAAAACTAGAAATACCATTTGACCCAGACATCCCATTACTGGGTATACACCCAAAGGATTATAAATCATTCTGCTGTAAAGACCCATGCACACATATGTTTATTGTGGCACTATTCACAATAGCAAAGACTTGCAACCAAACCAAATGTCCATCAATGACAGACTGGACTAAGAATATGTGGCACATATACACCATGGAGTACTATGCAGCCATAAAAAGGGATGAGTTCATGTCCTTTGTAGGGACATGGATGCAGCTGGAAACCACCATTCTCAGCAAACTATCGCAAGAACAGAAAACCAAACACCGCAGGTTCTCACTCATAGGTGGGAATTGAACAATGAGAACACTTGGACACAGGAAGGGAAACATCACACACCGGGACCTGTTGTGGGGTGGGGGGAGGGGGGAGGGATAGCATTGGGCAATATACCTAATGTAAATGACGAGTTAATGGGTGCAGCACACCAACAAGG
Organism: Macaca fascicularis; assembly: GCF_037993035.2. NCBI lineage: Eukaryota > Metazoa > Chordata > Mammalia > Primates > Cercopithecidae > Macaca > Macaca fascicularis. Next base: position 149,826,806 of record NC_088381.1, on the reverse strand, counting down.
CACATGTATACATATGTAACAAACCTGCACATTGTGCGAATGTACCCTAGAACTTAAAGTATAATAAAAAAGGAAAAAAAAAAAAAAAAGAAAATATCTTCATTTTTTTTTATCATGTGACATAAGATCTATTGACTTTATATCAGCATTGAAGTGTTGTTGACTTTATATAATAGCATTATGTTAAGAATTAGTGCACTTCTGGTTGTACAAAGAATAGCTGTATTATGTTAGGTATAATTATGACCTTATTATTTGTGTTTATTTGAAGATTATGTATGATTTCAAGAGATGTGTATGGGTTCGAGTTGACAAGGGGTGAACTTGTGATTGTTGATATTGTCAATTTGATTGGATTGAAAGATGCAAAGTATTGTTCCTGGGTATGTCTGTGAGGGTGTTACCAAAATTAATTGACATTTGAGTCAGTGGACTGAGAGAGACAGACCCACCCTCAGTCTAGGTGTGCATTATGGAATCGGTTGCCAGCATGGCTAGAAAAAGTCGGCAGAAGAAGGTGGAAAGGGCAGACTTGCTGAGTTTTCTGGCCTTCATCTTTCTCCCGTGCTGGCTGCTTCCTGCCCTCAAACATTGAACTCCAAGTTCTTCAGCTTTTAGACTCTTGGACTTACACCAGTGGTTTTCTAGGGCCTCTCAGGCTCAGACTGAAGGCTGTACTGTCGGCTTCCCTACTTTTGAGGTTTTGGAACTCTAACCGGCTTCCTTGCTCCTCAGCTTGCAGATGCCCTACTGTGGGACTTCATCTTGTAATCCTCTGAGTCAATACTCTTTAAAAACTCTCCTTCATCTACCCGTTTAGTTCTGTCCCTCTAGAGAACCCCGACTAATACACCATCACAGGCCCAGAGGCCTAGGAGGATGGTATGGTTTCATGGGCCTAGCCCAGTGCTGTACTATCTTGTGCCACCTTGGGAGGCTGCTGCTCTGGCTCTAGCCAAATATCAAAGGGCTTCAGGTACAGCTTGGACCACTGCCCCAGTGGATGTAACCCATAAGCCTTGAGGATTTCCATATGGTGTTAAGCCTGCAGATACGTAGAATGCAAGAGAAAAGAAAGCTTGGTAGCTTCCTCCGAGATTTCAGGGGATTTATCGGAAAGCCTAGGTGCCTAGGCAGAAGCCTACCACACAGATGGGGCCCCCACAGAAGGATTCTACTAGGGAAGTTCAGTGGGGAAATGTGGAGTTGGAGACCCCATACGGAGTCTCCACCAGGGCATTGCCTAGTGGAGCTATAAGAAGGAAGGAGCCACCATCCTCTAGATTCTTGAATAATAGAGCCAGTGGCAGCTTGCACTCTGAGCCTGGAAAAGCCACAGGCACTCAACCTAAACCCAAGAAAGCAGCAATGGGGGCTGCACCCTGCAAAGCCAGAGGGGCAGAGCTGCCCAAAGCCTTGGGAGTTCACCCCCTACACCAACATACACGCAATGCAGGATGTGAAGTCGAGAGAGATTGTTTTGGACCTTTAAGGTTTAATGTCTGCCCTACAAGGTTTTGGACTTGCTGGGGGCCTATAGCCCCTGTCCTTTGGCTGATTTCTCCCTTTTGGTATGGGAAGGTTTACCTAATGCCTGTACCACCTTTGTATCTTGGAAGTAAATAACTTGTTTTCATTTTAGAGGCTCATAGGTGAAAGGAACTTTGCCTTGAGTCTCAGATGAGATTTTGGACTTGGGACTTAGGACTTTTGAGTGATGCTGGAACCAGTTAAGAATTTGGAGGACTATTGAAAAGGCATGATTGTATTTTGTAAAGTAAGAAGGACATGAGATTTGGGGAGTCGGGGGTGGAATGACATGTGAGGATGTTTGTCCCTTCCAAATCTCAAGCTAAAATGCGAGCTTCAGTGTTGGAGGGGGGGCCTAGTGGGAGGTGTTTTGGTCACAGGGGTGGATTTCTCATGAATGGCTTCGTCATGAGTGAATTCTTACTCTGAGTTCACATAAGATCTGGTTGTTTAAAAGAATGTGGGCCAGGTGCAGTGGCTCATGCCTGTAATCCCAGCACTTTGGAAGACCAAGGTGGGTGGATCGCCTGAGGTCAGGAGTTCAAGACCAGCCTGACCAATATGGTGAAACCCCATCTCTGCTAAAAATACAAAATTAGCCAGACATGGTGGCACATGCCTATAATCCCAGCTACTTGGGAGGCTGAGGCAGGAGAATCTCTTGAACCTGGGAGGCAGAGGTTGTAGTGAGCCAAGATCATGCCACCTCACTCTACCCTGGGCAATAAGAGTGAGACCCCATCTCAAAAAAAAAAAAAAAGAAGAAGAAAGAAAAAGAAGAGTATGGTTTAAAGACAGTTGCCTCTCACATAAAGTTCAGACCTATATCAGCCAGACATTATTAGGACATGGTTTCCACTTCCCCAGCCTAAAATACCCTCAACTCACTTGCCTTCTCCCTGTATATTAAGTTTTGCAAGATCCAGCTCAATTACCACCCTTAAGAAAGTCTTCCAGGTGACTCTATCCCCTTGTGATGTTTCCCTCCTTAGAATCCTTAATATACTCCCAGTTGGCCATATCCATTCTGGGGACCCTCAGTGATACACATTCTGATGCTGTTCCTGTGATCATTCCTGAAATTGGGGCTTCTGTCTCCACACACACCACACAAAACATGAATTCCTTGAAAGCAGGCAGAACCTTTTTTTTTTTTTTTTTTGGACTTCCCCAGAAGGATCTTACACTATTCGTTGAATATCTAATAGCATTTACTGAGTGTTTATTATGAGCCAGGCACTGTCTGTACTAAGCACATTAAATGTGCTAAGTATTATATATGCTCTACTTCATTGGATTTTCCCCAGAAGGTACCATTTTTATTCCTATTTTAAAGGGGGAGAAGCCAAAGTTTAAGACAACGAAGTAGCTTGTTCAAGGTTGCTCAGCTTGCAGGGCACAAAACTGAGGCTTAAATCAGGTAAGTCTGATGCCATAGTTATTTCTCATCCACTAGGTAGTGGTGTGTCTCTCTTCCTGGTATAGGCACTTTACATTAACCTTAATACACTACAAACCCAGGGTAAACAGAAACATTTATGAAACTCTTTTAGTTTAAATTGGGTTCAAATTTTCAAACTATGCCTAAGGATTTGAAATTTAATATATTGTGCCCCCCTTTTGAACTGTCTCACTGATACTTCAGTGGGTTTCTGATATAACAAGATGGTGGAGTGGTTGGAGGTTTCTGAATTCATATTTGGCATCATTAGGTTTTATAGTCTCTACAAGTTCTACACTATGAAATTTTGAATCTGAGATTAATGTGTGCTATGGTCTCCTCTCATTAAAGCTAAAGCTAGCAACAGCAATGCCAAGGCTCTGCAGTGTATACCTAATGAGAAAAACTTTTGTTAGCATTGACCCATCACTAAAGGCTCTTTCATCACACTGTGCATTGCAGACAAGCATTAGGTCTTTCTCACCCGAAATCAAATTTCCTGAGTGTGGCTGCCAATATTACAGACATGCATCCAAATCAGAAAATGTTAGGCATGTTATTATATTGCCTTATAGTACATTAAATTACCTATTACCCTATATTACCTTATGTTATGTATCATCCTTGTTAAAAATACGTTAAGATTAAAAATACAGAAGAACGAAAAAGGATAAGCATTATGTGAATATATATATATATACATCTCCAGCAGAATGAGTAAAAACAAGTGGCTACAGAAACCAACACTGTGAAAATGAGCATCAGAAGTGGGAAATATAAAACTTTAAACCATCATCATTCATGACTTCTACACCATCATTGTGGTGCTTGGAGAGTCAACTGAAATCAGCCGCATGTAGCGAATATTTGGGGTTAGTTCTCAAATACACCATTCTCCTTCTCACATTTCTCATTTCTCCAGAATAATTATACAAACTCTACTGCAAAGCCCAGAAGGGAAATTCAACTTTTATGAAGGAAACATGAAAAACCTTACACAAGAAAAATATGTTTAAATGTCTTTCTCCCTCACTTCCCTGTTTCTCGTTTATTTTAATTAAAACTCTCCATTTAGGGGACAAGTGATTTCATAACCTAAGAAACATAAACAAAAATTTACCCTTTACACAATGTTTTCTGGTCTTCAGTAAATTATTCCTTGCAGTTAAAAAAAAGCCATTGACAAAATTGATTAAATTAAAATGAAACAAACTGAATGATTTTTAAGATGAACATTTTTTACACTTGAAATTATTCCCTCATTGTAGTATATTGTGTATGTCCTTTCACTTTCATTTACACTTACATTACACACACACACACACACACACACACAAATTGTTTATTGCCAATATCTCTCTGAATAGCAGAAGGTCTAAGAGACCACCTTCATATCTTGTTAGCTGGTAACCTTTCAGTATTAGGAAGAATCACTTGTGTGGAGGCCTTTGTCTTTCTTTAATCCAATCCTCAACCCATTGGTTTATGTATCTTCCCAGACAGGAGGTGTATGCTGGCATATTTCATCCCCATTTGGCCATTTTAGAGTTTGGGATAAGTCAAAAAAGACACAATATTCTAAATGAAACAGAGGTTTGTAGCATGGTTTTAAAAGATTCATGCATAGAAAGATTGCTAGTGCTACTAAAAGATAAAACTTTCAGGGTAGATCATTTTTCTCATCAGACCATCACTGCGTGTATTATATAAAAATATCTATCTATATCTATGCATTTATAAAGTATTTCTTCCACACAATTACTGAGAGAAATTATATGATACACCAGCCCAAAAACTTTGGGGATATTCCTGGAAAATTATTTTACATACATGTAGCACTTCATCTTTTGCAAGCATTTTCCAAAGCACAGTCTCCTTCGGTTTTTATAACAGCCCTGTAAGAGTGGGAGAGCCAACATCATTCTCATTTTAGAGATAAGAAAATTCAGTATAATAAGCCCTCACTTAGAGTCAAAGCTGAGCAAAAAATCCTGGACTCCTAAGACAGTTATCTTTTCAGTTATCTTTTCGACTGGGCCATAAAACTATGCTTTATTCTTCTTTCATTTAAAAAAAAATACTCACAAATGTACTCATTATAAACAAATTGTGGTTTTGAATTCTATAAATAAAGGTGGAAATATAAAGTCTTCCTTTCACTCTAAAGGGCTACAACCTAGTAATATCTATAATCATTTGTATGAAACATTTACACTCTAGTTAGTTACGTGTATGTCTTAGAATTGGTAGTCACTAAACTACTCCCTGCAGATCAAACCTGGTCTGCCATTTTGGTTGGTTTTTGCTTTTGTTTTGTTTTGTTTTTCTTTTCTTTTTAACAGTCTGAAAGGTTACAATTGTTTTTACATTTTTAAATAGTTGAAAAACCACAAAAGAGAAAGACTATTTCATCACAAGTGAAAATTACATGAAATTCAAATTTCAGAGTCCATAAAGTTTACTGGAACACAGCAATGCTCATTCATTTACATATTGCTTTTGCTTTGCTAACCATTTGAGTAGTTACAACAGAGATTACATATCTCAAAAGCCTAAAATATTTATTATCTAACCTGTTATAGGAAAGGTTTGCCAAACCCGTTATAAAGCATCCCTTTTTTTTAATTCATACCAAATTATCTTTTTTTCATCAGGAAACAGGTGAATGCCCACATTTGGAACACCCTTTATGGAACACTCAGAGTATTTCTGTCCTTAGAAAGGCAGGTGAAAGTGGAGAGACCTTTTCTGGGAATATGATTATCTGGCTAAGAACCATAGAACATTCTATATGACACAGAAATCATATAGTGGGTCATTTAGAAAGTTCCAGAACCTAACCAGCGCTGTTATGTAGAGAAGGAACTACATACAGAATGGAGGTAATATAGGAAATTTTAACAGCCTGTACCTGGAAATATCTTCCCTGTTATTCAGAGTAGCAGCATGGAAACACTTTTCCAAAACAGAACAGAGAAGTTCCTGTAATTCCTTGCTTCTATGACAAAATATCTTCAGGGACAGATGTCCCCACCTCTCTTTCCCGAAATCTACTAAAATTACAGAACATCCAAGTAACTCTTCAGAACACTAGGCCCAATTACCTCTGGACTTGGGCCCAGTGCAAGTCACAACACATAACAAATTGAAATTTCAGACCATACCCTCAAACTTCTGGCCCAGGCTGTTAAAGCAACCAATACACCTGTTAAAGATATAATGGCAAGTTGCCATGTTTTGCAGTAGTCAGAAGTTCAGTGTCATGTAAAAGACTTTTGTCCCTGGTGCTAAGATAATGAGCTTGTTCCTTCTTGATGATTTATGGGATGCAGATGAGAAACTGGCTGATTGAGGCTTTGGAAGATGAAAGTTTTCCGCTCTTGGCAGTAGTACCAGTACCCTGGAGAACGTGGTTTAACTGCTCCAGTTCCATTACTGCCATCAGAAAAAGTCAAATAACAAATTATGCCAGGTGAATATAAATAATACTCATTTTGTTCAATTTGCTACCTGCAATAGGACTAGAAAACACTCTGAACTTCTTTGCAAATCCAAACCATAGTATTCTGATACCTAGTTACTGATATGCACCAGGGTCTTGTTTGTGCAGGGCGACCAACTGGTCCCTAAATTATTACCCGTCCTTCAGTCTTTGTCTTAAATGCTTGTATTTAGGCCTCTACATTTGCTGCCTATTAGCCATAAGCCTAACTTTTCCTCCTACCTGCTTAATGTTCCTCAATAAACAATTAAATTTGCTTTCAAGATGCAGATATTATATATCTGAGGTTAATAAGTACTATGTTATATTATGGACTTTGCTTCAAATAAATATTAAATAAATCCTTCTGTCCAATATAACAACCACCAGTCATATGAAACTATTTAAATTAATTAACATTAAAGTTTTAGATTTACTTCTTCAGCCATACTAGCATATCCCAAGGACTCAATATTCATATGTGGTCTGTGGATAACATATTGAACAGTGCAGATAGAGAATATTTTCATCACTGCAGAAAGTTCTATGAGACAGTTCTGCTCTACACCTTAACCCACAAAAGTAAAATTATCTTTTAAGCTCACTCTTTTTATCTACCTGTTCTCACAATTCAATGCAAAGCTTTCATCTTTTTTTCTACCTTTGAAAAAAAAAAAAAAACTAAGGACTAGAAGGAAACTAATATGTTTTGAGTGTCTGTCACGTGCGAGGCATGGGCCCTTAGTTCAAACAAATAATTTCATTTAGTTCTCTCAAAGTAATCTAAGAGTTTCTTTATTTCCAGGTCCACTCTCTCTGAGGCCCCTGGCCTAGAACATGTCCACAGTTATCTCTTTACTAATTATTTTTCTTATTAAACCAACACCTACTGACACCTATAGTGTTTCTGGAATAGTTCTAGAAGTTGCTTTTCCCTGGCACTGGTCCTAAGAATCCTATTTTCTCAAGTTTTGTTCTCTTTGCCTTTCTCAGAAATTTCCACAACTCCTCCTCTTGGAATGAGTGTAGCCCACTTTCTCACTGAGTATCTTCCCACAGTTTTTCTTTAACAACTCATAGTGATTCCCAAACCTGCCTGCTGTCCATCTTAATCCTCAGCCCATGGCTTGTGAAAACAGTCACTCCTGCTGCCAAAATTGCAAGGGAGATCTAAATATCCCCCACTAGTTTTCATAATACCATTTGAAATTCAAAATTTACATATGAATATTAAAAGACAATAACTGTACATTCACTGGTCTAAGAAAGTCTTATTTAAATATTGAACATATATTGAATATATATTTGTATTAATCCATTCTCACACTGCTATAAAGACATACATAAGACTGGGTACTTTATGAATAAAAGAGGTTTAATTGACTCCCAGTTCCACAAGCTGTACAGGAAGCATGGCTGGGGAAGCCTTAGGAAACTTACAATAGTGGTGGAAGGCAAAGGGGAAGCAAGCACCATCCTCACATGGTGGAGCAAGAGAGACAGAGTTAAGGTGGAAGTGCTATACACTTTCAAGCAACCAGATCTCATGAGAACTTTATCACGAGACAGCACTAGGCTGATGGTGCTAAACCATTAGAAACTGCCCTCATGATCCAATCACCTCCCACTGGCCCTCTTCCTACACTCAGGATCACAATTCAACATGAGATTTGCACACGGACACAGAGCCAAATCATATCATTCCACCCCCGGCACCTCCCAAATCTCATGTGCTTCTCACATTTCAAAACACAACTATGCCTTGCCAACATTCTCCAAAGTCTTAACTCATTCCAGCATTAACTCAAAAGTCCAACTCCAAAGTCTCATCTAAGGCAAGTCTCTTCTGCCTATGAGCCTGTAAAATCAAAAACAAGTTAGTTACTTTCAAGACACAATGGGGTTATAGGCATTGGGTAAATGCTTTCATTCTAAAAGGGAGAAAGTGGCCAAAACAAAGGGGATACAGGCCCCATGCAAGTCTGAAACCCAGCAGCGTGGTCATTAAATCTTAAACCTCAAAAATAATCTCCTTTGACTCCATGTCTCAGATCCAGGGCACACTGATGCAAGGGATGGGTAGCTCCACTCCCTGGTTTCACAGGGTGCAGCCCCTGTGGCTGCTTTCACAGGCTGGCATTGGGTACCTGCAGCTTTTTCAGGCATGCAGTACAAGCTGTTGGTGGATCAGTCATTCTGGGGTCTGGAGGACAGTGACCCTCTTCTCACAGCTCCACTAGGCAGTACCCCAGTGGGGACTCTATCTGGGGGCTCCAACCCCACATTTCCCTTACATGCTACCCTAATAGATGTTCTCCATGAGGATTCCACCCCTGCAGCAGACTTCTGCCTGGGAATCCAGGCATTTCTGAAAATCCTCTGAAATCTAGGTGGAAGCTCCCAAGCCTCAATTCTCACTCTCTATGCACCTGCAGACCCAACACCATGTGGAAGCCACTGAGGCTTGAGGCTTGCACTCTCTAAGTAATGGCTCAAGCTGTATCTTGGCCTATATTAACCATAGCTGGAGCTGGAGCAGCCACAATGGAGGGCACCATGTCCCAAGGCTGCACAGAGCAGCAGGGCCCCTGGCCTGGCCCATGAAGCCATTTTTCCTTCCTAGGCCTTCAGGCCTGTGATGGGAGGGGCTTCCACAAAGATCTCCAAAATGTCTTGAGGCATTTTTCCCATTGTCTTGGCTATTAACATTTGGCTCCTCTTTATTTAAATTTCTGCAGCCAGCTTAAATTCTTTCCCAGAAAATGGGTTTTTCTTTTCTACTACGTGGTCAAGCTGCAAATTTTCCAAACTTTTATGCCCTGCTTCCCTTTTAAATATAAGTTCCAATTTCAGACCATCTCTTTGTGAATGCACACGAGCGTATGCTATTAGAAGCAGCCAGGCCACATCTTGAATGCTTTGCTGATTAGAAATTTTGTCCACCAGATGCCCTAAGTCATGTCTCTCAAGTTAAAACTTAAGTCAATCTCTAGGGCAGGGGCAAAATGCCACCAGTCTTTTTGCTAAAGCATAGCACGAGTGACCTTTACTCCAGTTCCCAATAAATTCCTCATCTCCATCTGAGACCTCCTCAACCTGGACTTCACTGTCAATATCAGTATCAGCATTTTGGTCACAACCACTCAACAAATCTCTAGAAAGCCCCAAACTTTGCCTTATCTTCCTATCTTCTGAGCCCTCCAAACTGTTCCAACCTCTGCCCATTTTAGGTATCATTATAGCAATGCCCAATTTCTCTGGTACCAAATTTCTGTATAAGACCATTCTCACACTGTTATAAAGACATACCTGAGACTGGGTAATTTATGAATAAAAGAGGTTTAATTGACCCCTAGTTCCACAGGCTGTACAGGAAGCATGACTGGGGAGGCCTTAGGAAACTTAACAATCATGGTGGGAGGAGAGGGGAAAGCAAGCACCATACTCACATGGTAAGGCAGGAGAGAGAGAGAGAGAATTAAGGGGGAAGTGCTACACACTTTCGAGCAACCGGATCTCATGAGAACTCTACCATGAAACAGCACTAGGGGGATGGTGCTAAACCGTTAGAAACCACCCTCATGATTCAACACCTCCCAACAGATCCCGCCTCCAAAACTCAGGATGACAATTCAACATGAAATTTGAGTAGGGACACAGAGCCAAACCATATCGATATTGAATACTGAATTAAATATATTTCAATATTGAATTCAATATTTTTAATATTGAAGGCTGTGGCACCTCAGCTTCAATGAGTCTTCAGAAATAAGTAATATTTTATTAGAAATATTTTGAATCTGGCCAAGTTCAGTGGCTTACACCTGTAATCCTAGCACTTTGGGAGGCTCAAGTGGAAGGATCACTTCATCCTAGGAGTTAGAGATCAGCCCTGGCAACATAGTGAGACCCCATCTCTACAAAAAAAAAAAAAAGAAAATTAGCTGGGCATGGTGGTATGCACCTGTGGTCCCAGCTACTTGGGAAAGTGAGATGGGAGGATCACTTGAGCTTGGGAGGTTGAGGCTGCAGTGAGCCACAATCGCACTCCACTGCACTCCAGCCTGGGTGACAGAGTAAGAATCTGTCTCAAAAAAATACATATTATATATATACACATGCATATTTTATATATGTATATACCTATTTTATATGTATAAATACACACACACACATATACACATAGAAACTTTCATGCAAAGTGTACTAGAAACAGTAATAGATAAAAGACAGCCGCCAATTCTTTGACATGCCTCCATCCAGAAGTGGTGTGTGCTTCTCTTTCCCTTGGATAGGGCTGACTAGAACTGCTTTAACCAATGAAGGCTGATGGAAGTCATGTAATGCCAGTTCCAGGCTTAGACTTTAAGAGAGCAGGCAGCTTCAACTTTGGTGTCTCTTGGTAGCTGAGTCACCCCATAAGAATTCTGACAACCTGCTGGAGAGACCACCTGAGAAGTACATAGAGAGACCACCTGAGGGTACATGGAGAGGGAGCTCAGCTTTCCAGGTGTCCATCAAGGTGCCAGGATGTAAGGTGAACTCATTTTGGACCCTCTGGATGAATCCAGCCACCAGTTATATACCACCCAGTGACCAGAGTCTCTGCCATGTGGAGCAGAATAGCAAAGGCACATTTTACCAAATTCCTGTCCCAGAAAATCATAACAGATAATAAAATAAATTTGTTTAAGCTATTAAGTTTTAAAGTAGTTTATTAGGCAATAATAGATAACCAGAGCTTAGGGCAACAAATTAGCTGGTATGACAGGCTACCATCCTCACCGGACATGTTTCAGGACGGTCCTCTAACAGAATCATGAGGAGGTGAGAGACAGCCAGACCCACTTCATGGAAAGCATAAGTCATAGAAGCATATGCTGCTACTGGTAAGATAAAAATGGTTTGGGTGAGGAAGAAGAAAGAAATCCCACTGGTTTTCCCTGGTTGCTCTATCCCAGAATTCTACCTGCACACTCTCCAACTGTTAATAAATGGCCTGTTATTAATATTTTGAATTTACTTGATTATCTCCCCACTGGGCTGAAAGTTTCCTGAAATCAGGGATCCCTTGCCTAGATCCTCAGCATCTAGAGAAAATATCGCAAATGAGTTATGACAGGTTTCAGTTTCTAGTCTAGCCCTGCTATTCTCTAGTGATGTAGCCTCAGGCAACTTAACCTCCCTGTACCTCAGTTTTGTCATCTATAAAATAGGGAGAATAGTATGGTGCCTATCTCATTGAGTACTAAGAATTGAATGAGAAAATATACTGTTTGATTAACAAATAAAAATACCTACTTCTTGATGATCTTGCCCATGGCTAGCCCTGGTGGACTTATTAATACCAACAAAAATATTCACTTGCACACTAAACATTAATTACAATACTAGTAGAGACCTTGGAAACCAGACTAGGCAGAGGTCTCAAATAACAAGCTTTTTAGGAGAACACGTCATGGTGCTAATTGGAGATCTCCAATCCAATTCTCTTTCACGTATATCCACCTCATAATAGGAGCAGATTTGACATGGCCCCAAGTTGTCTATTGGACTTAGGTCATTGTGAAAGAGAGGACAAGAAAGAGTCTTTAATCCCTAGGCTGGAAAGCAATAGCCCAGCTTCAAAAGTTGGTTCTTACACTGACCTCTGCTGACCCGAGACCCAGTTTTCCAAGGACATGGTAAGTATAGATATGGTTCAGTAATCGGGAGATCTGACAAAAGGGAAAAAAAAGAGCAGGAAAAAATGGAGAAACAAATGCTAAATCCACTAGGCTAACACATGATGTGGTTCTGCTGTGCTGGAGGTGGCTTCTGGTGGGCAGATGGTGGGAGGCAGGGGTGAAGTGACTGAAGTTCTTGTGATTTTTGCTGGGGTCTCCATAACTAAGGATGAGCTGGGCCAGTAGAGGAGGGGCTGTCAGTTCTCGAAGTTCAGCAAGTTCTGGAAAATGTTAAGTAGTTAGAACGTTAATCCTGATAGCCACAAACGCAGTTTCAAGAAGAAAGAGGAAGGGAGGGAAGAAAGGAGAAAAAGGAGGAGAAGGAGAGTGGGGAGGAAGAGGAGACAACATTTTAGGGAGTGAGAATAGCAGCGGGCTTGAGGACACAGCTTCCGGAGTCCATATACCTGATTGGTATCCCAATTCCATTACTTTCTTGAACAAACTAGTTAACCTCTGTAAGCCTGTTTCACTATCTGAAAAGGGGGCACAAAAATAATATGTGCCTCAAAAGAGTTTGGGGATTCAATGAGATATTTTGGTTATGCCCTAACGCATGATTACCCCATTTAAAGTATCTATTGCACTCTTCCACTTTTTCTTCCTCCATTGCATATAATGCCCTTGAACATTTAAAACCGTGAGTGTGGGTGTGAGTTTGTGTGAACATGTATACACACATGTGTGTTTGTGTGTATAAACTATACGTGTGTAGTTTATTCTTTACTGTTTCTCTCCCTCTATTGGAATACAAGATTCAAGAGAACAGGTATACTTATTCTTATTTTTTAATGGGTCCCAAGTACTTAGAAGGGTACCAGGTGACTAGCAAGCACTTGGTAAATTTTTTTTTTTTTTTTTTGAGACGGAGTCTCACTCTGTCACCCAGGCTGGAGTGCAGTGGTGCAGTCTTGGCTCACTGCAAGCTGCACCTCCCGGGTTCACGCCATTCTCCTGCCTCAGCCTTCTGAGTAGCTGGGACTACAGGTGCCTGCCACCATGCCTGGCTAATTTTTTGTATTTTTTAGTAGAGACGGGGTTTCATCATGCTAACCGGAATGGTCTCGATCTCCTGACCTCATGATCTGCCCGCCTCGGCCTCCCAAAGTGCTGGGATTATAGGCGTGAGCCACCGCTCCCGGCCTACTTGGTAAATATTTTTTGAATGAATGAATAAATGGAGGCAAAGCACCTGACTTACAATAAATACTCAATGGCTTCTACTATTATTTGCTAACTCCTGCTGCTTAAATCCTGTTGGATTACATTCTCAGAAGTACTGTGTTCCATATTGCTGAGCTCAGTCCTTCTGTACAGCACTCATCGCATTTTTCTCATATTATAACTTCTCCATTTGTATATCTTATTTCCTCTCCAAGAATAAAAGTGGAGCAATTAGATTATTAGGTTCAATGATTAAAGACCAGGCCATTATGTGTAGTGGTTAAAAGAATAGACTTTTAAACCAACCTCAGTCTGAATATTCAGTTTTGCCACTTACTGGGTACCCTCGGGCAAGTTATTGTCACTAAGCTTAATTGTTCTCATCAACTTAATGAGTATAATAGTTGTTCTTCCCCCATAAAATTGGTTTGAAGATTAAATGAGATACTGCTTTTAAAATGCTTAGCACAGTGCCTGACATATAATAAACAGGAAATAAATGTCAGCTGTGATTATTCATCATTGCCTCCCTTTTGGTATTTTGCATGATGCCTTACATAAAACATCCTATAGAGCAAACAATCACTGAACGAATGCATCTCAAATTTAACCTTAAACAACCTAAGGTTTCCCACGGTTCTCTTAATGCTCTCTCATTCTTCCCTGCCTTGTCCTCAGACCCAGTCTTCCTGGACAACTGAGTTCCAATTTCCCCTGCAGACTGACTGCATCACCTCTCATGTTATCCTCCTCCCAGTGGCGAGCCAAAGCTGTTATTCTTACAGCAGTCTGGCAGGGCTGCAAATGACTTTTCAGGCTCACTCTCCAGTCTGTCACAGATCAGGTCAAGCAACAAAAAAAAAGAGATTAGATGCCAAGGACTTACTGCATTTTAATGCTTGGTTCCTGGCCCATGTATATGCTGAGGGACAATAATTACAACAATATGACCTTGCATAACAAATTGGTCTGTCAGACCAGGTCTTGCAAAATGACTTGGATGAATTCAAGCTTAACTTGTGATCTTCCAACTCAACAGTTGCTATACACACACTGATTGACATGGTTTGGCTGTGTCCTCACCCAAATCTCATCTTTAATTGTAATCCCTATAGTCCCCACATGTTGAAGGAGTGACCCAGTGGGAGGTGATTGGACCATGCTTTTCTCATGACAGTTACTGAGTTCTCACGAGATCTGATGGTTTTATAAAGCAGTTTTCCCTGCTCTTGCTAGCTGTCTCATTCCTGCTGCCACGTAAGGAAGGTCTTTGCCTCCCCTTCACCTTCCACCAGGATTGTAAGTTTCCTGAGACCTCCCCAACCATGTGGAACTGTGAGTCAATTTAACCTTTATAAATGACCCAGTTTCAGGCAGTTCTTTATAGCAGTGGGAGAATGAACTAAGACATTGATCTGCCATACTCATTGTCAAAATTGAAAGGAAATGGAAGCATTCATTCATTCATTCGTTTGTTCAACAATTATTTGCTGAGTGCTAAGCTCTCACTGTTGAATGAGATATAGTTTGCACTTTGAAAGAGCTTAGAGTATAGTGGTAAGGATCACAGAAAAGTCAATGTTCTACGTAGAATAATCTAAACTCAAAAACTTCAGACTCATTCGGGAAAGCTTAGCTGGTAACTAAAGCAAGGACTAGGAAAAATATTTGGAAGAAATGTGGCATTCGATATGTTTTCCTCAATCATCCAGGTAATTCTCTCATTTTCAGTTCTCTCTGCCAGGGCAAATTTGAAGACTCCTTTGTGTACAAAATAAGGAACATGTTCTATCACTGATGTCCTCAGTGAAGATGTTCAGCTGGTTTTATCTACTTCTACCTCGGTCAGTGTATTAATTTTCTATTGCTGCTATAGCAAATTACTATAAACTCAGTGGCTTAAAATAACACAAGTTTTATATCTGACCATTATGGAGGCCAGAAGTCTGAAATGAGTCTCACTAGGCTGAAATTAAGATGTCAATATGACTGTCTTCCTTTCTGGAGCCTCTACGAGACAGTCTGCCTTACTGCCTTTTCCAGCTTCTAGAGGCTATCCAAATTCCTTGACTCTTTGCCAGCTTCCACTTTCAAAGCCAGAGCAATGGCAGGTTAAGTCCTTGCCATGTCACATCATTCTGGTACTAACTCTCCTCCCTCCCCCTCCCACACTTACAGGCCCCTTGTGATTACACTTGACCTGCCTAGGTAATCCAGGAAAACCTCCTGGTATTAAGATCAGTCTGGTATTAAGATCAGCAACCTCAATTCTCCTTTGCTACATAACATATTTAAAAGTTCTGAGTATTAGGATGTAGACATTTTGGGGGGACAATTGTTCTGCCTACCACAGGGATGAAAGCTTTGCTTTCATGCCATTATTACCATATCCTAAATATTCAGAGTGAAGGAGAGGAAATATTTCTGAGTGTCTCAAACAATTGGATGTAGATAGTGCAATAGGTTGGATGCAGAACTAAGTCTTCAAACTCAAGTCTCAGAACATAGCAAACCCCTTGTCAATTGATAGTTTGATATCATCAGAAGGCTACAAGGCGGACAAGTGTGACTCAGATTTCATGCATATCCCCGGAGGTAGTTCTTGATGCTGAATAATCCATGAGATTTAACATATTTTCATTTCAAATAACCATTTCTCCCTGTCTCTCCCCATTTTTTCTCCAGCCTATCTTGTATCTGATTCAGAACTGGGAAACCTCTAGAAATTTGAATGAAAAGATGTTCTTCCTACCAACATTAGCAACTTTTGAAATGATTACTCAGGCCAGGAACTTTGGAATCATTATTGATTCTCCTTTTCCCAGTACCCCATATGCAATCCTTCAGTAATTCTTCTTGGCTTTATTTTAAAAATATATACCAAATTGAAGTACTTCTCATCACATCTGCAACTCCCATCCCCCTTCAGCACTCACCATCTCACGCCAGGTCTCAGCCTGCTCTGCTGGCTTTTCTGCTTCCTCTCTTACCTCCAGGATGTTCTCCATCCTGAAAGCCGAAGAGTTATTTTTAAAACAGAAAGCAGATCATGACACTTTTTTCCCCAAATGCTTCTTCAGTGGCTTTCCACACACTTAAAATAATATTCACAATCCACATCATGGTTTGCAAGGCCCC
Source organism: Macaca fascicularis (assembly GCF_037993035.2). Lineage (NCBI taxonomy): Eukaryota > Metazoa > Chordata > Mammalia > Primates > Cercopithecidae > Macaca > Macaca fascicularis. Next base: position 149,810,326 of record NC_088381.1, on the reverse strand, counting down.
TATGCAGTGTGATCTGGACAAACTCCCAACCCTATCTACAAACATCTTTTCCTCCTTGTTTCTGACTTAGGGCATTTTACATGCACCAATCTCCTGCCCATACAGCATTTTCTCCAGGTCTTTCCATGGTCAGCTTCTTCATATTATTCAAGATGTGATTTGAATGTAGGGTAGCAAGATAAAGTTGAATACATTTGTAAAATTTTAATTTCATATTAACAATGAATAATTTTTTTACTATAAGTATATCCCATTGTCAGAGGCATTTTAACTAGAACAACTCCATCTTGAATAGGGGGAAGGTAAAATAAGGCTAAGACCTGCCGTGCTGTATTCCCAGTAAGTTAAGGCATTCTTACTCACAGGATGAGATAGGAGGTTGGCACAAGATACAGGTCATAAAGACCTTGCTGATAAAAAACAGGTTGCAGTAAAGAAGTCAGCTAAAACCCACCAACTCAAGATGGTGATAAGAGTGACCTCTGGCTGTCCTCACTGCTTCACTCCCACCAGCACTATGACAGTTTACAAATGCCATGGCAACATAAGGAAGTTACACTAGGTGGTCTAAAAAAGGGAAGTATGAATAATCCACCCCTTGTTAAGCACGTAATCAAAAAATAACCATAAAAATGGGCAACCAGAGGCCCTTGGGGCTGCGCTGCCTACGGAGTAGCCATTCTTTTATTCCTTTACTTTCCTGATAAACTTGCTTTCACTTTACTGTTTGGACTCGCCCTGAATTCTTTCTTGTGCAAGATCCAAGAACTCTCTCTTGGGGTCTGGACCGGGACTCTTTTCTAACAACACCATGCGTATACATACTGGGCATCCTGTATATTTATTTGCTAATTCTGGCCATTATTTAAATGATATTTATTCAATGAGGTATCTAAATACCCTCACCTCCTTCACTTTCTATCTTTTTAATCTGATGCTATTATTAATATTATTATCGCACTTATGTTAATTGCATATTAGTTTATGTTTGTTATATATCTACCTGAGTAGATGTAAGCTCTATGAGTTAGAGAACCTATTTTATTCACACAGTAGCTCTAGAACCACAACTCCCTGTAAGACTGAATAAGATTTGTTTAAAAAAATAAATGAATAAATGACTAAGTTTATTTGACCTTTATGTCCTCATTTATATGGCACCTCCCTTTTTCTCCTTAAAGCAGTATACAGCTGCCTGGGCTGTAGGGAAGTCACTAGGAATTTGATTATCACAGACAGCACTTTAAAAAAAAAAGAGCCCCAATCGATGCTTCAAAATATGCTCCCATTAGATGTATTTATGCAGATTAACACTGGTCAAGCACTGTAGGGGTTTCAGCCAATGTCAGACCCTCTGCCCTAGAAGGACACTGTGAATGCCATTTTCCTCTCTGTTTGAGAGGAATGAGGAGCAGCTGGCATGAGACTCCTCTGGGAATCCATTTGCATTTAATTGTCTGGGCACTTAAGGAAGAGGTAGGGTCACTTTCCCAGTTCTGCTTTCCTATTAATTTAAATGCATACATTCAAATCAAGTTCTTCTTTCTGCCTGGATGACAATTACTATATTTGACATTTGCTAGTCCTCAGCAATGCCTGAGACTTGTGAATAATTTAGGAATGCTGAGTTGTTCCCTAATCAAGACAACTGAATGACGGTTAAGAGCTGGACTTGTAGTATCAGCAGCTCCCTGCCAAAAATGACAGCATTAAAATAAGGAAAGTGATAGGCACATTTAGAAGAAAAAGCACTATCCCACAGAATTCTGCAATATGCTTATTCTTTGAATATAATCTCTTTCTGATATTTATATCACTAAAGCTACAAATAACAACTCAATATATGGTTAACAAGAACAAAGAGAAAACTACCAGTCCTACACTCTGAATTTTATGGAAAAGTTTCTGCTCCATATACGCTGAGCCCTCATTCCCCAAAACCACATGCCATGATATGGGACATAAGGTCATTGTTTGTTTGTTCAATTATCAAAACTACTATGTGTTAAACATAGTCTAAGAACCAGGGATAAGATTTTTTTTTAAAAAAAGTAGCTACTATGTGTTAAATATAGTCTAAGAACCAGGGATATTTTTTTTAAAAGACACAATCTCAGGGTACACAGAAGTTATTGACAGAAATAGTTATTAATCAAACAATGCCATGAGTATATGTAAAATTATCCATTGTAGCAAGTGCTATAAAGCAAAACTTTTACGATGAGATAAGAGGTTAATATAGGAAAAACTGATTTGGAATAGGGAGAAAGGAGATGGCTGGTGTCAGAGAACATTTCTCTGAGGAAATAACTTGAAAGATGAGATTCAACGAATGAGTTAAGATTATTCAGAAGAGGACTAAAAGTCCGGGTCTTCAAACCAATGAGTTTCAGGACATGCTACCCCAAAACATGGCACCTTGGCATACTGAATGTTTTAAATTAAGGTGAAGAAATTTGAGAAATGACAGAAAGGACTCTGTGATCTTCCCTAGCACTTCTCCCCTGAAGCAGGTCATAAGACCCTCATATGAGAAGTGCCATAAGTAAAAACCATCCTCTGCTCCAAAGATGGAGACATTCCGATAGGAACCTGCATGAACAGGCCTTAGCAAGTTACCCCTAGTTCACTACCTTTCGCTCAAACCCTTTGTCCTATCACATTTTCCACGCCTTTCTACTCTTCATGGAACCTAGCATAAATATGCTCATATTTAAACATTTCTTTGAATCTTCATTTCTTATGGAGGCTCCTGTGTCACATAAAACATATATTAAATAAATGTATATGGTTTTTTCTCTTGTTGATCTGCCTTTTATTTCAAGGACCCCAGGGGAGAACTTAGAAGACTAAAAGGAAAAGGTACTTTTTTCTCTACAAAATTAATCCTACATGAAGGTTCAGTGACAGGAACAAGCTTGTAGCATTTGAGAAACCAAATGGAGATCAATATGGCAGAAACCTAATAAGCCAGGGACAGAGTGGCAGAGAGGGACTGAAGCAGGACACAAATTAGGTAGCAGCAGGGCAGGGGAGGGCTTCTTGGCCACCAGGAATAACATTTTCTTCTCAGTGCAGACACCTAACTAGACTTAAGCTGGTGAGCAATAGGATTAAAATTGCATTTCAAAATGTTCTCTCTGACTCTTGAAATAAAACTAGCTTGGAGGAGATACTCCAGAGTGGGATGAAGACTCAACCATCCATTGATAAGTGAGAAAGGAAATATCAGAATACTGGTATTTTTTAATCAGAATTTCTATTTTTATGCATATTTATAATGCACATGAAATACTAGTGCAGTACTACAAGTATAATATTAACATATAAACAAACATGTATTGGAAGTGTGTCCTCATTGATAAAAGGATAACAACACAGGATCAAAAAATACAAGGTAACCAATAGCTCAAGCAAGTTAGAAGCCCATGGAGAAAATGAGAGAGAGGGGGGAATTTGAGATGGTTATATGTAAGAGAGGGAAAAGAAAAACCTTTCCTCTACCCTTTTAAGTTCTAGGGCTAGAGTCTGAGAATTAGACTGACAAAAAAATTAACAAGAGAAAGGTATAAAAATTTTATTTGATAATAACATTCTAATTTTTACATGCATGGAAGCCTTCATAGAAACGAAGTGGAGACCCAAAGAATGGCTAGACACAGGGGCATCTATGCCATTTTAGCAAAGGATGATAAATTTTTTTTTTTTTTTTTGAGACGGAGTCTCACGCTGTTGCCCAGGCTGGGGTGCAGTGGCGCGATCTCGGCTCACTGCAAGCTCCGCCTCCCGGGTTCCCGCCATTCTCCTGCCTCAGCCTCCTGAGTAGCTGGGACTACAGGCGCCCGCCACCGCGCCCGGCTAATTTTTTTTTTTTTTTTTTTTGTATTTTTAGTAGAGACGGGGTTTCACTGTGGTCTCGATCTCCTGACCTTGTGATCCGCCCGCCTCGGCCTCCCAAAGTGCTGGGATTACAGGCTTGAGCCACCGCTCAAGGATGATAAATTTATGGAGAAATGGCAAGTCAAAAGAGAAGAGGTTGAACATTTAAGGGCAATAAATGGCAGGAAGAAACATGTAAGAGAAAATAATAAAATAAAAGAGTGATTTTTGTAAAGTTTGTCTCTGCAGACTCATTTTGATGCTGATATTCTGTCTCCAGTGATAAGGATTGTTCTGATCCTGGTATAATGGAGGGCAGAAGCAATACCTTCACAAAAGGAACTGTATATCCTGCTTTTAGGTAGATAGGAAGAGGGCAAAATAGTCCTATGCCAAAGAGATGTATACTGAGGTAGCATAGGCTGGTTTATTTTATACCCAGGGTGTCCCTTGCTGCAGATGATGCTGCATAGCATTGCTCCCATGGGGAGAAACTCAATCACAAACCAGCAGCCACAATCAGTGTCCTTCTACGACTTCAGATTTTGGGGTCATACTGCAGACAGCTGCTTTCTTTTCCCTCCACATTTTAACATGTCTGGCAAGTCTCTACAGATATGTCCCACCACCAGACTTTTAATTTTGCTCTAGTGATATGGTTTGACTTCATCCCCACCCAAATCTCATCTTGAATTCCCACATGTTGTAGGAGGGACCGGGTGGGAGGTAATTGAATCATGGGGGAAATTCTTTCCCATGCTGTTCTCATAATAGTGAATAACTCCCACAAGACCTGATGGTTTCAAAAGAGGCATTCCCCTGCACAAGTTCTCCCTCTTTTTGCCTGCCTCCATCCATGTAAGATGTGACTTGCTCCTCCTTGCCTTCTGCCACGATTGTGAGGCCTCCCCAACCACGTGGAACTACTAACTGTGAGTTCTCCATTAAACTTCTTTCTTTTGTAAATTGCCCAGTCTCGGGTATGTCTTTATCAGCAGCATGAAAACGGACTAATATACCCAGTTTCAGGTTCTCCAGAGAAAGACTGTTTATCTTTTTAAGGTTCTCTCATGGCTCCTTGAAGTAAACTATGCATATCTCACATAGGGTACATTTTGAGTTCTACTATCCCAAATATACCATCTAAATTGGGTAAAAATCCATCCAGGCATTTTCTTGAGATATGATAATGGTCAAATAGAAATCTGAGTTGCTACTATTCCTCTCCATCCTCACCCCAGATCCTGATTTGAATACCCCGTAATGAATGAGGGGCTGGGGTAAGTCTATGACAGCTCTCAGGACTCATTTTGCACTTTTTATGGTGAGGCCATTTCCCCAAACCCCAAGGCATGGGTAATATTTAACATCATCTTCTTTGACTCGAGCTCAGTATCCACTAGCCAGGAAATTTAGAAAACAAAAACAGAAACAACTCAGGCATAGTTTTCTTCAATATGTTGTGCAATTGGGAAGTTTGCTTGGTTGTGGTGAACCTGGATATGACTGAGAAATTTTACTGTCTTTAACTTCAATCTGCATAACAAAGTCGATGTTAGCTGCTTAGCATAATGGGAAGATATTCAGAATACCACCCACACTTGGGATGTTCAACAAAATACAGGCAGACACAGCTCTGAATCCTAAAGCTCAGGATAAAGGAGGAAGTCACCCTCCCTCACCTCTTCCCACTGTGTGGAGGGCAGCCAGCCAGGGACACAGGTGTGCAGCTCATTAGGAAAAGAATTAAGCCCAACGGGATAGGTAAGAGCCACATGAAGAATGTTCTGCAAAGTCAAAGCACTCTTTTCCTGCTCTGACCTTGGGGAAGGAATCAGGAGGAAAATACGGCCATCCTTATTTACCTATTGTCTGCTGTGCTATCAACCCAGTAATAAAAGCCACAAAATGGTTTTTCCTCTAGATCTGCAGTGAGAGGCCCTGCAATAAAATTGTTTTTACTAATATATTGAAGGAAATGTCTGCTGTTTTTACTGATACATTGAAGGAAATGTATATTGGCACGTAAAGAACTGTCCTGAGTGATGAGGGAGGTAGTGAAAATAGCACTGAAGGGGATTAAAACATACCACTCCAAAATATGCCACTTTGGCATAAGGAATATTTTGAGTTAAAGGTAATTAAGAAATAGCAGACATGGAAGAGCTCTCTGCCCTCTGCCCTCTGCCCTCCCTGTTTTCTGCCCAAAAGCAAGACATAAATTACCCTTTGTAAAAGTGACATAAATTTCTATCTGTAAAAGTGATTCCCTTTCTTGTACCAGGAAAAGAGCAATGACTCTTACGTGTAAAACAAACTTAACTAAACAACCCTTATCTCATATATATTTTTGGTCATTCTCCACAATTCACTGCTCCTAGGAACCCCAACTTCTTTTCCTTTGTCTAGCCACTTCTCCATAAATTTATCACCCTTTGTTATTAGGAAAAATAGCTAATGCATGCTGGGCTTAATACCTAGGTGAAGGGGTGGTGGGTTGATAGGTGCAGCAAACCACCATGGCACACGTTTACCTATGTTAAAAACCTGCACATCCTGCACATGTACCCCAGAACTTAAAATTAAAATTAAAAATTAAAAGAAAAGTTTATCACCCTTTGTTAAAGTGGTACATATGCCCCAGGTCTAACCACATCTTTAGGTTTCCACTCCTTTTCTGTGGGGGCTCCTGTGCACATAAAGTTAAAAATAAGATGTATATGCCTTTTTCTCCTATTAATTTGCCTTTTGTCAGTTTGTTTATTTATTTATTTATTTATTTATTTTTGCAGATGGAGTCTCGCTCTGTCACCCAGGCTGGAGTGCAGTGGTGCAATCTCAACTCACCGCAAACTCCACCTCCCAGGTTCAGATGATTCTCGTGCCTCAGCCCCCCAAGTAATTGGGATTACAGGCATGCACCACTACGCTGGGCTAATTTTTTTTGTATTTTTAGTATATTTGAGGTTTCACCATTTTGGCCAGGCTGTTCTCGAACTCCTGACCTCAGGTGATCTGCCCGTCTCAGCCTCCCAATGTGCTGGGATTACAGGCATGAACCACTGGGCTCCAACAATAGAACCTAGGAGGGTAGAATACAAACGTTTTTCTCCACTACAGCAGAAAATCAACATTCCAATGTAATACCAAAATATGTGAACACAACTAAAATATTATTTCTGCATTAACATTGTTTCTCAATAATAAAGACACAATGAAGTTCAGGTGGCTACATTTCTCACTACACTCACACCAGTTTCATAAAAGGTAGGCTTCAAATTGGTGCCTTAGCAAAATCAAAGTTTACTTTATTCTATAGGTTTTCATGGTTTTAATAATAAAACTAGAAACAAATCCTCAGTGCCTAAGGCCTACTCTATACCCTATTTTCAAGAAGAAAATGGGTACACAGAGCCCATTAGTTAAGAGTAGTAAACAAAATATGGCCATATGGAGGTAGTATGGGGAATTTCTGAGTGTAGCCTGTATGAGAAACCAGGGTTTTGGTTCCTATATCATCTTAATTTATTCTAAAACATTAAATACAGCAAAAAAAAAAAAAAAATTTATTTGATTTATTTTCCTGAAAGCCCTCTGGAAGTATTTTAGTTTCTCTGAGTTTTGGAGGATATAGTATCTGATAAGTATAAGCAATGTCAAATAAAAAATAAATCTGGACTTGGTAAGGAGAAACTTTATTCAAAACAACTGTTGCAAGGAATCCCTGTGGGGCAACAATTGCAATAGAGAGAGGGGTACTATTGCAACAGGAAGAACATTCTGACTGTAAGATCTGTAAGCACCTCAAGAGTTAGGCAAAAAGGATTTGTCTTTTATAGAGAGGGGTGAACACAGTGGAACTGTTTGAATGGTTGTTCTCTCTAAAACTCATGTCAATATTTAACTATCATTGTAACAGTATTAAGAGGAGGACCTTTAAAAGATGGTTAGTTCATGAGGATGGAGGCTGGGGTTAATGCCAATATAAAAGGGCAAATTCAGTCCCTTTTTGCCTTTGGCTCCTCTGCTTTTTGCCACAGGAGGATCCAGCACTCCTTCTCTCCAGAGGATGCAGCATGTAAGACACCATCTTGGAGGAAAAGAATGGCTTCACCAGACCCAAATCTGCCAGAGCCTTGATCTTAGACTTCCCAGTCTCCAGAACGGTAAGCCAATACACTTGTCTTTTATAAATTACCCAGTCTCAGGTATGCAGCACAAACAGACTAAGGCGCATAGCTACAAAAATCCAAGTGTGGGGAAGTTGAATAAAAGGTGGTGTGATGGGACACTGGGCCAGAGAACATTTTATCATGAGGCCTCAGTATCCCCTATCCTCAGTTGGGTAGGCGCTATCAAGGAGGGGTTCTGTGCAACCTCAGGCTGAGGATGGGCCATAGTTTAGTAATCTGGTAGAAGGAGGGAAACTTAACCTAAAGTTGGTTTAACCAACAGATTGTAGCTAATCATTTACGTGGTGAAGAACGGGAATTTAGAGGTTTTATGTCTGGCCTTGTCATAGGTAAACAAGGCATGTTTTCGTGAGTCTTATTGAAGTCATATGGGAAAGGGTGATTCTTTGCACTAAGCCCTTTCTAGGAACACAAAGAATGAGAGGATTTGTCACACTTTGCTCTTTTCTAAGAGCGCAGGGCTCAGGTCAAATTTAACATTGTCGATAGAGTAATTATAGAGATGATAGGGCTGTTTGTTTAAAATCAGATCATCACAGAAAAATCCGGTTTGAATGCAATTTGTTTTAGTGTTTGGACATAGTGTTGTGACTCTTCAGTAATTGGACATTTCTTTTATAAAAATAGAAGTCCACAACATAGACCCTTGCCAGGATGCCGTTAGAAAGAATACTGCATTAATCCAACAAAGCCCTCAATTTGAATATATTATAGTGTAAAAGGTAATTGTCATGGTAAAGAAAACTCTCATTTATGACCAATTTGGTAAATATTAAGAGCCTATGATGTGTATCCAGCTTATTACTTACATTTTTATGAGGACAAATTCCACCACTCCTCATTTTTCAGGCCCACATTTTCAATTTAAAAAATAGTTTAAAGAGCTAGTGCAAGTCATCCTACAATAAACTTAGAAAGGAATTTTGTCAAGAAAAATTGTTCCTTTTTCCCATTCCAACTCTATCTTTATCTAGGTTGGCTCTATATGAGTTGTACCAAGCGATATTTCTTAGCTGTTGGATAAAAATATTCTGTTATCTTCCAAAAAATCCTGTTAGAGAATACTACAGCCACAGGGGTATGGGGAATAATATACAAATTTCAAGTGATAAAAAATTAATTACAACTTAATCCCTAAAATTCTTTGCAACCTATACACATAATGTACTGAGCCAACATAATAAGCAGTATACATTTAGATAATCCATTTTTAAATATTACTTCTAAACTATAATCTCCCTCAATTATGGAACAAGAATAAAGCGTCATTTAGCATGTAACAATGGAAGGGTGAACTGGCTGGGTTGCACGTTAAGAAAGCAAGCCCCCCAAGTAAAGGCTTTGGAAGGGCCCTCCTGCCTCTTCACCTACCCCCAATTATGTTTCTCCTTCTGTCTCCACCCACCACCCAGAATTCTTTGAAAAGAACTAAAGCTCTTATTTACTGAGTTGCCAGAGTGCTAATCATGTCTAATGGCTTTAACACAAAAGCAGCCAACCTTTAAATGTGCTACTTAAAGACTCTTAATGCCTTACTTCCTTTTATTCATTTAGGTTTCTCCTCCTATCCGAAATTCAGTTGTGATTCTAGTAAATCTTCCTCGCTCTGCTAAAATCAGCACCTCTTATTTTCAAGGTCCTGGGTTGGGGTGAGAGGAGAAATATGGGGAAGGAACAGCAACAGTTCAGAGAATATTGGCTTCATGAGTATGCCTTCTTAATCTCTATGTCCTCTATACAGCCATCGCCATCTAACATGGTGCCTGACCCATGGTAGGTACGCAGTCAATATTTAGGAAGTAGAAGGAAGGCAGGATGGCAGGATGGCAGGATGGAGAAGGAAGGAAGGAAGAAGGAAAAAAGGAGGGAGGGAAGGAAGGAAGGAAAGAAGGAAGGAAGGAAGGAAGGAAGGAAGGAAGGAAGGAAGGAAGGAAGGAAGGAAGGAAGGAAGGAAGGAAGGAAGGAAGGAAGGGAGGGAGGGAGGGAGGGAGGGAGGGAGGGGGGAGGAGGGGAAGGAAGGGAGAAGAAAAGCGATAGTACTCCTTATTAAGAGGGTAGGCTTGCCCACCTTCTTGGGGGACATTTACCACAGAGGTTGAGTATATGCCAAACAATAGGACATGAAGACATTGGGTGGGAGGGGAGCTCACTCACATTCTCTATTTTCCTCCTGCTCTATATATGTTTTCCCTTTCAAGAAGGAGCCAAGGATAGATATTTGATGGTTGGTTCTAGGACACAAAGAAAAGTCAGCTCTGGAAGCTTCTGCTGCCGAGCTGGCCTAAGAATGAATTGTTCTCTCCTCAAGTTCAGGATCCATTAGTGTTGTGATGCAATGTTATGGGCCTCGGGCTGCTTTCTCTGAACTCAAGTACCACGGTCGATCCTCCCTGGTTAGAGAGAGTAAAGCAAGAAAGGTATAAAGAGAGCTGGGGTGCAGCTGTGTGTTCGCCACAAACACTAGAAAACACCTATGGGTCACTGGTTTTATTTTCCACTCTGCATAATTTTTTGAGAAGGTATGGGGTAATCAGTAATTACTTAGAACACAGTTGCCAGAGTTAATTGTTTCTCCTCCAACTGTATCAAAAAACAAGGGGATTGAGATTGTAAGTGGGTTGTATCAGGAGGCATAAAACAAGACTTAGCACTTTACTTAGGCATTATTTTTTCAGAACGCTGGACCACTTACCAATACATTTTCCCACAAACATCCTGAGGAGATTGGTCTGGTCACTTTGCTAATCCCTCAAGTCTATTAAGCAGGAAAACAGGTTAAGGGCATGTGGCATCTGAGATTTGTCACAACGAGGCAGTTAAAGATTGACCTAACCTCTACTTCACATAGGAAAGTCACCTCGGAGGGAGTCCAGGGCGGCATGACATTCTTTACAGTCAAAACTGCCAAGCAGGGTATGATCATTGCCCCTTGTTGGTAATCTGTGAATTTTTGAGGACAAAACATTCAGTTCCCACAACCATTTCACAGTTAACAAATGGTGGGATGACTCCTGGTTTTCTTGTCATAAGAATTAATTATTCATAAAAAACAATGTGGAATACAAACTCAGATGTAGGAATAAACTTATGTCATTATAGACATGGAGTTGCCTACACATGCCTACACATGCTTAAATGATTCTATGTGTTCTTACATACATACACATGCATCTTATAAGACATGCCTATCTAGCAACCTAGGTTACAAAGTCAAAGATGTGGATGTAAGCCATATTTTCCAGTATAGCCCTGTGTAAAATTTTTACAGTTCTTACTGTATCAGGGCCCTGGTAAAGCAATAATTTCTCTTTATAACACCCTGTGGCTCCAATCTTTAAATAGTTTATTTAAGAAACGTGTACCTGTCATAAGCATAAATTTCTTGTTAACATTTTGTACTCTTCTAATTGAAGATATTTCTCCAACTCTCAAGACCATATCCAGCCCCTGAAATCTTAAGAATTTATCTCTGCAAATTGAAAGGATGAAGAGTAGGGGCCGATTCCTTTTGGTAGAATTCAGTCTGTGGCTGAAATGGTTTTCTTCCTGAGTACCATGCCTAATGTTAACATTTTTGTTCTAGGAAGCCTGAAGAGGAGCAGAAAGTAGAAATATCTGTATATACCAAGGAAAGCAGATTTTAAACATCTTCAGGGATAGAGCAATGTCATGATGAGAGAGGCTTGCTAAAAAATTTTAAAAATCTGACTAGACAATCACAAAGAATTCCAGTAATGAATCAGACTGAGAAGCTTCTGAATAAATGTGCTGTTCATAAAAGGACCAGCATTCTAGAATTGTGTTGAACAACACATTTATTCAGAAGCTTTTCAGTTTTAATAGCCACGCATAGCTATTTAAAGTTTAATTAAAATTAATCAAATTTAAAATTCACTATCTCAGTTGCTCTAGCTACATTTCAAGTGCTTAATAGCTGTGTGTGACCAGTGGCTGCTGCATCGGACGACGCAGTAATAGAACATTTTCAACATCGTGAAAAGTTCTATTTGTACAGTTCTAGCCAATGGGGATTTTCTAGAACTACTTAGAAATCTGAGTGCATCATAAAAAGTTAAATAAATTTCCAGTCCACAATAAGTTAAATCATGATATTAAATGAACCTTGAGTTATGATTATGAAGTTACTGCCTAAAGATGTTCAGAAGGCAAAAATCACTACATGAAAATAAAAATTCAAAATTAGAAAAGATTCTAGAAATGACAGACTAATGAATTTTTTTTTTTTTTTTTTTTTTTTTTGAGATGGCGTCTCTGTCACCCAGGCTGGAGTGCAGTGGTACAATCGCTGCTCACTGCAACCTCCACCTCCCAGGTTCAAGTGATTCTCCTGCCTCAGCCTCCCGAGTAGCTGGGATTACAGGCACATGTCACCATACTCAGCTAATTTTTGTATTTTTAGTAGAGACAGGGTTTTGCCATATTGGCCAGGCTGTTCTTGAGCTCCTGACCTCAGGTGATCTGCCTGCCTCAGCCTCTCAAAGTGCTGGGATTACAGGTGTGAGCCACCGTACCAGGCCATAATGAAATTAATATGTTTTGCTTGCACTCCAATAGAGTAAATGATGCACATGTGGCATTAGTACACATAAAGAAGAAAATGTGATGATTCTTAGGTACAAGAATGGGCTTATTCAAAAAAAATACACACATTTTTCCTTTTCATAAGAAAATTTTTAAAACAATGCTGTAGTCACACCATATCCAGACTTCAAGAAGCCTTTTACAAAAGCTTCTAGGACATCCTTGTTGGCAAAATGAGGAAATATTTCATGACTAATAACACTGTTACAACTTTACACAAAGAACAGGACAATGAAACCTAAATAATATTGATTAAAGTATCCATGTCTGTCTGGAAGGAGGTCCCAAATGGCAGATTCATGGATCTAGTTCTTGGTTCCACCCTATTCAATGACTTTATTTAACACTTAGATTAAGACATACATGTCATTCTTATCAGATGAAAGATGACAGAAATTTTCACTAGAGAAGAGAATCAAGCCATAATTGAGTCTTAAGGGATTGAAAAACAAAAAAGACAAAAATTAACATGATAAAATTTAGCAGAAATAAAAGTCAAGCACTCCATTTAGTATTTTGGGATACTGGATACTTCTTTAATTTCTATCACCATGTCAAGTGAGCTTCAGGAGGTCAAATCCTAAAGGCCCTAGTTGACCTTGCCCTCTCTGTAGGCCATGAATACCAGCTTCATCCTATTCATTAAGTTGTAACTAGAGGAAACTGCAGCAGCATAATCAGGAGAAATTACAGTCACCCCAAATTACCTAGAATTCAGACAGAGGGACAGTCAGAGTCTTATAGCCTAGACAGGAGGGAAAGGCAGCACCCTAGGGGGAAAGATGCCTGGGCAAGCCCTCTTCGAGGGCTCCAGGCTTTGCGTCCTGTGCTAAGTGTCTCCTGGTCTCTCCACATTATTTCCTCTAAAATAATTTCATCATAGTCTTAACTCCCTTGATATCACCACATTTTCCTTTAAAATCATTGGAAAGTCATTCGTTTAAGAGAATATTGTTCTCCCTGGTTCCCTTTCTCTTCTGGAAGTTATATTTAAAGGAAACATAGCAGACCTAGGGTAGATCTTGAGAAAGAATAAAAGATTCAGAAAAAAATCTTTTTTCCTCAATTCAATTCAGCACAAGGCAAAGGAAGAAAGAGAAAAGAAATACACACAAATTAATATGCTAATTAGCATGATATAAATTCTAAATGCAAGAAGCAAATAAAGTGCTTTGGAATTGTTGTTTATGTAAGAAATGGAGATTTTTATTCAGCCTCTAGAAAAGACTGATAGAGGACATGATAGTGAGCTTCAGCTATTTTGAGGGCAATTATAAGAAAGATAAATTTAATCTATTCTGCGTTACTCAAGAGAATAGAATGAGGGCCACTGGGTAAAAGTTATAGGAAGCATATTTCAACTCAATAGAAAGAAGGATTTCCTAATAATTAGCTCTGTCCTAAAGTGAAACGAGATCCCTCAATAGGGCAATCATCTCTCTCAGTGGGGTGTTCAAAAGATGCCATATGTCCCTGGCACTTAGAAAAGATTCCTGCTACTGGCAGGAGATTGAACCAGATGACCTCTCAGAGCCTTTCGACTTCTGAAATTCTGTGACTCTGTTTCTTACTCGCTCTCACCTGCACTGATGCCACCTGATGGATAACCAGGGAGTGGTGAGTGTACCCAATACAGGAACATAAATCAGACTTTCCACTGTTCTCTGCCCCCTCACTGTCTCTAAGCAAGATAATGTGGCTGCCCCCACAAAAGCTGCAGTGTGTGTGAGTTCATGATGTATTTGGTTATTTCTGTGTCTCAGAATTATTTGGTTTTATATAAATGACTTAATTTGTCTAACTTTCCCTCCTTCCTTGGATATAACACATCACATTTGTTTAACCCTTTTCTAAATATTAAACGTTCTGTTAAAAGCACAAGGAGCACATATAATACAAAACATAGAGCGAACTAAGGTGCGTGTGGCAATTTGGGAGTTTAACTGATTCAAACAAACATTTGTAGAGTAATTGCTTGGGTATGTTCAATTACTTGTAAATTATCTTTATTTTTTTTAAATGATACCTAATTAAGGATTTAGCTGAGTGCTCAGGATTCTTACCATAGTGTTTTGAGATGCTATTTCATTAAAAATAATCGTTAACACCTACTGTTTATAAGGCTTATTGCTAATCACTATAGAAAACACAAAGATGAATAAGATAAAGCCCCTGTCATAAAAAAGCTTACTGTCTAATGGTATACAAAGTAATTGAAACAAGACAGAATACGAGTGCCTCCATAAAGTTACATAGTTCTTTGGAGAGAAAATCTGTATCTGGCCAGGGAAAAATCAAAGCCAACTTCATCAAAGAAGAGGATAAAAATCCACACCATGAAGGGCCATTCATCCTGATCCGAGAATAATCTATTTGTTGTTTTGTTTCGTGTTTTTTTGTTGTTGTTTGTTTGTTTGTTTTTGTTTTTTCCTCAGTGGATGTAGGGAAGTCAGTGAAGGAATTTGTACAGGAGAGTCTCATAATAGAAATTTTATTTAAGGAATATTAATCTAGCAGCCATGGGTAAACTATTTAGAGAGTTGGAGGGATAGACTTCTTGGTCCTAGATAAAGGGAAGCAACCAGGCCTACACACTACATAATAGAAGTAAGAGTGTAAGGGAGTAGCTAAACTGAAGATGTCATGCAGATCAGTCCGTAGCATCTGGAAATTAATAGGAAGTGGTGGAGAAGTCTGTGAACTCAAGATGGAGGGGGTGGATTGAGAGAAATCCCAGGTGTCACAGGCTTGAATAAACAGGAAGAACTTTTTGAGCAGGGTAAACAAATGGAAAATAAAAGAGGTATGCAGATGGAAAAGGCAGTTTTGGAAACCAAGATCCAAACTATTGTGGAGCATATTAATCTAATATAGTGCTTCATCTGGGTAGCTTTAGTAAAGATGGCAATCATTAGAACTGAGGGGTTAGGGACTTGGTTGAAAGCTAAATTGCCAAGTATAAAAACAGAATATCAAGTTAACTGGGTGGGAAATGGAAAGGAGATAGTTACGTGGGGAAGCAGACAGAAATCCAATCATTAGTAAAGTTGGAGAGAATGTATGAGACTAGATGTGTTAACTGCATTTTTTAATTATTTATTATTATTATATTTTCTTTCACATTCAGGTCTTACTGATCTTTAAGAGTCTGCTCCTCCCGGGGTGAGCCAGTTTCTAAAAATAGTAAATGACTCTCCTGCAACTGTCTTTCACAAGCGAACCCACAAATCAGGAGCCCAAACCCCTCAGCTATTTTCTTTATTATTATTATTATTATTATTATTATTATTATACTTTAAGTTCTAGGGTACATGTGCATAACGTGCAGGTTTGTTACATAGGTATACTTGTGCCATGTTGGTGTGCTGCACCCATCAACTCGTCAGCACCCGTCAACTCGTCCTTTACATCAGGTATAACTCCCAATGCCATCCCTCCCCCCTCCCCCTTCCCCATGATAGGCCCCAGTGTGTGATGTTCCCCTTGCCGAGTCCAAGTGATCTCATTGTTCAGTTCCCACCTATGAGTGAGAACATGCGGTGTTTGGTTTTCTGTTCTTGCGATAGTTTGCTGAGAACGATGGTTTCTAGCTGCATCCATGTCCCTAGAAAGGATTGTAAGCTATTTTCTTTACTGGGCCCTTATACTCTGGGCCATGAGCCACTGGCTCTAATCACCCCAGGGCCAGGGACCAGGCAACTAGGGACAACCCCATACCCCAGAGTCTTTTGAAAGTATTCAAACCAGCCAATTCCAAACTGTTAACTCTGCCTTACTCGTTTCTTTCCACAGAAACCCCAATAATGGCACATGCCTGTGTTCTCCCCTCACTCCTTCTGTCTCCCGACCGCAGTGCCTCCCTGTGTGGCACTACATGACATGACCTCCCTATCCTCTTGAGAATTACAAATAACAAACTGTCTTTTCAGTGGTCTGAGTAATAACCAAACCTACATTTTAAAACACTAGAGATGACTAAAATGAGAAAAGAGAGAAGTGGCTAGCAAGGATGTCAAAAAGGGGCATAATTCTGAATGAAGACATTCAACTAAACGCAGGTACCACAGCTTTTCAGGAATTTTGGGAAAGCCATTTTTTATAAAGGATTTGTCTCTTAAGAAGTGCAAGGAGGGTTGAACTGAATGTTGCAAGGAATATACCAAATCCTGACTTGATCCCTAAAGTTCTGGGAAACACCAAGGGATTGTAAGAAGAAGCAGTTACCAGATATTTTTCTGGTATTTATTTGCCATGGGGGTAATTTGAAATTTAAACTAAACCTGGGGCCAGGCGCAATGGCTCACACCTGTAATCCCGGCACCTTGGGAAGCTGAGGTGGGTGGATCACTTGAAGTTAGGAGTTCAAGACCAGCCTGGCCAACATGGCAAAACCCTGTCTCTACTAAAAATACAAAAATTAGCTGGGCGTGGTGACATGTGCCTGTAATTGCAACTACTCAGGAGGATGAGACAGGAGAATCACTTGAACTTGGGAGGCAGAAGTTACAGTGAGCCAAGACCACGTAATTGCACTCCAGCCTGGGCAACAGAGTGAGACTCCATCTCAAAAATAAATAAATTAATTAATTAATTAAACCTCGGTAGACAATTAACAATGCGTAGAGGTTAAATAAGATTTAACCCTGGAGATAATTACCAGGAACAGGAAATTGTGAGAGGAAAATTTCATTTCATTCGTGATGACCAGTTGGAAGAGTTGCTGAAGTGAGTTCCTAAATGACACAATGGTAGAGTGAAAAAGGGTGGCAGATGCTATTGCATCAGTAGGATGAGAGTACAGAAAAAGATGTGTATGGAGAGAAATGGAGGGGGAAGTGTTGGTGCCTGTGGTTTAACCATCAATAAGAGGAATTATAGAAGAAAGAAGTTGACAGTACTGCAGGAAAAATACCAAGTAAGCAGAGTTTCAACCCTGGAAAAATGTGTAGGACAAGTAGAGTCTCTGTGGTTCCAAACGGGCCTCCCCAAATGACAGGCTAGGAGCAAGGGGAATATTTGCTGACATCTCTAATTCAAGTAAATCCACAGAATGACTCATTTATAACGTGGGTACAATCTGTGCTTAGTGGCAACCATAGTTAGGAATGGAGGAGTTGAACTTGTGGAAAACATAAAAGACATTACAAAGTCGCCAGATATTTGTCTCCTGTTTATTTACCATGTGGGCGTGATTTGATGTTTAAATTAAAGCTCAGAAGAAGCTTCAAGTATGATGCCATAGGGATGTACTTAACTTAGAGAATTTATGTTTTTAATCTCTAAAAGGGAAAAATAAAATTTTCATGAAGAGTAGCCTTCTCCCCAGCTCAGCCCCTCTTCTATCTCCAAAATGTAACCTACATTTAAAAAAAAAATGTAATATATCAGAATATTATAAGATGGCTAATATTAGAAGGGAAAAACCAAAAGCAAGATAGATCAAAGTGCCAATTGGATCACGAGGTGGGAAGAGTTTGAGGTATTAAGTAGAATACTCAGGGAAATCTTCATTGAGAAGGGAAGATCTAAAAAAATAATTATTTGGTGAAGGTGTGAGCCAAGTAGGTATAAGGGAAAAGCACTTTCTAGATGCCAGACACTGTGCTGAATGCTTTCTAGGCATGATCTCATTTTTACCCCTATAAAACATTTGAAAATCTAGCAACAATTACCGATCCCTCTACAGATTAGGAAATTCACCAAAAAATCGGGGGATAACCGGTTTTCCCAAGCTCACATAGCTATTAAGGGACAGAATTGGGGTATGGACCTAGGTAGTTTGATTATTAAAACTGATCCTCCTTTAAAAACTCCTTATCTCCCCTTAAGCTCAAAACTAAAGTTTACCCCTCTCAGCCCTGCTACATGGAAGAAACCCTAAGAAAGAGTGCTGGAGAGTTGGTTACAGGAGTGTTTTGCTATGTCAGTTTACGACTTCTTCCATGAGAAAGGGGAAGAAAGTCCTGAGCCTCAGGAAGAGAAAGGCGAGGAAGTAATAATCTGATGAAGGGGCTGAAAAAAAGGAGAGAAATTGTAAGGAATATATTTACGGCTTCTTGAGGCAGGGAATATTACCACCTACACAAGAATTGGAAAACAACTTCTAAGTTCAGCAACTTTAAGCTGAAAAACTTTATTTTAAAGAAGAGAAATTATGGACTTAACATTTCCAAAATATCCAGGGGTAGAATCTGAATGGAATAAATGGCCTGTAAATGCATTGCCCTGTGTGACCTCCCTGTGCGTTTATCCTAGCCCTCAAGAAAGATGTCTTGTAGTAGAAAGAACTGGGATGCAGACCTGGTTCTTCTAAACCTGTGTCAAGCTCCCCAGAGGGCTGGACTTGCCAAGTGGGAGTGGGGAAGCTGCTTGACTTCTCACATCAGTTTGCTCTTCTATAAGGTAAGATTAATGAGATCTTCACTCCTAGCCAGCTATCAGGGACAAATTAGAGCAAGGATTTGCAAGTTCCTTAAGTTAATATTTCCTAAATACTACAGTGCATCAGGTACTGAGTTGGACACAGATGTGCAACGTATTGGTCCATTTTTCATTGCTACAAAGACATGCCCAAGGCTGAGTAACTTAGAAAGAAAAGAGGTTTATTTGGCTCACAGTTCTGCAGGCTGCACAGGCATGGTGATAGTATCTGCTTCTGGTGAGCCCTCAGGAAGCCTACAGTTATGTCAGAAGGCAAAGAGGGAGCTGGTGTGTCACATGGTGAGAGGGGGAGTAAGAGAGAGGAAGCAAGAGAGAGAAAGGAGAAGCCTCAGGAAGCTTGCAGTTATGACAGAAGGCAAAGAGGGAGCTGGCATGTCACTTGGTGAGAGAGGAAGTAAGAGAGAGAAAGGAGGAGGTAGAAGGCTGTTTTTAGCAACCAGAGCTAAAATGAATGCATTACCACAGGAAGGGCACCAAGCCATTCAGGAAGGATCTGCCCTCGTGATCCAAATATCTCCCACCAAGCACCACCTCCAACACTGAGGATCACATTTCAACACAAGATTTGGAGGGGACATATATCCAAACTCCATCATACACATATTAACTTTAAGAGAAAGACAGAGCAAAAGAGAGAGGGACCCTTATCAGGCATTTAAGTGTTTTTTAATTATATTGCAGAGTTTCAAAAGAAATTATTTGCCAGGTGGATGGTTCACTGGTTAGTTGGCATACATAAAAAAGGGAGTGTTGTTTTGTTTTTATTTAAAATAGTGATAACTGGAATATCAGGGAGAAGAAATGGCAGGATTCTGAAATATAGTCATTGCAAAGGTAACTGACTACCTTAAGATGTACTTGAGACCAGTCCTTGAATATAAATGTATGGGTATATCTCAGAGAGTGTCAGAGGTAGTAGATGGTGATGGTAAGATAGTAATCAACATCAAACAGCCAAAAGTGCTCTTAATAAACTGGGGTAGGCAGAATGCCACCCCTACAAGATGTCCTGCCCTACTCCCTGAATCCTGTGAATATGTTACGCTATATGGAAAAAGGGACTTTGTAGATATAGGATTACTAATCAGTTGACTTTAAGATAGGAACACTATACTGGATTATCCAGTTAGCCTAATATAATTACATGAGCTCTTAAAAATCAGTGTTTTCTGTTTTTCATTTTTGAGATGCAGTCTTGCTCTATCACCCAGGCTGAAGGGCAGTGGTGCCATCTCGGCTCACTGCTAGCTCCGCCTCCCAGGTTCACTCCATTCTCCTGCCTCAGCCTCCCGAGTAGCTGGGACTACAGGCACCCGCCACCTTGCCCAGCTATTTTTTTTTTTTTATTTTTAGTAGAGACGGGGTTTCACCATGTTGGCCAGGATGATCTCAATCTCTCCTGACGTCATGATCCACCCACCTCGGCCTCCCAAAGTGCTGGGATTACAGGCATGAGCCACTGCACCTGGCCAAAAATCAATGTTTACTCCTTGCTGAGGACAGAGAGATGTGACCAGAGAGGAAGCAGAAGAAATTCAAAGCATGAGAAAGGCTCATTATGCTGTTGCTTGTTTTATGATGGAGAAGGCATTGTGAGGAGGCATACAGGAGGCCTTTGGGACTTGAGAAATATTCCTATTGTACAACCAGCAAGGAAATGGGAATCTCAGTTCTATGACCACATGGAACTGAATTTCGATAAAAACCTGAATGACTTTAAAGGCAGATTATCCCAGAACCAATGGGTAGGAAGGTAGCCCTGCTGATTTCTTTGAGTTCAGCCTTAAGAGATTCTAAGGAAAGGACCCAGCTGAGCCATGCTATACCCAAAATAGTGACATACGGACAGTGATATAACAGATGGATGGTGTTTTAAGCTGCTAAAGTTATGGCAATTCATTACAGTGGCAATAGAAAATTAATACATAAATCATCATAGGGTTGTGGCAAATCCTACAATTCTCTGTTGTTATGTAGTCTTAGGCTTATTCAGGAAATGTGTGACTTTGGACAAGTCACTTTACCTCTCTCTAAGCATAGGTTTAGGATATTAAGCTCCCAGCCATATATTCTAGTCCTTAAAGAAGACATAATTTCACTATGAGAATTAAATCAGTTGTGATATGAGGAAATGACTGGTGCATCATAATTTTTTTAATTAAGAAATATCCATAGTTTATTCAGATTTCCTTGGTTTTTACTGAATGTTCTTTTTTCTGTTGCAGGATTCCATCCAGATTGCCACATTACATTTAGTTGTCATGACTTTTTAAACTCCTTTTGTCGGTGACAATTTGTCCAACTTGTCTTATTTTTGAAGACTTTGACAGTTTTGAGGAGGGCTGGTCAGGTTTTGTAGGAAGCCTCTCTATTGGAATTTGTGTGATGTTTTTCTCATGATTAGACTGGATTTTATATATTTGGGAGAGGAAGATCACAGAGGTAAAATGTCATTCTCATCACATCATATCAAGTGTTCATGCTATCAATATGACTTATGACTGTTGATATTGACCTTGATTTTCTAGCTGAAATGATTTTCAGGTTTCTCTACTGTGTAGTCATTTTTTCTTCTCCTTTCTATACAGTACTCTTTGGAAGGGAAGTCACAATGTGAAGTTCACACTTGAAGAATAGAGAGTTATGCTTCCCCTCCTTAAGGAAAGGGCATTTACATAAATTCCTTGGAATTCTTCTTCCCAAGGGGTTTCATCGTACACTTTTTACATATTTAGTTCACTTTTAGTTCTCAGAAATCTCCAAATTCTTATTTTATAATATCACCTTCCTTCCTCTGAATACAAATCAGAATGAGTGATGCAATTAGAAAAAAACATCATTTCATAGAAAAGTTATCATGGAAATTACTTTTAAAAATCATCATGGAAAAATTGTCATCAAAGGGGGAGAATTTATAATCTCTCCCAAGAATGGGGCATTGTGTTGTACTGACAACACAGTCTGTAACACATTTTCAGATGACCTAAGTTCCAGCCATTATCTTTCTCCCAACAAAAGCATATTTGATTCAGTTCAAGGTTTTGAGAGAAGGTCACACAATTCTCTTTCACTGTCACTAAACCTGTTTCCCATGCTTAGATGGCAGAGATACGAGATCACAGTCTTCAGCTTTGAACAGCAAAGTCTCAAGAGTGCTTCAGTATCATGTACTTTTGGATATGAGCAGCAGGACAAAGAATATCTACAGCACTTAATTCTCTCTCTATATTATTGTAGACTACAGTGACAATACAGCACAACTGTAATAACTGAGAGGAAGAAGTAAAAGTAAAGTTAGAGCTGGATGGATAGAAGGAATCAACCTCCCAATTACAGTGCAGCATGGAGTACTGACTGACCTTCTTGCTGGTATCAAAGCGTCAGGCTGCATATCTAAGCCACTAGTGGGAAAGCAAAATGCAGAAATTTCAATGGAGAGGCTGCCTCTACAGTATTTCCAACTCTTTCTAATAGCAGGAAAGCCAGAAATGCTGGAAGACTCTCTCTCTGCCTACAACATTGGAGAGGTTTGCCAGCTTCAGCAACATCTTAGAGGAACATTTGTGCTTCAAAGACTCAGCTGAGCAGAAATTCCTATCAGGGCCATCATTACCCATGGCCATTCAGAGCAATAGTGAGTGCTGGCGGTCACTCAGATTTTCCCACAATAAGGGAAAAATGAAATTAAGCTAGGGGCAGAAGACAGGAAAGGCAAGAGAGGTATCAAATACTTTTTATAGAATGTGTAATATAAACAATCCTGAAGCCTACGTATAAGAAATTCTAGCCGGGCGCGGTGGCTCACGCCTGTAATCCCAGCACTTTGGGAGGCCGAGGCGGGCGGATCACGAGGTCAGGAGATCGAGACCATCCTGGCTAACACGGTGAAACCCTGTCTCTACTAAAAATGCAAAAAATTAGCCGGGCGAGGCGGCGGGCGCCTGTAGTCCCAGCTACTCGGGAGGCTGAGGCAGGAGAATGGCGTGAACCCGGGAGGCGGAGCTTGCAGTGAGCCGAGATCGCGCCATTGCACTCCAGCCTGGGCGACTAAGCGAGACTCTGTCTCAAAAAAAAAAAAGAAATTCTAAATCAAGAGTTTGTTCTAAGGATGAAAAACTGTCCATGGAAGGAGAAAGAGGAAAGAAAGATTCAAAACTCCATGAAACTGACATTCCCAAATTTTCCCCAGAATTATCTAGTCACCTGTCCTCTTAGCTGTTTCCAAGATAAACAAGAAATATCTTTGAAGCTTAACTATGCTTGTTGGCCCCAAGGGCTCAGAATTTGATACTAATTTAACCTGTGAATGCCATGTTATTTGTACCAGGGCTTCATTCACAATAGTTATATCCCTTTAGGCCCTGGGATAATTTAAAAGACCAAAGTAGCTCTTGTTTACTGACTCACAGTTATTAACCTACAGTGAGGTGAGTGAAGGGCAACAAGGCATTTGAGAAATAGGCATTGGGTCATTCCATGCCTACCTCAAAGGTTTGCAACATTTTTCTCATGATATATAGATACTACAAGAAATCTCTTTCCCAGCACAGAATCTTTTAATTATCTTTCCATTCCCACTGTCTTCCAAGAAAGCAATATAATTACCCATATCTTATGACATGTAGGGGAGTGGAGAGTATCATAGAGAATAATGGGATCAATTGGTGGTTTGCCACTATGAACTCTGCTCTTTGACCTAGAAAGTTACTTTCAAGCCCATTAGGTGCTCTTGATATCGTTTGGCACTCATGCATAATAATAATATAAATAATAACATAACACCTTGAAATTACTACTTCACAATGCTGTGCTAAACACAGCGCACGTGTTAATTCACTTTACCTTCACACAACAATATGATGAAAAATCACTGTTGTTATTGTTTTACAAATGAAGAAAATGAGGCATAAAGGGTAAGGTAACTTGATCAAGGTTAAAAAACTAGTAAGTGAAGGGCTAGGTTTCCACTTTGGAAATCTGGCACAAGAGTCCATGTTCTTAGTAATCACACTATTATTTCCCTTGAGCCAGGCTCATTGATCATCGGATTTGAGGGTCTTTTCTCACATGGATTCTACACATTGAGTATTAGAAAAAAAGTAATATATGACAACGTGGATAAAAATATCTGGAGAGGCTATAACCTGACCCCGCTATGCTTAACTGGAGAGGTCAGAATTCCAACTGGAGACACCCTAAGTCATCAAAGATAAATGATTGTTAAACAAACATCTGACTTGAACAGAGCCACATTTGAACATGGCCATTCTAAATTTTATCTGTCAAATTTTATTTTTTATGCACATTCCCACTTTTGTGGTTCCAAAATAAAGCTGGATTCCATTTATACATGTCCAACAGACAAGAAACATTTTTCCAGACTATATATTGCTGAAATAAAGGCAACCATATCTGTTAGGCAAAGTAAAGCTATTAACAAGAAGTATACAGTAAAATCAATGAACCAGAGGGATTTGCAGTTGGTAACTGGTGTTTCTAGATAAACCAAGGGTCCACCTAAAAGGTAGCCACACAAGGGTTGTTGGAACCAGTGCGCACATTCATGGAGTCTAAAGGTGAGTTTTCTAATCATTACTTGGACAATGAAGCAATCTTGGGAAGGGAGATGTCAGAGAAAGCACAGGGCCATCCTGTCTGCTCAGTTTTCTCTGCATAGCAAGTCAGACTTTTGCTTTGCTTTCAATTTTCTTTGAAATAGAAAGTCCTACCATTGCACTCAATTCTGATAAAAGGGATCTTTTAAATCTTGCCTCCATGTTCTGTCCTTGACTTTCCATCTCTCTAAGGTGCCCTTCCCCACATTGAGTCCAAGCTCAAATATCAATCAGTGGGTGGTAAACAGAAAATGAGACCAGGGGTCTTGAGAAGTGGGTTTTTTAAATAAGAAAAACCCTGAGCACATTTGTAGGCAGAGGGAAGCTGGGTTCCACATGTTAAAAGAGAGAAGCAGATTTAAAAAGCAAGCAAGGTTGAAGTTGTCTGCAATTCAAGTCACAAAAGAAGAAGAAAGAGTTAGTCTTGGAAAGGGGAAGATGAGATTATTATAATCTTGGGGTGAAGATCTACAAGGGATTAAACAACCTGGAGAAATTTGGATACCCATTGACCTCCCACAGCCACCTCCAAGAAAAAGACATTTTCTCACCTTCCTTATGGGAATAGAAATGTGAGGTTGAGAAGAAAACACTCATTCCTTCCTCAGAGGTATAAAGATGAAAATTATGCCAAATTAAATCAAGTTGTTGAAAATGCTCATATAAAATGCTTCCTATGCTTGATTTGAAATGCCAAATGTAGTTCCTGAAAATGAAAGCATAAACATACGCTCAAAAAAAGATAAATACGTTGTAGATGCTATTTGATACGAGACAAGGGTGGGAAAGAGACAATGAAGAAGCCACTTGTAAGCACTCTACTCATTCATTTTCTGGATGGGTCAGAAAATCTGTGAATTGGCCCTGCAGACCTGTGAATATTTTCGTGTAAGAGAGGCAAGTTGCTTGAATTTGTTTAAAGCATTTACCCTAAGCGCATGGCCCTGTAGACCTGTGAATATTTTCAAGAGAGGCAAGTCACTTGAATTTGTTTAAAGCATTTACCCTAAGCTCATGGTATATCTTAAGGAGTAAAACTGCACAATTTCACAGAAGGGAAAATTCTGACCTTAGCAATATGTGATGTCCCAGTGGATATGAGGATTAAGTGTCTGAACAGGCCGTTAGTATACAGCAGGGAACTTACAACCACCACTGAGGCATGAAATGTGAGAGGAATAACAAGGCATGTTCAGGTTATAAAAGGCAGCATTAAATGTTTGCTGATGTGATCATAAGAGCTGAAGTTTTATCCATGACACACTCTATATGCATAAGAGAAAAGTAAGGATGAGACTGGGTACTGAGTATCAACACTGCCAAAACAGGAACCAAAGAGAATGGAGAGACAGAGGTGTAATATGCTGAACACACATACAAAAAAAGCAGCAATGTTGAGATCCACTTGACAAGAATCGGAGAGAACCCAGACAGAATTTGAGGATTTGTAAGGCTAGAAAAGAACAAAATGAAACTGCCAGAAGGGAATGTTTTCATCTGCCAACCAAAGCAGAACAATGGGAAAAATGGCAGGCATGCTATGGTTTTATAAAACAGATGCTGCTTCTGGTTTCTGGCCCATGTTCCTGACTAAGCCAGTTCTAAATACATCATGCAATTTGCCAGTGCTGGATAGGGGGCACCCCAGAGCTTTCTAGGAGCTGTATAGCTCAATGAGAAAGAGAAAGGAAGAGAGATCAACACTACGCGGTCAGGTTGTTAATGCCAATGAAGTCAAGTTCTTGGATCCTCTTCCACACTGTTAAGTTCTCACCTAGTCCCTTGGGCTCTTGTGGTGTTTGCTTCTTCATCATGGAGGGAGAGGTTTGGTAATGGGTTCTTACTATACCCAAACTCTACCAAGGTATTGAAAAAGTGTGTATAATCAGCCATTTTAATCCTTGTTAAAGCAGACAATATAAAAGGTTAAATAACCCCAGGAATCCCACTTGAAAAGTGAGCGTTATAAGAAGATTTTAAGATTAAGCAAAAATAATGGCGTTAGTCCTGGTCTCAGGATGTAGACACCATGCAAGTCAAAGGAAGCCAAATTTGATCATGTAAAAATGAAAGCACTTCAGAAAATAGCTTTGCTACAAAATTCTCAGTGGCAGTCCAGGCTTCAGATAAATACTTAATCTTTTGGGAAATTCATCCCAGTGGTAAATCTAAAACAGTTGATGTTCATCCCCATTGAGACTAGATAGAAAAGGCTGGGGAATCACATAATGCTTTTGTACGTGATAGGATACTTTCATTGCAAGCAACGGAAACAAATACGGCTAGCTTAAGCAAAAAGGAAATTTATCAGAAGGATCTTGATGAGAAGGCAGAAGCCAGGCTTAAAATTTGGCAGTTCCAGGTATCTAAGCAGCAGAAAGTTCTCAAAGAGCCTCTGCCACTGAAATAGTTGCATACAATCATACAAATGATTGTATGCAACCTTGTGTTGCTTTACTCAAGATTTCCAGGCCCAGAGAGAGTCTACTGAGGTTAGCTTGGGTCACATGTCTGCCCTCTGATAGAGAAAAGTGGAGCCACCTTGGCTTACAATCTTTCTAAGAACAGTCCATTAAAGAGAGATAATTTCATAGAAGGATATCAGAAATTGTTATAAAAGGATGACGGATGTTGGGAGTGAAACAAACAAAAGCAAACATCTGACTCTTTTTTTTAATCTTGATGTAATAATTTTAATGCAAAAACAACTATGAGCTATTGTGACGGATACATATAAAGAGAGAGTAAGGCAAACTGTGATTTTATGTATCCACTTGACTAGACTGTAGCGTACCCAGACACTGGGGGAGAATTATTCTGGTTGGGTCTGTGAGGGTGGTTCTGGATGAGATTAACATTTGAATCCATAGACTGAGTAAAGTAGATTACCCTCCCCAGCATGGGTGGGCCTCCCCTAGTCACTGAGGGCCTGAAAAACAAAACAAAACAAAACAAAAAACAACGCTGGTCTTCCCATAAGTTAGACAGAACTCCTCCTGCCCGACTGCCTTGGGCTGGGACATCAGTTCCTCCCTGCCTTTGGATTTGTGGATTTGAACTGAAACATTGGCTCTTTCTGGATCTCAAGCAGGATAGAATTCAGAGTAGAACTACACCATTAACTTTCCTGGGTCACCAGCTTACCAGCAGCAGATCTTGGGCTATCTCAGGCTTCATAATTATATGAGCCAATTCCTTATAATATATACTTTCCTCTCTCTCTCTCCCCCTTTCTCCCTCTAGGTAGATAGATAGATAAATAGATAGATAGATAGATAGATAGATAGATAGATAGATAGATAGATAGATAGATAGATCTATTGGTTCTTCTGGAAAACCCTGACTAATACACTCACCTCTCCAAAGTTAAGGATATTAAAGTACATGTTTTTCCTCCCCTGCTGTACTTAAAGTAGCCTTGTTCTATAGTTATTTCACTAATACTGTACATCATTTGTCTTCTTGTAGTCTAATGAAGCAGGCCCAGGACTTATAATTGGAAAACTAATTTGAAGTTCTAGCTTTGACATAATTTAGTCTTGGGAAAATTGGAAAAACTTTTAACCTTCAGTTTTCTCATCTGCGAGATTTGGACAATAACACCTTTAAAGCATAATGGTTTTGAGGAGTAAATGACAAAACTAATGGAGAAGTATCCAGCTGACACCTAGTAAACAGTAGGTATTTAATTAATGTTTATTACATCTAATATACTGTATACATCAGGGCAGGGTCCATGTAAACTACTTTCTTGTCTATACTCCCCAAAATGCTGAGCATAGTAGACACTTAATAAATACTTGTGAGTGTATTAGCCTGTTCTCATCCTGCTAATAAAGACATACCCGAGACTGGGTAATTTATAATGAAAAAGCGGTTTAATGGACTCATAGTTCCACATGGCTGGTGAGGCCTCACAATCATGGCAGAAATGAAGGAAGAGCAAAAAGACATCTTACATGGGGGCAGGCAAGAGAGCTTATGCAGAGGAACTCCCCTTTATAAAACCATCAGATCTCGTGAGACTTACTATCACAAGAGCAGCATGGGAAAAACCCACCCTCATGATTCAATTGCCTCCCACCAGGTCCCTCCTCATGACATGTAGTGACTATGGGAGCTACAATTCAAGATGAGATTTGGGTGGGGACACAGCCAAACCATATCAGTGAGTAACAATGAAATATACTGATAGAATGCTTTATTATACACACTCCTATGTGCATGGAATAAAAAGTGTGAATGAATGGAGTCAACCAAATAATATCAGCCACTACCACACAGCATGTGATTGCAACACAGACGTGAGCAATTGGACAAGACAACTACAGTCTTCTAGAAAGAGAAATTCAACACCCTGCTGATAAAAGTGTGATCTTCAAGATAAATGACAGGGCTGAAAGTATGTGCGGGGATGTGTGATACGAGAGATTTTCTATCGTCTTCAAATAATCAAAATTGAAGTTAAAGCTGGTGATTTCTTAAATGTTATTGACACAAGCTCTACTGAGCATACCATATTTTACAATCTCCACTAAATGTCATTTCTCAATGAAAAATAATCTACTAACAATTGAGAAAGTTAATATTTGTGTCTCAAACCCCAAGATTTTAAGAATCAACTATTCTAGTGTAATCCTAACTATTCCTTTGAATTGTGTTTACACAACCTGAAAATAAACAGGTTTTTTTGATGACAAATAACAGAATTAATAGAATGAATTGGTTATGTTGACATTGTGAGGACACAGCCACAGAGAAAGATACAGAGTACTGGGCCGGGCACGGTGGCTCAAGCCTGTAATCCCAGCACTTTGGGAGGCCGAGACGGGCGGATCACAAGGTCAGGAGATCGAGACCATCCTGGCTAACACGGTGAAACCCCGTCTCTACTAAAAAATACAAAAAAAACCTAGCCGGGCGAGGTGGCGGGCGCCTGTAGTCCCAGCTACTCAGGAGGCTGAGGCAGGAGAATGGCGTGAACCCGGGAGGTGGAGCTTGCAGTGAGCTGAGATCTGGCCACTGCACTCCAGGCTGGGCGACAAAGCAAGACTCTGTCTCAACCAAAAAAAAAAAAAAAAAAAAAAAAGAAAGATACAGAGTACTAACTCCTGATGCAAATATTACATTTTCTAATGTCTAGCAAAATTTGAAATCAGTTAAAAGAAAAAGCCCCATGGAATAAAAAGTATAAGTATATAAATTCCTTAATATTCCAATCCCATCATTTTGGGAAAACTGAGACTCATAAAGAATACAAAAATTTTCCATTTTTACAGGACTGGTTTTGAAGATGATTCAGATTATCTGATCATTCTTTCACCAAATACCACTTAAGTATCATCTGGTACCAGACATTATTCTAAATGCTAAAGATGCAGACAGAAAAGGACAGTGCTCTCATAAAACTTATGTTACCATAAGTAAGTAAATAAATAAATAAGAGAGTCCTAGATAATAAAGAGTGCTATAAAGATAACAATCTGACCAGGGACGGTGGCTCACGTCTGTAATCCCAGCACTTTGGGAGGTCAAGGCAGGTGGATCATTTGAGATCAGGAGTTTGAGACCAGCCTGGCCAACATGGCGAAACCCCATCTCTACTAAAAAATACAAAAATTAGCTAGGTGGTAGTGTCGTGCGCCTGTAATCCCAGCTACTCAGGAGTCTGAGGTGGGAGAATCCCTTCAGCCTGAGAGGCGAAGGTTGTGGTAAGCCAACATCAGGCCACCGCACTCCAGTCTGGGCAAGAGAGTGAGACCCTGCCTCAAAAAAAAAAAAAAAAAAAAGTGCCAGAGGGTGATGTGGGTGCCTCTTTAGAGGGAGTTTTCAGCCAAAACCTCTCCAAGAAAGCAACATTTAGCTGAATCAATGATCACAAAGAACCAGTCTTATGATGCATACTTGAGGGAAATATGTTCCAGGCAAAGAAACAGCAGGTGCAAAGTCCTTGGAATGGCACACACCTGATAGAATTGAGGGACAAAGAGAAACCAGTGTGGCTGGAGAGTATGCATGAGAGGAAAAGTGGCATAAGACTGAGGTGTTTATAGCCATAATGAGAAATTGGGATTTTATTTGAAAAGCAAAAGATATTCCCAGTCTAATGTTCTCAAAGTCCCTTATCATGAAGCTGAACTTTTTCTGGCAACAAATGGCTCCACTTCTGCAAAAATAACTAAAATGCAGGTTTGACTCCTTTGCTGTAGGGTTTCATTTATCTGTAACATGATGCTGTTCAGTAAGCCAAATGGTTCCATAAAACAGATTTTCTTGGATGGCCCAATCCATTTAACCTACGGAAGGTGTGCCATTTGTTTCCCCTGAGCTAATGCAAAGTTGTATGTCCAACTTGGACATTATGTAGTCGTCTGGGAAGGGAAAGCCCAGCCAGTGAGTAATGATGGATGGCTTGCCTCTGAGGAGCATACTTCCTCAATGAATCTGTACCAGCAGCGCTGGGCCTTCCAGTTTCTTCCCTGGACCAGGGGCCAACTTCACAGCCTCCTTAGAGGCAAGAAACATATTTTCTCACATTTTTTTTTTCCTCCCTGAGAAACACAGAGAGACGGCTCTGTTCTAAATCAAGCCCCCAATCCAAGGCTTGCCTGCATGCTATATTGGAAGGTAAATGAAACAAGTGAAAATTGTTTTGATTTAACACCCAATGGAGTTCGAAACTCATTCAGGCATTCAGTGAGTCATCGAGGCAAGTGGTGATCATAGGAATGGCCAAAATAAAATGCTATCACAGGTCATTTTCATTTTACCCCTCTGGTAATTATTCGTTATAGCAAATAGGACCCATTTATATGTGGAGTTTTCTACTAGCCTCTCACCTAGATTAATTCCTCCACAACATCAATTCCATCTCTAGATGAGGATCTATTTTATAAATCTTTATCCCATCTATCTCTGCCAAGCAAAAGGAAGAGAGAAATTAGAAAATTACAAAGCACAGGTCTTGGTCTTGATCTCAATGTGAGAAAACAGGCCTTTCCTTTGTAGCCGTATTCATTCTGCAAAACTTAATTATCAAACTCATAAGGTCTCAGAAGTAAATCAGACACTGAACAAAAATAATGATCATTCTAGAGAACATTAATTATAAAACAATGTTCCATGGAAAAGAACAATAATAATAACAAAGTACCATTTATTTAGACACTTATTTAATGCCAGCCACCATATTATAAGTGCACTAAATATATTCTTTTATATATTCCTCAATATGACCCACTGAAATGGGTGACCTACAAAGGGACAGAAGTGTAATTCTGGTCTTTA
The DNA here is from genome assembly GCF_037993035.2 of Macaca fascicularis. Taxonomy (NCBI): domain Eukaryota; kingdom Metazoa; phylum Chordata; class Mammalia; order Primates; family Cercopithecidae; genus Macaca; species Macaca fascicularis. Next base: position 149,778,309 of record NC_088381.1, on the reverse strand, counting down.
TGACTGCAAAGCATATACTCTTAACCCAAATTGGAAGATATGTTAGTTATAAACTTTTTGTTGGAAGTGAAAAGTTAATGCTATGTTAGGTGAATTAAAAAGTGATTGTTCTTCTCTGCGTTATCTCCTATATTGGGATCAGAAAACTATAGCCTGCTGGCCAAATCCTGCCCACAACCTGATTTTGTAAATAAAGCTTTATTAGAACACGGCCTTACCCATTAGTTTATATGTGTTCTATATAGCTGTTTCTATAGCTGTTTTCATGCTACAACAGCAGAGCTTAGTAGAGAACATCTGGCCTACAAAGTATAAAATAATTATTGTCTTGCCCCGTACAGTAAATATTTGCTGTAGGATTTCATAAAACTAAAATTAAAGATACCAACAGAAAACTGTGTGGGACAGAAAACCCCTGCCCCATATCTCCAGTAATTCCCTTCACATGAAGATTTAGCTTCTCTGTGTCCTGGGGTATCCCTGCCATAAACAAATGGCTAAACAAAATGGATATTTTGCATGGTGTAGTTGATGCTGTTGATGCCCTTGGCAAGATTTGCTTTACCTAATAGTAGTGTCTTCATCCTCCGGCTGTTCTGAGTCTGACTAATAGCAGCTCACAGATGCATTCTTCTCACAAGAACCCCCCTTAGCAACCTGAGTGGAGTCACCCCCCGAAAATGCTTGAGAGGTTTTGCTGTCCTTCCAGGGGCAGCCCATCACCAGTGATGAATGGATATTAGAATAATAGAATATAAAATGCTAGCTCTTCCTTGCCTCAAAGTAGGACAAGCCTGTGGTGCCAAAATCCAGAGGTTCCTGGGGAATGAGGCAGAGTTTTTTCCCCACGGTCTCCTGCTCTCCTGCTTCCTTCATTTCTTCATGGGTTTCACCTGGGAGCCCTTCCTCACCAAGTCCCTTGCTGAAGAATCCCAGTTGTAGGTTCCACTTCTTAATCACCTGCTTAATACACATGGTGTATACATGGGAGACGTATTTAGTTACTTATTTATTTATTATACTTTAAGTTCTGGGGTATATGTGCAGAACGTGGAGGTTTGTTACATAGGCATACATGTGCCACAGTGGTTTGCTGCACCCGTCAACCGGTCATCTACATTAAGTATTCCTCCTAATGCCATCCCACCCCCCGACAGGCAGTGATGTTCCCCTTCCTGTGTCCATGTGTAGGAGAAGCATTTATTATGTCTATACATAATTTAAGAGAAATGCATGGCAACATGGTATGTATTATGCAATGGAGTTGGAAAGAAAGAGATGGAAGGAAGGAGATGTGGCCTAGTGCTATTCTACTATAAGTTGGTGCAATCCTCTATTTCTTTCCTTTCCCCACCAGGAACATTAACTGTCACCCCTAGGACAGCACATTTTCTGGCTCCAGGCTTGATGACCATAGACGCCAAAAGAAGCTTTCATCAGGTTGACTACATTGATGGATGCTGCAAGCTTTGTCAGGCTACCCCCAGTCAGCAGCAGGCTCAGAAAGAGAAGCAAATGACAACTGAACATAAAAGAAATGGTCCACTTAAAAATGTATTTTGTATCTGCTTCCCAGCCTGACGTGCGTCTTGCCATGTCGACCTCAGAAACTTACTGGGGTGAAGAAAATAAGTACAGTTTTTTCTTCTTTAAATCAGTGCACAAGTTCTCATATACTTTTTAGCTAAATTATGTTCCTCACTCTGTTCTTTTGCTTAGATTTCTATAAGACTTAAAAAAACAACTTTCTTGGGGTCCCTCTCTCCTGCCACAGTCCACCCCACTGCACCCCATGAGATACTGTCCTCTCCTTCCAACACATTCACACACCCCAGTATCCACACCCCATTGGGATGTCTGTTAATAAACGCCCTGAGGCATTCTCTTTAGCTGAGCAATTAAGAAAAATTTCTAAGAAACTGAACCATGTGTGACCTAAATTGGCTTTCAAAATGCTTTTTAGAGCTGAGGGAGCTGCATTTGCGGCATAATCACCTTCCACCTTGACATTAATTATGCACCATGGTGTTTAGAGAGCAACTCCGAGCCAGGAATACAAGTGTTTGTAAAGTAAACATGTCAAGCAAAACAGAACATTGTAAAATGAAGAAAATATTAAATCCAAGACTGTTATTATCCATTTCTCTACTCTTTTCTTGGTGGTTGTTCCTCATAAATCTTCTACATTCACCTACAAAGGACTGGCATTTCCTTCCTCAAAAAGAGATAAGGTGACTCAACAATACTTATAGTTTGGATTTCTTGAAAGAGAAAAAGAAAAAAGAAGGTGCTTTTTTCCACTTTGTGGTTGAAAATAAAAAGGACTTGCTGATTTAAAGAGTTGCACAGCCTTGGGGAGCCTTTAGGAAGCATTCTGTATAGGAACAATTCTGTTTCAAACAGCCATATGAACTGCAATTTCATTCCCTTTCTTCGTTATCAAGGACATTTGCATGACAGCAGGGCCCTAACAGTTCCTGAGTTTACCTATTCCTAATCCTTATTTCTTCCTTTAGCATCATTAGCCCTTGTAGGTGACATCTTTATTAATTGCCACACATAAAGCTTCCATGTCACAAAGGATCCCAGGTTTAGCAAGATACTTAATGAAAATATTCCACTATTTATAGGGAAAAAAATCCCAAGACAGTATCTAAAATATTCAAAAGATTCCAGTAGTTTTCAAAATATTTTAGCCTCTCTTCAACTAAATCTCATGACAAAGCCCAATTAAAAAAACAAACAATGGTTAGGCACAGTTGTGTATGCCTGTAATCCCAGCATTTTGAGAGGCCAAGGCGAGTGGATCACAAGGTCAGGAGTTCAAGACCAGCCTGACAAACATGATGATACCCCGTCTCTACTAAAAATACAAAAATTAGACAGGCGTGATGGCACCCACCTGTAATCCCAGGTAATCAGGAGACTGAGGCAAAGAATTGCTTGAACCCAGGAGGCGGAGTTTGCAGTGAGCCTAGATCATACCACTGCACTCCAGCGTAGGCGACAGAGTGAGATTCCATCTCAAAATAAAACCACCACCAACAACAACAACAAAACAGGCCAGGTACAGTGGCTCAAGCCTGTAATCCCAGCACTTTGGGAAGCAAGGGTGGCAGATCACTTGAGCCCAGAAGATTGAAACTAGCCTGGGAAAAATGGCAAAATTCCATTTCCAAAGAAATAACAAAAAAGTAGCCAGGCATGGTTGTAGGCCTCTGTAGTCCAAGCTACTTGAGAGGCTGAGGTGGGAGGCTCACCTGAGCCTGGGAGGTTAAGGCTGCAGTGAGCTGTGATCATTCCACTGCATACCAGCCTGGGAGACAGTGTGAGACAGTATCTCTGAAAAAAAAGGAGAGACAGAGAGAGACAAAAGTGGAGCAGCCCAGTTGAGACAGACGCTACCCACTGTACACACATCCATCCCCCATGGTGATTGTGTCAACAACTTCAAGGAACTCTCAGTGTACCTGCCAAGCTCAGTTTGGAAATCAATGGTTTAAACCGTACACAATATATTGTTGTCTTCTAGATGAAGGATTTATGCTCACTGACAATAGGCCCATTAACTTTCCTTTTAAAACCATTCTACAGAAAATCATCTCCATCTAGTAAGATTTCACTCACTGGATGACAGTTGAAATACACTTTTCTGGGAAATATTGCCTTATGTCTTTAAACGTACCCATTGATAAAACATCTCCACCAGGAATCTCAAGTTGGGAGAACCTGTGAACACATTGGAAGATTATAACATTGAAGAAAAGTAAAAACATCAAGGAAGTACTTATTGCTGTGAAACCCACAAAACTCTTTAAAAAGTCATAGCTCTCTACAGGTGAAAATATTCACATTTTCTTTGGAAATAAAATACATTTCGTTAGGAAGGAAATTAGCAAGTGCCTGAGACTTGTGAATGATAATTGGAGCTAACCGGAGGTTTTACAGTGACTGAAAAGGGTAATTCTATAAACTCAAGTGTAGAGTAAGATACAGGAAGATGATTTACTCGGCAAGAGATAGACCAATTCATATGAAATTCAAAGGAGCTAAGATAATGTTTAGCTAGCAAAGAAATAATATAGAAATTGAATTGCATTTATATATTTGAAATTCCATTAAGTAAGAGAAGTATCCTTGTTTTGTGTTGCCCCAAGAGGAAAGTGAGTGGAGTTTACAAAAGGCCAGATTTTACACTAACATAAAAAAAAACCTTTCAAACTACAGTTGCCAGGTGATAGACAAACTTGAGAAGTAATAAGTTTTTAATACTAGAAGGATAAAAGTAGAAACTGATAGACCTGATGGGGATTCTTAAACAGATGTGTTGCTGGGTTTACAAGACCTTAAAAGTCTTTACCAATACTCAATACAAGTATTCTAATTTGATTGCATTAATTACTAGCAGAAGTCAAAATATATTCTATCAAAAGTCATTAAAACATTCTTATATTACCAAGAGTGCTCTAAGCCTTCATCAATTTGATGAATGTGGCAGAATCCACGTATAACATAACAAAGACAAAAATTGGGAGCATCTTTGAGAACTCTGATGTGACTTTCCAAATGGTTGTAAATGAGTTTTTCTCCTCAACATTTAAACTCCTCCTATTGTAACCGTAATAGAAGTACATTGCCTGATGTGCAGGGCAAGTCAATATGCCAAGACAGAGTTGCAGCAGAGAAAGAGGTTTTAATTGTAGGGCCACTGAACAAGGGGATGGGAGGAAACCTCAAATCCATCTCCCTCAGGAGTTTGGGCTAGGGTTTTTAAGAGTTTGGGAAAAGGCCAAAGTGTGGAGATTGTTGATTGGTTGAGGAGTGCAGAGTAAAGTTATAGGACAAGGAGAAGAAGAAACTGCATTCTCATGCTGATTCTGTTTTTCTGTGAGGGTCTTTAAACATCCATCAGCTGTTCTGCTGAAATTCAAGATCCATTTAAGCAATTCTTAAACAAAAGCTTTAAGATTCTAACACCAGATATCTATCTATCTAACATCAGAAATCCTATCTATGGGAACAATGGGGATGCAAATGGCTAGTATCTAAAGTTACCTGACTTTCAGTTCCAAAGAAGTGGGTCAAAGTACAGCCTCATTAATGCTTAATCATAATTAAATTTCTGTCAAGAATTCTTGCTAACCCTGTGAGATTGGCTTTAATATCTGGTCACAGTTCATTTAGACATAAAACTAGTGTATTAGTCTGTTTTCACACTGCTATAAGGAACTACATAAGACTGGGTAATTTATAAAGAAAAAAAGGTTTAGTTGACTCACAGTTCTGCATGCCTGGGGAAGCCTCAGGAAACTTACAATCATGGCAGAAGTTGAAGGGGAAGCAAGGCACATCTTATATGGCGGTAGTTGAGGAGTACTGCCAAACACTTCTTAAACCATCAGTTGTCATGAGAACTCACCATCATGAGAGCAGCATGAGGGAAACTGCCCCCATGATCCCATCACCTCCTATCAGGTCCCTCCCTCAACATGTTGAGGATTACAATTAGAGATGAGTTGACACAGAGCCAAACCATATCATTCCACCCCAGTCCCTCTCAAATCTCATATCCTTTTCACATTTCAAAACTAATCATGCCTTCCCAACAGTCCCCCAAAGTCTTAACTTATTCCAGCATGAACTTAAAAATCCAAGTCCAAATTCTCGTCTAAGACAAGGCAAGTCCCTTCCACTTATGGGCCTGTAAAATCAAAAGCAAGTTGGTTACTTCCAATATACAATGGAGGAACAGGCATTGGGAAAATGTTCTTGTTCCAAATGGGAGAAATTGGCCAAAACAAAGGGGCCAAGGCCCCATGCAAGTCTGAAACCTGGCAGGGCACTCATTAAATCTTTAAGTTCCAAAATAATCTCCTTTGACTCCATGTCTCACATCTGGGACATGCTGATGCAAGGGGTGAGCTACCAGGCCTTAGGCAGCTCCACCCCTGTGGCTTTGCCAGGTACAGTTCCCTCAGCCACTTTCACAGGCAGGTATTGAGTGCCTGTGGCTTTTCCAGGCGCATGGTGCAGGCTGTCAGTGGATTTACCATTCTGGGGTCTGGAGGATGGCGGCCCACTTTTCACAGCTCCACAAAGCAATGCCCAAGTGGGGACTCTGTATGGGAGCTTCAAACTCATATTTCCCCTCTGCATTGCCCTGGTGGAGGTTCTCCATGAGGGCTCTGCCCCTGCAGCAGACTTCTGCATCCAGGCATTTTCATACATCCTCTGAAATTGAGGGAGGGGTTCCAAAACTGAACTCTTGTCTTCTGCACACCCACAGGCCCAATACCACATGGAAGGTGCCAAGGCTTGGGGCTTGCACCCTCTGAAGCAATGGCCTGAGCGGTATCTTGGCCCCTATAAGCCATGGCTAATGCTGCAATGGCTGGGACATAGGGTACCATGTCCCAAGGGTGCACAGAGCACCTGGGTCCTAGGAAAACGTTTTTGCCTCCTAGGCCTCTAGGCCAGTGACGGAAGGGGATGCTATGAAGATCTCTGAAATGCCTAGTGACATTTTCCCCATTATCTTGGCTATTACCCTTCAGCTCTTCATTACTTAAGCAAATTTCTGCAGGAGGCTTGAATTTATTGCTAGAAAATGAGTTTTTCTTTTCTGCTACATGGTCAAGCTACAAATTTTCCAAACTTCTATGTTCCACTTCCCTTTTGAACATAAGTTCCAATTTCAAATCATCTCTTTGTGAATGTATATGACTGTACACTTTCAGAAAAAGCCAGGTCACGTCTTGAATGTTTTGCTGCTTAGAAATTTATTCTGCCAGATACCCTAAATCATCTTTCATAAGTTCAAAGTACCACAGATCTTTAGGACATGGGCAAAATGCCAGCAGTCTCTTTGCTAAAGCATAGCAAGGGTGTGACCTTTGCTCCAGTTCACAATAAGTTCCTCATCTCCATCTGAGACCACCTCAGCCTGGACTTCATTGTCCATATCACTATCAGAATTTTGGTCAAAACTGTTCAACAAGTCTCTAGAAAGTTCCAAACTTTCTCACATCTTCCTGTGTTCTTCTGAGTCCTCCAAACTGTTTCAACCTCTGATCATTACCCAGTTTCAAAGTTGCCTCCACTTTTTTAAGTATCTTTATAGCAATGCCCCAAACTCCCAGTACCCATTTTTTGTCTTGTCCATTTTTACACTGCTATAAAGAACTACCTGAGTCTTTGTAACTTATGAAGAAGAAAGGTTTAATTCTGCATGGCTGGGGAGGCCTCAGGAAACTTACAATCATGGTGGAAGGTGAAGGGGAAGCAAGACACATCTTACTTGGGAGTAGGAGAGGGCAGGGAACTGCCAAATACTTTGAAGCCATCAGATCTCTTGAGAAGTCACTCACTATCATGAGAACAGCATGGGGGGAACCACCCCCATGATCCAATCACCTCCACCAGGTGATTCCTTGACACATGGGGATTACAATTCAAGAAGAGATTTGTGTGGGGACACAAAGCCAGACTATATCAAATAGTAATCATATATGTCACTTTTAAAAAACATAAATATATACATTAGATTGTTATTCTACTGAAGGCATAACTTGAGTACTATGGGACACACACACAAACACCCACAGAAAGAAAAATAGCATTAAATCATAGAACCTCATGATTGTTTTTCTGGTTTTTCCCCTACACACTCTTTAACTTTGTCTGAAAAGCTCAGTATGACTTCCATAGTGTTTGATTTCAATAAGGCTCCCTTTCCCCTCCCTTTGTAAAAATCAACAACAACAAAAAATTTCCTTCTCTAAAGACACCTTTCTACCTCAGTTCCCAAGTCACATATTTCTTCCTCAGAGAGGCCTTTCCCAACCATTCAATCTAAAGAAGTACTTCTTTTCATTTATATTTATTTGTTCTTATCTTGTTTTTGACCTAAATAATTGATTTATTTTCTTAATCTTTGAGTGTGTGCTAAATTAAAAGTTCTTTATTCATTTTCTTTGCCATTGTAAATTCAAGACCAAAACCACAGAATTCTCAATAAATATTTGGAGAGAGAATAAACAAGTTCAAAAACATAAGGAGAACATTTCCTGAGGTTGATTTTTAAAATGTCTCTTATTAAGCTTTTCAAAATGTACAATCCTCCAGGTACAGTGGCTCACACCTGTAATCCCAGTACTCTGGGAGGCCGAGGCAAGTGGATCACCTGAGGTCAGGAGTTCAAGACCAGCCAGCCTGACCAACATGGTGAAACCCCATCTCTACTAAAAATAAAAAATTAGCCAGGTGTGGTGGCGCATACCCGCAATCCCAGCTACCTGGGAGTCTAAAGCAAGAGAATTGCTTGAACCTGGAAGGCGGAGGTTGCAGTGAGCCGAGATCATGCCATTGTACTTCAGCCTGGGCAACAATAGTGAAATGCTGTCTCAAAAAATATATATATAATCATTTATTTTCAAATTTTTTTTTACATTAGTTACCTTTGTTTTCATTTTCTTAATTTAATTATAAATTAATAATTAATTGAATAACTATTATGTGCTGATATCACACAGGTATGTGGAATATTAGTAAATGCACATGATATCATGTACTCAAAATCTTACATTCTATTTATATTTATAATATATACTCAGACAATGCTTTCTAAAATAAGGCATTAAATGATATTCTAGACATAGAAAACATGGCATAATGTGGTACCATAGGAGAAGGATGAGAAATACCCAATATATTTCTAAGTCTCCAATTTTTTTAAACTTTGTGGTAGATAGATTAGATAGATAGATAGATAGACAGATAATCTTACTGCAAAATAAATGTATGTGACATATTTTGAAATGCCTGCCACAGAGTCAGCAGAATGAAGTAAGCCTGCAAAGCTATCTTTTGTAGGATAAATTTGCATCTGCATAGAATTTCCATTAATGCAGCCAGACCTTCCCTTTCTAGGCCTTTCCAAGATCTAGGAGAGTTTAATAGAGTCTGACCCCTTTAAAGGTCTGAAAAGAAACATTTACCATTTATTCTCTCTGAGGGCTATTGCCTATGAGGCTTCATCTACCTAACAAGACCACCTTCGCTAGCCAATAGCCATCCTTTCTCCCTCCCATTACCTGTCTTGCCACTGTAACCTGGTTTTGGCCATGCTCTAAGCCTGAATTTTTTCTGTAACCTCAAAGTAGTATATGAGCTTTCGTACCCCATTAACAAATTGGTTTTTCATTCAGAAGCCTCCCATGTATACACATTAAATAAATTTGTATGCTTTTTCCCCTACTAATCAATCTCTCATGTAAGTGATTTTCAGCAAACCTCCAGGGGGCCAACAGCCTTACCCCTCACAATATAAACATACATATATAACTGCCCAATGGATTCACTTTGCCCGCTGCCTAAACAGAGCCAATTTATCAAGACAGGGGAATTGCAGTGGAGAAAGAGCAATTCACGCAGAGCCACCTGTGCAGGAGACCGGAGTTTTATTATTACTGAAATCAGTCTTTCCGAGCATTCAGTGATTTAAGTTTTTAAAGATAATTTGGCAGGTAGGGGCTTGGGAAGTGGGAAGTGCTGATTGGTCAGGTTGGAGATGGAATCATAAGGGGTCAAAGTGAAGTTTTCTTGCTGTCTTCTGTTCCTGGGTGGGATGGCAGAACTGGTTGAGCCAGGTTACCCATCTGGGTAGGGTTAGCTGATCCATCCAGTGCAGGGTCTGCAAAATATCTCAAGCACTGAAATTAGGTTTTACAATAGTGATGTTATCCCCAGGAGCAATTTGGGGAGGTTCAGATCCTTGGAACCAGAGGCTACATGACCCCTAATCCGTACTTTCTAATCTTATAGCTAATTTGTTAGTCCTGCAAAGGCAGACTGGTTCCCAGGCAGGAAGGGGGTCTTTTCAGTAAAGGGCTATTATCAATTTTATTTCAAACTATGAGCTGAATTCCTTCCCAAAGTTAGTTCGGCCTGTGCCTTAGAAAGAACAAGGACAGCTTAAAGGTTAGAAGCAAGTTGGAGTCAATTAGGTCTGATCTCTTTTACTGTCATAATTTTCTCAGTTACAATTTTTGCAAAGGTGGTTTCACCTACATTTATGTGTGTATGTATGTATATGCATATATGAGACAGGTATGTGAAAGACTAATACAAGGTAGTGCACAGTAAGGGTTACATGAATATTGTAAAATAAGTTGATATTACACGTAACTTTCAATGTATCGGTAGTCTTCAGCTTATTAAATAAACTTACTAAAAGCAAATTTTCAAAAATGCTTATAAATACCAAAACATATATTTTTGTTTATTTACTAACTGTTATCTACCATATTTACTGTCCTCGCTGTTTTAGCCAGTATTTGACTTGGAAAAGAGAAAAACAATCCGTTGAAGGAAGAACCTTAGGAAGGCACCTGACTTAGATGTCAGATGAAACTTTCAGAAGATATATAGACTAAGATCTCAATAGAAATTCCTCAAGAGGGCAGGCAAATGAGAAGACATTCCAGGCAGAGAGAATGTCCAGGCAGAGAGAGAAAGTCAGGAAGTGAGAAAGATGTGTCTTCCAGAAACAAAGAAATGCCATATGGCTGGAGTGTAGTATATTTGGGGTTGATGAGGAGCAGAGGTGGAAAATGATGAAAGTAGAGAAGTAATGCAGAACCAAATCATGAAAACTCACTTAAGCCAATTTCAAAGTTTGGAGGAACTTAGCAATAAAGAGTTGCTTTTGAATATGTCATGAGCAGTAAGGAAGCTTGTTTATTGCCAAGACTACTCTTTCTTATGATGTTTAATGAGCCGTTTTAAACCTGAAGCAAATATGGCAAAATGTTATGATTTACTTAAAGAGAACAGCTTTGTAAATAATATTCTTTATACTTTTATGCTATGTTTAAATTTGCATAACACAACTTAAGAGAGGTACAGACTAATGCATAGATCAATCCAATAAATAAGGACCTCCACTTTCCACTTTCATATCTCCAGTATTATTAATGGAAGGAAATTTTGTATAAAGTCCAAACAGTGGTCCTCATTTTAACTCTTAGAAAGCAGAGGCATTATATGTTTGAGAGTGCTTGTCAAAACACAGTTGAAATAATGGTAGGATTTCCTGCTTACAGCAATTCATAATGTCTATCAATGTATATCAATGGAAACATGTTATATGAAAATTGTAGGCAGGAAATTGGATATGCCCATAATATACCCAGAGGTGCATTTATGCCTATTAAGCATCTTTCTTACATAAGCCTCTACTTATTGATATTGCTGAATCATTTCTACCTGCTAACCTAAGTCCTGGCCTTCTGTGGCCAATGGAAGATGTCTAAAATTACTGTGCATCAGTCTTTCACTTCAAGTATTTCTGAACATATATGTGTAGTAATGTATAGCCAGCGTTTTCCCATTGTGCTTTGCTTTTGAACTTCTAAGCATAACCCAGATGCCCAAACAAAGAAAGGTGTATGCCTAGGGAGGGGGAGTTTGTCCTGTGAAGCATGAACCAGCCTCACTACTTAAGGTAGTTCTCTCCCTTTCCTTCTAACAAATTTAAGTCTCTGCTCCAGATTCTGAAGATTAGATGTCATTCTTCAAAAACAATTTAAAATGTTTGTTAAGGACTTCTCAGCATTTAGTTATCAAATTACTCAAATGCTTAGCAGTCCTCAAATCATCCGTGTCATTCCAAGATCATCTCTATCAACCAGAAATGATATAAAATTAAAGAATTATTATAGACAACCATAGTAATTATTTGGTAATGGCTAAGTTAGTAATGGCTCTATGGAATCCTTTCCAGTGCCTTTAATTCCTCAAAAATGGTGGCCATGACATTGACAACTTGACTTCTGAGACGTGGTAAAATATTGGCAATGACCTATGCCCAAAAGTTCTGCTTTGAACTGTAAACAACAGAATAGTTTTCTTCTTCCATGAAACTTCAAAATATATATATAGAAGAAAGACTTAGAGGCATGGTGGGATGTCTGTCTCCTTTGCATACTATAAAGCCAAGTTTCCCATCTCTAGAATATCATTTATTGCCTACTTTTATAGAGAGCTATTTGTGTTTCTACTTCTCTAACTAAACAATACACTCCTTGAATGGAAGAATTCACTAAGGTTTTTTCACCTTCCAACAGGTGAAATCCAGCAATTAACACACTGCCTGTAACAAAGCAGAAGCTCAGAAAATGCTAACCAACCAAAATTGGCTTGAAATCATCGTTTCCAGAATAATTAGGCTTTGTGGAAAATCATTGCTGAGTCAGAAATTGGCAAGTATCATTTTATACCCTATTGGCATGTGGTTCTCTCTCCATTTCTTTCTTCCTTTTTTTTTTTTTTTTTTTTTTGAGGAGTCTCACTCTGTTGCCCAGGCTGGAGTGCAGTGGCCTGATCTCAGCTCACAGCAACCTCCGCCTCCAGCATTCAAGTGATTCTCATGCCTCAGTCTCCCAAGTAGCTGAGATTACAGATATGTGCCACCATGCCTGGCTGATTTTTTTATTATTTATTATTATTATTATTTTTAGTAGAGATGGGGTTTCACTGTGTTGGCCAGGCTGTTCTCAAACTCCTGACCTCAGACAATCCACCCACCTCGGCCTCCCAAAGTGGTGGGATTACAGGCATGAGCCACTACGCCTGGCCTCTCTCTCCATTTCAAGGTGGTTCTTTCAAAATGAATCTGCTGAGAGCAGAACCCAGGTGTTGATGGCAGCTGGATGTATCTATTTTCATCAATTATAGAAGTTCCAAGGTGGTTAGGCTGGCAAGTTAAAATTAAGGTAAAAAAATTTTCCCAGTTCTCTAGCACAAAGACAGAAGAAATCTAAAATTAAAGTTTTAATATCTGGTGAAGACATGAAATTTTAATATTACATAAGAAATAAGGTTTGTCTAAATACTACAATAAGAAATAAGGTTTGTCTAAATAGTTTTGCCATGTTCCATGGAAATGAATGCTATACCAAACTTATTTCAAACAGAAATTTAAAAGTTCCTTACGAAGTGCAAGAATTGAGAGCCTGCACTTTCTATTATTCTTGTGATCATCCAGCTACATACCCATGATGAATTTTCTTCATTAGTTTTGCCTTGACAGGAAAATATAGCTGGCTGAAGTGGCCGAAGCATTTACCCTTTCAAAAGTAGTATGCTAAGTTTACATGTATTCACTTTAATTCATTTTTATGCTCTTTTTCTTCCCATGTGATAGTAGAAATTGTGTTCTCCACCCATCACTACAGAAATAGTCATCAAAAATATCTCAAAACATAATGGGTCAGAAGTTCTATGACACCCAGTACCACAAGAATGTGAAGAATCTTATTTACAAATATGGTATGCAAGTTATTCTAGGAAATGAGGGTTCTAACTACCACATAGGTCAAATGTATTGCTGCTATTGGGAAACGGAGACAGTCCGACGTAATAGTCATCATGGCTGTAATGAGAGTTGGAGAGGAAGGTGTGAAGGGAAAACAAAGTTGCATAAAAACCCTTGGAGTTTTCGGAGAGCCAGAAGAATAAAAATTAACCTGGAGCGCAGAAGAACTGACGCAGAAAAACAACCTGAAAGCCATGGAGAGAAGTACAGGAAAATTCCAAAGATTTCCCTGAATATGTGTAACTGCAATTCCCTACCAAACCTAGAGCATGATTCATGATTTAGAAATAATTTGGGCTTGTTTTTTCCTCATTGTGAAAGTAATAATTCCCCTGTGTGAAAACTGTGAAAAACAATTTAAGGAGTAACTATTACCCATTATTTAAATCCCCAAAGATAACTTCCATGAAAATTGTGTTGTATATCCTTCCAGACATAGATACATATTCGTGTTTTATGTAATTGAGAACATATTAAATATACAATTTTTATGTCCTACATTTGTTTTTCCATTACCATTAAAAACTCTCTTAATACATCATGTTATGGATGTAATATTGTGTTAAATAGCTCAATGTTAAATATTTTTGTTCTTTCCAATGATTCACAATGATTTTTTAAAAACCACTGGGAATTTATGATCACCAAATCTGGAAGCAACTAAGATGTCCTTCAATAAGTGAGTGGATAAACTATGGTACATCTATAGAATGTAACACTACCCAGCAATGAAAGGAATCAGATATCAAGTTCATTGCAAAGACATGAATGAATCTTAAATTCATAATGTATATTTGCTAATAGGTTGGGGAAAAGGTTCTGACCTAAATAACTAGAAATGACATAAATGCCTTGTAAGACTGAAGGCTAAAGAAAATACACATAAGCATTCTACTCTCACTGATAAAATTGTCTCCAGGGGGTTATGAATCGACAATTCTAAAACCATTATATATATGTAGGGGATCGGTCAGGGTGGTGAGAGAAATTATAAGGATAAAGTTATAGGAAATAGACACAAACTTTCTTGGAAGGCCAGGAGGTTTGCATGGCTTCAGCAAAAGATTTGGCTGAAGGCAGCCTAATTCTGTTTACCTTGAGTTGATATCAGAAGAGCAAATAACAAGGGAATGTGGGGGAGTTTATCTAAATAGCTTGTTTACTCATGTGGTCCTAAGAATGACCCTTGATCATCTGTGGGCCCATGACTGCTCTCTACTCAGGAGGTTGGCAATCTTAATTACTCTCTCGTGGTGTTTACTCGAGACCTTTGTCATTTAATCTGTACTAAATAAATGCAAATGTTGCAGACTCAGGCAGCAGAGCCCCTTAGCCACACCGATAGGCAAAATATCTGTGTCAGTGTACATCTTTCATCCATCGCTGGGTCAGGGTCTGCAGATCGGACCTGGCATATATATATTGGAATTGAAGAAATTAAATAAATACATAGTGAATGATGAGAATCAGGTTTCTCACTGTTAAAGTATAAGGTTACAAATAAACCAGAGGTAGAAACTAAATGATCCATGTAACAACAGATTAAAGACATCAGCCTGAACTCAAATTTAGCTTAATATAGATATGGATGGTTACATATTTATTATTTATAGCTATGTATATGATCAGGGGTTAGTATATACACATATATTTCCTTGCTCCATCAACTGAAAGAACCTAGACACACTGACATTTAGTAGCAACAAGCCCACTTAGTGCCTGAATCTTTGTTTCTAATACTATTCTTCAATAAAAGGACAAGGGCTCCTTGGATGAATTGCTGAATCTGGGACTGGGGCAAGAAATACACAAGATGACCCTGTAGCATATAGTCATACCACAAAGTAAGAAAGAGCTTTAAAAAATACAACGATAAGACATGTCAAAATGACACAGACATCAACTAAAAGAGCTTTCAGCAGTCAAAGTTGAAACAATTTAACTAACAAAATAAAGTAATATTGGATTTTTAGCTCAAAACATAAAATAACTATCTATGCATCTATACCCTTATAAATAAATGTTAAATAAACTTGTTAATAGGAGAAAAATAGATATGTCTTCCATAAGGAAATATACCAAGTAATTTATGTAAATATCCTGCCCTTACATTTGACAATTAATTTTCTTATTCTTAAATGGGAACTACTTTCAGTGACTTTCTTCCAAAGAGTACACTGGGAGAAGGGGAAAGAAAACAGTAACTTGACAGTAGAGAAACATGATAAACACTACCTTAACCAGGTGACCAAGGTCAAACTCAACAGTGATGCCATGTTAACAGTAAGCACCCTTGAAAAGATGTGATGATAATGGCACTTTATCTCTGTGGTCTTCTTTCCAAAACCCACAAGTTCCATCTAATCACATTTTTAAAAATCAGAAAAATTTCAATAAAGGGACATCCTATAAAATATGTGAGCAGTAGGCCAGGTGCGATGGCTCATGCCTGTAATCCCAGCACTTTGGGAGGCCGATGCAGGTGGATCACGAGGTCAAGAGATCGAGACCTTCCTGTCTAACACAGTGAAACCCTGTGTCTACTAAAAACGCAAAAAATTAGCTGGGTGTGGTGGTGGGCACCTGTAGTCCCAGCTACCCAGGAGGCTGAGGCAGGAGAATGGCGTGAACCTGGGAGGCGGAGCTTACAATGAGCCGAGATCATGCCACTGCACTCCAGCCTGGGCAACAGAGTGAGACTCCATCTCACCAAAAAAAAAAATGTGAGCAATACTCCCCAAAACTGTCAAGGTCATCAAAAACAAGAGAAGTTTGAAAAACTCACAGCTTAGAAGAACCTAAAAAGACATGATGACTATCTGTAATGATAACCTAGATAGGATCCTGGAGCAATAAAAGGTCATTAGATTATAACTAAGGAAATCTGAATACAGTGTGCATTTTAGTTACTATCAATATTGGTTCATTCATCGGGACAAACGGATCTTACCAATATTTATATTAGGGGAAAATGGATGTAGTACGTATGGACACTTTCTATACTATTTTTGTAATTTTTCTGTAAGTCTAAAACTATTCTAAAGTAAAACGTTATGTTTTAAATAATTAAGAATAATATTTTGGCCCCAAAGAGTTGTTCATAGTTCTGATTATTTTCTGAGAACTGGAATTACTGATTAGAAGTAAATTAATATTTTAAGGGGCCCTATTGCCAATTACTTACCATTACTTTTGCACTAATTTAATATGTCAGTGACAATAATTGAGAGAGTCTGTCCCTCTGTAAGAGCCCTGATTAAAAGTGACTTAGATGTTGAATCTTCCTCACAGAAGCCAACTAGCCAAAAACGGATAGTTTTATTCAACCTGAAGTGAAATAAGTCAGTATAACCTAGAAGATAAGTGCTCAGGGTTGAATGATGCTGCATGAATTTGTATATGGCTCCACTATTTTCTTACTGTGACTTTGGGCAGGTTATGTAGCTGCCTTAATCCTCAGTCGTTCCTACCTGTAAGATGACAATAACCAAATAACTCTACTATATGGTTTTGAGGACAATTAAATAAGGTAATGCATACCACCTAATTAGTACCATGGCTGGCACAAAGTAAGTACTTGCTCTCAGTTATTGTTATTGGTTTTTCCTTGTTCACTCATTTATTCAACAAATATTTATTGAAGAACCACTATGTGTTAAGCACTCTGGAAGGTCCTGGAGAGACAGTGGTCAACAAGACACAATCCTTGCCTCTAAGGAGCTAACGGTCTTGCAGTAAAGTCCCAGACATGCACAAGAAATCACAATCTCATGTGATGAGCATGTAAATAGACATCCTGATTCCAGGAAGCAATGGAAGCATATGGCATGATCATGATCAAGAAAGCCTCCTCAGGGAAGTGGACAGATGAGCCAAAATCTAAAGGATTTTGTAGGATTTAACCCAGTGGTGTTCTGAATCCAGCACACATCCACTCTCTAGGACCCATTGTGCAGATTTCTTCCCAATTTTGTGTCCAAAGACATCACGTGGGTAGCATGATCAAAGTCATGGTGAGAATGTTTGTACCATGAAAACCATCAAATGCCGCAAATCTGGGATCCTCTTCTTCTCCTCTCCCAAAGGCAGTTGTTAAATGTTTACCAGCAAAACACTGCATTAACCAATCAAATTCTGAAGGACGAATGTGGAGGGAAGCAAGGAGCATGGTGGATTTGAGAAACTGAGAGGTGTTTGTCTGAGCTAGAGCAGGAAGGGATTATAAGGATAAAGAACAAGTGGGAACCAAATCATGTAGCCCTTTGTAAACCAAACTAAGATATTTAGAATTTTTTTCTGAGGGCAATGGGGAGCCACTGAAGGGTGTAGAGCAAGGCATCAGAGGTGGTTTGCACGTTAGAAAGATTCCCTCTGGATTTGAAGAGCATAGTATAATTGAGAATAGACAGGGTGTGCTTAAGATTTTATGGATATATAGATGACTTGGATTTGATAATTATCTTTGTCTCCACAGGGTGGTATAATTAAAGTGCCTTTATCAGTTAATATATCAAAATGTTTGTATTTTTTTGTGTTTCCTACCTGGATTCTTTTAAAGTTACTTTCTTAACAAACTGTCACAAAACAGTAGACTGAGACTTAACACTTTTGACAGTTTTATTACATTTCTAACAGTTCCTAGAAAATTTTCTTCTTCCCAATCCTACATTTATTAAGAGAGCAAGACCTGAGACTGTGAAATAAATGAAAAGGTTGCTGAAGGGAACAAGGTAAAAGATAACAGTCTGAACATGAGTAGTAGTTGTTGTGGTTGTGGCAAATGGCTTTGAAAAATATTTAGGAGGTAGTTCATGATGATGGCATGAATGAGGAGAGTGAGAGGCAAGGAAAAGTGAAGAAAAATGCTCAGATATCTGGCTGGGCATTGGTTACTTACACCACAAAATAGGAACCAATAGAGAAATAGTAATTTAGGGTCAGAATAATATAGTCCAGAAAACAGGGGGTATGGTGGTGAAAGGGGGTAAAAGAATGTGTTTGTTCAATTATTGAGTTTAAAATGTCTTTGCAAGTTCTAAGGGAAATCGTGCAGAACTCAGTTGTGTATGTGAATATGGAGCTCAAGGAAAGAGGAAAGAAAAAGCACCTTAAAAAACAAGGCATGACCAGGTACAGTGGCTCATGCCTGTAATCCCAGCACTTTGGGAGGTTGAGGCAACAGAATCACTTGAGGCCAGAAGTCCAAGACCAGCCCAGGAAACATAGCAAGACCCAATCTCTACAAAAAAAGAAAAAAAATTAATAACCAAATGTAGTATTGTGTACCTGTAGTTCCAGTTATTCAGGAGGTGGAGGTAAGGAGGATTGCTTGAGCCCGGGAGTTGGAGGCTGCAGTGAGCTCTGATTGCGCCACTGCTCTCCAGCCTGGGTGACAGAGTGAGACCCTGTCTCTACGAAAAGGCATGAAAAGTCTTCTTCCAGCATCTGGACACAAAGAAAGAGAATGAAGCCTTTTGGAGCCAAAAGACGCAAGCACGTCTTCAAAGAAGAAGAGCAAGTCGGCAGTGTCAAATACCATAGAGAGGTCAAAAAAGAGTTAAGATATTCTGTCCTTGCTGCTTCTACATGAGAATGAAGACCATTCTCAGGAATCAGACTAAACATTCCAGAAAATGTCAATATCACTCCGAAGGGACTCACAGTTACGAAGGGCCCCAGAGGAACTCTGCAGAGAGACTTCATTCGTATTAATGTAGAACTTGCGTTACTTGGAAAGAAAACACAGGCTTCAAGTTGACACAGTGGAGAAATAGACAAGAATTTGCTCTGGTTCACACTATTAATAGTCATGTACAGAACGGGATCCAGAACATTACACTAGGCTTCCATTACAAGATGAAGTCTGTGTATCCTACAAGATGAAGTCTATGTATGCTCACTTCCTTCTCAGCATCGTCATTCAGAAGAATGGGTCTCTTGTTCACATCAGAAATTTCTTTTTTTTTTTAATTTATTTATTATTATTATACTTTAAGTTCTAGGGTACATGTGCATAACGTGCAGGTTTGTTACATATGTATACTTGTGCCATGTTGCTGTGCTGCACCCATCAACTCGTCAGCAGCCATCAACTCGTCATTTACATCAGGTATAACTCCCACATCAGAAATTTCTTAAGTGAAAAATGCATCCACAGGGTTCAGATGAGGCCAAGTGTGGCTTGTTCCATCAGTATCTCAAGCCCAGAAAGAAGAGTTCATTTTTGAAGGTAATGACAGTAAACTTGTACCAAATTCAGCTTCTTTGATTTAGCAGGTTACAGTAGTCAAAAACAAGGATACCAGATAATTGTTGGATGGTATCTATGTCTCTGAGAAAGGAACAGTTCTGCCATCTGATGAATAAAGTGTCAGAGTTATCCAGCTATGAAACAAGATGCTGGATGATTCCTAAGACCTATTTGTGATATTTTAAACATGCAATAAAAGCCCTCTATTGATAGAAAAAAAATGGAAGCAAGGGATGGAGGAAAGGAGAAAGGGAGGAAGGAAGGAAGGAAGGAAGGAAGGAAGGAAGGAAGGAAGGAAGGAAGGAAGGAAGGAAGGAAGGAAGGAAGGAAGGAAGGAAAGAAAGAAGGACTAGATTTAGTAGTAAGGCTCTCTCCTTAGCAGCCACCTACAGAGCCATTTCTGAAGAATGGCTGGGGAAAAGGTCAGATTGTAGAAGAGTTAAAAATAGCAAAGATAGACTATTTTTAGCTTTGGCTTATGTTTTCTGCCTAGCAAGGTCAAACCATGTAACAAAGATATGACCTAGCCCAGTGCTTCTGAGACTCTTCCACCAAAATATTGCTTATAGCAAAATGGGGTGTGAATCTATGCATGTCTAGGGGTATAGGATCCTACAACTACAAAATTTCTCTAGCTTTATCCTAGTAATTCTTCTAAATTTCTATTTGTTATAGTATGAAAATAGTAGTTTTCAGCCCCAAAAAAATCTTTTGGAAAAAAACCATACTCCCAGGAAAATGTAAGATATTTAAATGGTGGCCTCAGGGAGTTCTGCAGGGTACATATAAACACTAGTTTGAGAAACAAGGACTCACTCCAAGTTTTGTGTAGGAAAATGTACCTTTATTTCGATTACTTCACAGAGATTGTGTCACAGTTTACCCCAGGCGTGGTGGTTCACACCTGTAATCCCAGCACTTCAGGAGGCCAAGGCGGGCGGATCACGAGGTCAAGAGATCAAGACCATCCTGGCCAACACAGTGAAACCCCATCTCTACTAAAAATCCAAAAAAAATTTAGCTGGGCATGGTGGCACGTGCCTGTAGTCCCAGCTACTCGGGAGGCTGAGGCAGGAGAATGTCTTGAACTCAGGAGGTGGAGGTTGCAGTGAATGGAGATCACGCCACTGCACTCCAGCCTGGTGACAGAGCAACACTCCATCTCAAAAAAAATAAATAAATAACAAGAAGGAAGGAAGGAAGGAAGGAAGGAAGGAAGGAAGGAAGGAAGGAAGGAAGGAAGGAAGGAAGGAAGGAAGACACAAAGAAGGGGAAGTTGTCCAAGAAGGCAAGAAGGCAATGTTGACCTGGAGAACAGATGCTGGACCAAAGTAGAACTCAGGTTCTACTCCTGGATCACCATAAAATGATAGTACAAGTTTGGGCAATCACTTAAAGGCTGTGAGCCTCAGTTTCTACTTCTGTGAAATAAAGGAGCTGATGTGCACGCTTACTAAATTCCTTTCCCATCATAACTTCTCTGTTTGCCAATGTTAACATTAAATGGGCTGAAAGGAAAGGAACAGAGAAGTTAAAACCCTTTCAGAGCCAGTGCTAAATGCAACTATGTTCAAGAATTTTGAACTATGTTCAAAGAGTAACCATTTTCCTACAAGGCTGCAGTTCCAACACTGCTTTATTTAGCTATAAATTTTCATAAAAATGGGTCTCAATCCAGATGTTACTGCCTGGCCGAAAATATGAATCAAAACAAAGAGAATTGCATAGTCTGTTTTGGCTTTTTTACATATATAACATTCCTCAAATGCGCAACAGCCAACTTGCTATTATTCAGTTTGCAAATGTTTATTAAATACCTACTATTCAATTACATATAGTTCATCTTATGGGAAATACAGAAATAAATGAAACTAAATCTCTATACTCAAAAGATTTCACTCAAAGAAGAAACAGAGGTATACATCTCGAAGAAAAGGCAGAATAAAATAAATGTCATGGATGGAGATAAAAACCACATGCTCGGCCGGGCGCGGTGGCTCAAGCCTGTAATCCCAGCACTTTGGGAGGCTGAGACGGGCAGATCACGAGGTCAGATCGAGACCATCCTGGCTAACACAGTGAAACCCCGTCTCTACTAAAAAAAAATACAAAAAACTAGCCGGGCGAGGTGGCGGGCGCCTGTAGTCCCAGCTACTCGGGAGGCTGAGGCAGGAGAATGGCATGAACCCGGGAGGCAGAGCTTACAGTGAGCCGAGATCCGGCCACCGCACTCCAGCCTGGGCGACAGAGCAAGACTCCGTCTCAAAAAAAAACAAACAACAAAAAAAAAAACACATGCTCAAGGAGTGATCATCTTTGACCAGGATCTTCTGCTGGAGGAGATGGTATTCTTTCCTTAGTGCTATAGTCATTGCGAGAGTCATTTAAAGGATGTGAATCCTACAGTCCAACTAGTCAATTGAAAAATGAGTTTTACACACAACTTCTGACTGCAAATCCAGCTTTCTCTGCTGCCTCTACAAAAGAAGTATTTATAGTATGCTCTTCAATTTATGAAAACATATATATCTGTGTCTATTTACACAGAGATATATAAAATTCTATTTAATCTTCACATCAATCCCAAGAAAGAGTTGCTTTTATTTATCCAAATGTTTCACAAATTTGAGACTCTAAGAGGTTTCAGAACTTGCCCAAGATCAATCAGAACAAATCATAAAGATAGGACTCAAACCCAAAATTCATAACACCCAAGTCTGTAGTTTCCCCTGAAATATTCCTTGCATGCAGGCTGCCATGCTCTGGGGATAAATTGATAGACCTCCTATCTGATCACTAGTACTACCAGGAAGAAGGTAAGAAGGACTGGAATTCCAAAATTCTTCTATTTAAATAATTATATATCTACTGTATTTATTAAAATAAAAACAAATAGGGGATTATGAAGCTATAGTCATCCCTTACAATGTAGTAGAGTAAGTGTCCATTGAGCAGAGCTTAGGAAAAGGTGATAGTGCAGAGATGCCAAAAACACAAGGACGGCAGGGCACCCCAGCAGCATGAGTAGAAAGCTGTAAGACAGAAGCATTGATAATCAGTTTTGCCTCCTTCTCAATTCTGCCAAAGGAGGGACTCAGGAGTGAAAGAGGAATTTTACCATGTCTGTCACTTTTGCATCTTTTCTGTGAAATGAAAAAAAGAAAACAAAAGTTAAACATGTCTCCAACGGCATTAATCTGTCAAGAGTCCAAATCCCCTTTTAATGTGTTACTTTTCTTAAAATAATTACTTTTCTTAAAATAATTATCAGAAAAGAAGAAAGTCACTGAATAATTTTTCAGCATTTTAAGAGGAGCATTCCACAAATATGTGCATTTATGTGGGCTCTTCCTGTACGCATCCAGCTTATTGATGCTGCAAGTCATGTTTCCAAGCAGATTGCCATGATGGGCCATAATAGATTGCACTGGGGTAGGAATGCGGACTAAGTGGAAATGCAGGGCTAATCTGTCAGGTCCAACCAAGATAAATATCCCAGCAGTACTGCCATATTTCACAGTGCGTAGTGTTGACTATAGATCTCCTGACATGATAAATTTTATGGCCAAATGTGGTGGCATTTTG
Organism: Macaca fascicularis; assembly: GCF_037993035.2. NCBI lineage: Eukaryota > Metazoa > Chordata > Mammalia > Primates > Cercopithecidae > Macaca > Macaca fascicularis. The sequence continues at coordinate 149,755,099 of NC_088381.1, read as the reverse complement.
CAACCCTGGGTCTACTAAGGATGGTTGGTCCTTCTCTAATGGGGTCAATTGTGATAAATCGCCCTGTTGAACTCCTCATGAAATATGATGTTTCAGATTAGCCAAATTCTCTTTGATGTGCATGTTCCATTTAGCCTCCAGACATTTACCAGAGGAGCTTTTCTAGTTAGGAGAATGAAATGGTACCAGGTATGACCTTCTCATCTTCCTTACTATTTTGTCAGCAATGAAAAAGAAAGGGGAAGAATCTCTTTCCTAGGAAGATTCTGGACAGATTTCCCTCTGGAGTGACAGGAGTTGGAGGGCATTACCTGGGAGGAGAAGAAGGAAATAGATGATTGGTTCAATCTCCTGCATCTTTTGTTAATTCCCCTGACATGGAGCCACCAATTCGTTTTGGAGGAAGTTGTCTTTCCCTATACAAGAGGCCTGAGTAGCCAATAAACTGATGCTACATATTTCTCCAAGGAAACTGACATTTTATCCAGAGCAAGCCAAAATGATGTTTCCATACACAGAATTACATATGTGCTTCATATAAGAAAAGAAAGCTTGAAAACTTCTGTAGACCACCCCATTTCCCATCTTTTCAAGACTATGAATGATAGTGATGATAAAAGTGTTTGGTACCTGCAGGCTAATGTCAGCATACCCTCTCTCCAATTAATTCAGCCTTGCACACAAGAGCACAAACTGTCATAGTTTAAGATCTGTCACAAAATAACTATGTGACCCCGAGCAAGTAACTAGCCTCTGAGCCTTGGGTTTCTCAGATGTAATGAACTCAAATTTCCTTCCATTGCAAAGCTTCTGGTAGGTAATACAACAATGTGTTAAAGATTACAGACTCTGGAACCAGGCTGCCTGAGTTCAAAACCTATATCCTTCACATGATACACAAGGACCTTGAGAAATTTCTTTAATCTCTCTGTGTTCCATTTTTCTTATCTGTGAAATGGGGTTGATAATCAAAGCACTCAACACATAGGGCTGTGGTGAGCATTAAATAATTTAATATATGCAGAGTGCTTCTAATCAAGGACAGAAGATACTGAGTTTTCAGTAAGTGTTTGCAATTATTATACTAGGATTCTATGTGCATGGTATTCAAGTAATGGTGACCAGTCCAGTATGTGAGCTGTTACATAGTAGAACAATTAACATTTTTTTACTATCTCACCATCACCTGTAAATGGACTCCTACATGTGGACAAATTGTTATCAACAAACAATAGGAACAGAACTGCATAATATTAATCATTATGCTTCTATTTTCTTTATCAGTTTATGTCACTAACATATCCACAAATGGTAACATTTTAAACTCTTTCTTCCCCTGAATTAGTCCCACCCCCATCTTCTTGCCCAATGAACACACACACATATACATACACACAAGTGCTCAAACCTCAGTCATTACACAAATCTTTTTAACTTCAACTACCCAATATTTCGACACCACATCCTCTCTTTTCCATTCCTATAACAATCACACATGAGATGCATTCAATAAAGTTTCCTTGATGATGACGATGCTAATATGACTAAATATGAACATAACGGTCTTAGATTAATAAATTGTATTTATTATTTTCAAAGTATACAGGTAAATCATACATGCTTTATTCATTTATTCACGCACCTGTAAGCCTACCACATATTAAGCCCCGAAAAGTTTCTTTTGGGCCCAAAACATCAAAATCTCATCTAAATTTACATTCAGGCAAAATCTTAGTTATTATCTTATAGTCAAGCCATAGAGCATTCATTTTGTAAGCAATTACTTATAGAAAATAATTCATTAAATTCCTAATTGTTTTTCTTATTAGTACTTTGCTTTGGTCTATAGATACATTTTTCTAGTTGTGACTTCCTCATGTGAATATTAAGGAAGTTTGACTAAATAGTCTCAGAGGTCACTTTCTGTTCTAAATGTTCTGTGGAACAAAGACAAAAATAGTTTCCCATGATTAAGACTTAAGGAAATAATATCAGCCAGGAAATATAATGAATTCTAAAATAATGACAAAAAGGATATGCACAAAATTGATTATTTCTGGGTGGTCAGCTTGTGGATGAATTTTATTACTACCTTAATGTTCTCTGTCTCTCCTCTTTATTCTTTTCCTGTTTGGTTGCACTATTATTATATGGGCTGCCAAAAGGAGTAAAGTATGATCAGCTTTTCTGGAACATTAAGTCTAGAGAAATTCTGAGGGGATACTCCTGGCTCCCATTTGATTGATGGGTCAATTGAGCAACAGCTGACATATAATGAAAAAATCATAGACTTCAGAGTCCAAAGACTATACTTTAAGTCCCACTTTTTCTTTCAGCTTTATATTCCACTACAAACAATTTACATTTCTTCTCTGAGGCTCAGGTTCAGCATCTATAAAATGCGTATCCTCACAATTGAAGGCACAACCTTTGCCTGCCTGTCTAGCTATGTCATCCGTGCAAGAAAGACATTGCTATTCCTTATCTTCCAAGTGTGAGAGAAGAAATTCAGTGAGATTAAAAGAGGTGGTACAAGTCAAAGTACCTTGTAAATCCCAGAGTTCTACATGCATTTTGTTGCAGTTGTTACTGTTAGATTACCCCAACCAAATATTAAGCTTTTATGCCTACATGATTACAGTACTGCAAACAATAATATAAACTTTGATTATAAATAGACATGTTTGTTCTCCTTAATTTTAGATATACAGAAAAAAATTCAAGAGGAGAGTAGCACTTCCTCTTTCCACTAAACTTCAAGCATGGCAGGAATGGCCTATGTCTATCTTGTACACCAACGGGCATCTCTAGCACGTAGTAAAGAACCTGGAATTTAGAAGGAGTTAGAAAAACTCTTCCAATGATGGATGTGATTCCGTTTTATGATTTCCATAAAATGCCTGATTGCATTATTGCAAGATTAAGGAAAAGGCCATGCAGTTTGCCAGCTCAAGGCTGTTGGGTATGCAATCTAAATTCATCTAGTCCCATGGCTGTGATTTGGTCCCACTTCATTGTCATCTTCTCTGGCTTAAATATTGATTCCAGGTCTTCTGGCTGGCTGAGATTTCCAGGATGGGAAATACAATTATAGACATATCTTTGCACCTTTTCCCCTCCTTATCTGGGTAGGAATAAAGAACTTTGGAAATATGAGGACCCATTCTCTGGCTCTACACTTCCCAAGAAAAACTTTCTCTACTGTTTCTTTTTTTTTCCATAGGTTTTTGCAGAACAAATGGTGTTTGGTTACATGAGTAAGTTCTTTAGTGGTGATTTGTGAGATTTTGATGCACCCATCACCCAAGCAGTATACACTGTACCCAAAGGATAGTCTTTTATCCCTCATATCCCCCCACCCTTTCACCCAAGTCCCCAAAGTCCATTATATCATTCTTACGCCTTTGCATTCTCATAGCTTAGCTCCCACTTATGAGTGAGAACATATGATGTTTGGTTCTCCATTTTTGAGTCACTTCACTTAGAATAATGGTATTCATTTCCATCCGTTGCTGTAAATGTCATTATTTTGTTCCTTTTTATGGCTGAATAGAATTCCATGGTATATATATATACCACAATTTCTTTATCCACTCATTGATTGATGGCTATTTGGGCTGGTTCCATACTTTTGCAATTGGAAATTGTGCTGCTATAAACATGCATGTACAAGTATCTTTTTTGTATAATGACTTCTTTTCCTCTGGGTGGATACCCAGTAGTGGAATTGCTGGATCAAATGGTAGTTCTACTTCTAGTTCTTTAAGAAATCTCCACACAGTTTTCCATTGTGGTTGTACTAGTTTACATTCCCACCAGCAGTGTAAAAATGTTCCCTTTTTACTGTACCCCCACCAACATCTATTTTTTTTAATTTTTTGATTATGGCCATTCTTACAAGAGTAAGGTGGTATTGCATTGTGGTTTTGATTTGCATTTCCCTGACCATTAGTAATGTTGAGCATTTCATTATATGTTTGTTGGCCATTCATATATCTTCTTTTGAGAATTGTCAGTTCATGTCCTTAGACCATTTTTTGATGGGTTTGTTTGGTTTTGTCTTGCTAATTTGTTTGAGTTCCCTGTAGCTTCTGGATATCAGTCCTTTGTCAGATGTATAGACTGTGAAGATTTTCTCCCACTCTGTGGATTTTTTGTTCACTCTGCTGATTGTTTCTTTTGCTGTGTAGAAACTTTAGTTTAATTAAGTCCTATCTATCATTGTTTTGTTGCATTTGCTTTTGGATTCTTGGTCATGAAATCTTTGCCTGAGGCAATGTCTAGAAGGGTTTTCTCATGTTATCTTCCAGAATGTTTATGGTTTCAGGTCTTAGATTTAAGTTCTTGATCCATCTTGAGTAGATTTTCATATAAGGTGAGAGATGAGGATCCAGTTTCATTCTTCTACATGTGGCTAGGCAATTATCCCAGCACAATTTGTTGAGTCGGGTGTCCTTTCCCCACTTTATGTTTTTGTTTGTCTTGTCAAAGATCAGTTGGCTGTCAGTATTTGACTTTATTTCTGGGTTCTGTATTCTGTTCCATTGGTGTATGTGCCTATTTTTATTGCAGTATCATGCTGTTTTGGTGACTATGGACTTAGAGTATAGTTTGAAGTTCGGCAATGTGAAAATGACCATGCTGCCAAAAGCAATCTGTAAATTCAATGCAATTCCAATCAAAATACCACCATCATTCTTCATAGAACTAGAAAAGACAATCCTAAAATTCATCTGGAACCAAGAAAAGAGCCTGCATTCCCTGCCATTTCTTCACCTGATCTCACCCTCCCTTTTCTAACCAGTTCCCTCTCTTTCCCTGAGAGGACAAGAAATCCAATCAGGGACTGGGCACAGAACCAATATTTATTACCAATACTCACCGTGTTTTACCACTGGTAAATTAAATGAGTATAGAGTTAAAAGAATGACTTAGATGAATAAAAGTAGCATAATTAATATTTAATGGGATAAATGAAACTGGTATATATTGAGATAAAGGATATTCCCAAAATGATTTGATTTTTTTTTTTTTTTCAGAGAAAAAGAGATGAGAAAGAGATCAAAGGAGAGGCTTAAGGAAAAAGAGAAACAGAGATTTGTACTAAGAAATGATCCAGTTGTGTCTTTAAAGATAGATCACATTTTGAGAAGCAGGCAGACCCACAGACAAAACTCTCCCAAACAGCAATTTTTTAATTCCTTGGCTTCCACTATGAAATTAATTACTTTTTTATGAATAGTAAACTTACTGTCTCCCGTACTCTTCCAAATTGTCTAAGATAGAGTCTATCATTGGATCAGTTAATTGGATCAGCTCACTCTTCATGATAAGCATGAGAATTACACAGTATTTTATACTCTAAATTTGAAAGAACCTTCCATACCTGCCCCATCAGTTGGTTACCATCTTAGCTTACCAAATTTATGATCTGTGAGCTTCCATGACCACTCACATCTGTCTTGATTTTCCCTGGGGCTGCAGCAACGATGGTTGAGAAGAAATTCATAAGTGTTTGGTTTTGAAGTACTGTGTTGGCCTCATGAGACTGGAGTAAGAAAAGAGAGGAAGTTTCTGTTTCTCTCAGATTTCATTTTAACAAGATTCCAGACTGACATAATTTCCCAACCAAGTGGGACCAATTTAAATACCAGGATATAGTGATTTTTTCTTACTATTTGATTTTAGCATTTCACTTTTTAACTAGGAACCATAAGGCATCATTCAATAAATATTTAATAGGCTGTTATAATATAGAAAGCACCCTGCTAAGTCTTGCTGAAGATGTAAAGGAAAATAAAACATGACTTGTTTCCAATCCAGTTATGCCAGTTCATATACATGCAATACAGTTAAATATATGTAATAGCATAAATGAACTAGAAGCAAACTCTCTCTCTCTCTATTTGTATATATATATATATATGTCCCACTTATCCCATTATTTAATATTTAAATATGCCACTTTTATTCATATATACACACACACAAATGAATTTTTGTGTACATATATATGTATCTATATCTATTGTCTATATCTATTGTCAACTGAAGAATAATAAGGTTCATAAATTTGGAAAGAAGAGCTTTATTTCTCCTAAATGGTTGCAGCCTGCAGGTGGCCCTTCTGACAGGCTGGAAAGTGTAGCATCCAGTTACCAACCAAATACAGGAACTTTGAGGGAGACTTAAAGGGACCCAAAATTTATGCTGAGTGGAGTGGTCAAGTATACATATTTAATAAGCTATAGAAGGAGTCATTAATATTTATGAATGGAGAAAGATGCACATGTGCAATGGAGCTTTACATCCCTTCATGAGTCACATGTACAAAAAGTGATGGCATCAGCATGATCTGAGGGTGGAGTTTTCAGCCCTCTGAGGTCAAAAGATAAAGCAGAGGACACAAAAGTCCTCATTGTACACCCTCTATAGACTGGCCAGAATCACTCCGTGGTCCCTGGTCTCTTAACAGCAACGAATGCCATTCAGCTGTTGTATTAAAACTGCAAAAATGGAGGAGCAGTGTCAGGGGTTGGTTGAAATCAGCAGTAGAGTGAATCTTTCAAAAGGGCTGGTTTCTGTCTAACCCTCAAGGAAAAAAGTCTAACGGCAGTTAACAAAGAAGGGTGTATAATGAGGTGAATCTGCCCTCTTATCACTTCATGGCTAAGAACTCCGTTTTCAAGGTTTCCCTAGGGTCCCCTTGGCCAAGAGGGGATCAGTTCGGTTGGTTGGAGAGATCAGAATTTCATTTTTACTTCTCACTCTATGGATAGATAAATATATAGATAGACAGATGATAGATAGGTAGAAGATAGACATAGAGAGATAAATAGATAGATGATGGATGGATAAATAGAGACAGATAGATAGATAGATAGATAGATAGATAGATAGATACAATAATTCACAATATAAGACAACATATAGGCTCTAATAGAGGAATGACAATATGTAAAAAGGAAGAGTGGAAATATCAGAGAATAAAAAGATATGAGCCCCAACTCCACACACACACACACACAAAATAGACACTTTTTTAATGGGGAGTGTGGACTCCTGATAAGCAACAAGGATAGAGTCTAGCTGTCGAGATAGAAGAAAGAAGGAAAGGGGGAGAGGAAAACCAGCTCTAGCAAAAATGCTGACTAACCATCATTTTCTTGCACAAACACCCTGACACAGGATGCCTGGGGTGGAAAGACCTGCCAGTTAAGAATCACCCCAATGTATTTTTAGCAAAGCAGCATGACCCTAACCACATATAGCCCCTAGAGCATGACCCTATAAAACTTCCCTCCAGACCCTGACTCTTCTCAAACAACCCCCTCTCTGCTGTGGTGCCCATTGCTTCCTTGCAACATACTTTCTCTCTAATATACCTGCTTTCTTTAACTCATTACTGTCTTGGTAAATTCTTTTGCCACTGACAATGCCAGCCCCAGTCAGTGACAACCCATGACAGGGAGGATTTCAACTGATGGAGAAGAGGTTGGCAGATATGAGATAACCCAGTCAACTTGAGAAATATTAAGAAATCATGTTTAAATGACACTTCAGTGCTGAAATTTAAAAGTCATTATAAATCAGAGTGAAGAATTTGGCCTTCGTGCTACAAATAAGAGAAAGCCATTCAAGGATTCTTAGTAAAGTAACATCAAGAATGTAATATTTAGGAGGATCCATCTATCAGCATTAGGTAGACTCATTGAAAGAAAAGTTGCTTGGAGGCATAGAATCTAACAGAATGAAACTTCATGGGAAGGCAGAATCAGCAGACTGATATGGCTTCAAATTCCATTTACTAGCTCTATGACCTCAAGCAATTTACTCAGCTTCTCTTTGGTTTCACAGTTCCCCCCATTGTAAAAGAGAAATAAGAAAAGAAAATTTACAAGCTTGTGGTCAAGATTAAATCAGATGGTGTATGTAAAGTGCCTAGCAAGGAATTGGCTCAGTCCTTGTTTATGGAAGAATGTCTTAATTTTGGCTTCACTTTTGATGGATGATTTTGTTGATTATACAAACCATGATTGACAGATCTTTTTCTTTTAGCACTTTGAGTATGTTATGCCATTGCTTTCTGGACTCTGTTGTTTCTGATGAGCTATAAGGCATTTTTCATGTTATTGTTCACTTCTATATGTTGAGTCATTTTTCTCTTGCTGCTTTCAAGATTCTCTTTTTGTTTTTGGCCTTCAACAGTTTGACTATGATATGTATGATTCAGATCTTTTGTGTTTATCATTCTTGGGGTTCTCCGAACTTATTCTGACATTTTGGAAATAATTGGCTGAGCCCCTGTCTTTTAAGTAATGTTTGCCAACACAAACGTATAAAGTTTCATTAAGTGTGAAGTTTAGCTTATTAATATTTAGCTTAGAATATATCTTAGAATCATTTTCCTTCTTAGGTTGCAGTATTTTTTCTTTGACGTTTTGCTCCACTAGCCACCTTATAAGTTACATCAACGCTGACATACTTTACTTGCCCTCAAAAATCAGACAGAATGGATACAGTACTAGTTTCTGTGATATAAAGAAATAATTTGTAAATTCATTCGTTGCATTTAGTAAAAATTAATATTTATTGGTCACTCCCTCTAATCTCGAGTCCTCTAAGTACTTTGCAAATATGATCTCACATAATCTTGCATATAGTATATGTAGTATATATATATAATCATATACTATATACTATATATTGTCTGACTTTACAGATGAGCAAACTAAGGCTTAGAGGGGTTAAATAACTTGTCTTGGTTGCACAGCTAGTAGTAAGTGGCTGAACCAGATTCATTTGACCAGTCTGACTCATAAGCCCTATACATTACTGTCTGAATTGAGGCATGCTTCTTTAATTTTGTATTTCTTTTCCCAAAGGCAGAAATTTATTTCAAGTCTCCAACCTTCGTTTTAACTTGAACATAATGATAATGTGTTTTCTATTAGGGCCTTTCTTTATACTCCCATACAAGAGGTAATACTGTAAAGTGTCTCTTGGACCCTGATTTTGGTAATAGATTATCTGGATTCAAATGTAAATCCATCTCTTTGCTATCTGTGTTGACAAGTAATTTAAAATCCGTATGTCTTGGTTTTTTCATCTTAATTCAGTATAATAAGAGTAACTACCACGTAGCACCACAAAATGCTAGGACAGTCTAACCCAAAGTAAGCACTCAATAAATGTTAGATATTATTATTACCTTGTATCTTTTACATTGTACTTATCAGATTATACTATAATTTTCTGTTTGTCTGATTTTCCTATTTAACTATTAATCCCAAAAGGCAGAGACTACATCATTTTCATCTTTGTAGCCCTGAAGCCTATCAGTATCTGAAACATACTACTAATACATTATATTTTTAAGGGATAGATGGATGAAAGAGTTTTTTCACTGGGCAAGCTAACATTTTACATCAGATTTTCAGCCTAGAAAAAAATAGCCAGGTGTTCTCTGTTAATTTTCAGAACGTGGTAAGTTCACCACATATGTAGCAGTAAATTGCAGATGGCAAAGGAAAACTCCCCACAAACAGAGAGAAAAGAGATGTCAGTGGCCCTAGCTCATCACACATCTTTGACAAATCTAGTTTATGTAACTCCACAGAAGCTAATGAGAAGCCATGAGGACTCATGGTCCAGAAGTGCTCTTGATTTCAGAATAATCCATGCCAATCTTACTTTGTTCAAGACATACATGCTTTTGGGTAGTTGTCCACTGGTAGGAGTTTCATTTTCCCTTGTAATTAACGATTTGCTTGCATCGTCCATCCCACCATTCCCTCTCCCTCATCTTCACAGGGTCCACAAACACACCAGAGGAAATGTCTGTGTTCATGTACCATATTAGCCTCTTGAGAGGGCTTGCATTTGACATTTTTAGTTTCGAGAGAAAAAAAAAATGACCAGAAAATATAACAGTACTATTTTATATGTGTATATATATGCACATTTACATATATGCACATATACATATATATATCCAACTAAAAAAAGAGTTAGCTTATTGGTATCATTAGGAATTCAATACAAAACTCATGGACTGACCTAGAGGCCAGGCACAGTGGCTCACGCCTGTAATCCCAACACTTTGGGAGGCTGAGGCAGGCGAATCACGAGGGTGGGAGATCGAAATCATCCTGGCTAACATGGTGAAACCCCGTCTCTACTAAAAATGGGCAAAAAATTAGCCAGGCGTGGTGGCACACGCCTGTAGTCACAGCTACTTGGGAGGCAGAGGCAGGAGAATGGCGTGAACCCGGGAGGCAGAGCTTGCAGTGAGCCGAGATTGCACCACTGCACTCCAGCCTGGGCGACAGAGCAAGACTCTGTCTCAAAAAAAAAAAAAAAAAAAAAAAAAAAAAAAAAAATATGGCTTGACCTTAGCCCAACACCTAAAGACTTGATCTCTGGAGTGATACCATTTGGGTTTGAAGCTCAGCTCCATCATTTGCTACCTGTGCCTCTTTTTTCATAAATCACTTTTCTGAGTATCTATTTCCTCATTTATACCTTTCTCACTGGCTGGTGGTCAGGATTAAGCGAGATGTCTAATATGAAAGAAGATGGCAACATTATCATCATTCTCATTTTACAGATACAGAAACCAATGGCTAGAGATGTTAGCAACTGGCAGCATGTTTTCCTGAAAATTAACTCCACAAAACCCAACTTTCTAAACATCTAATTTGCTTTATTTACTAAGTTCACTGGTTTGATGAAAATGCTTTTTATACCTTTAAGTGATGAGAAAACTAAAAATCAAACAGGAATGTTTTAAGAACTTAAAGGGATGGTTGAATTTTGGTGTCTCATGATAAACGATCTAGCAAAACAGAAATGTCAACATTTGTTATGGGAATTTCTCAGTTTCTATTGATATCTAGATCCACTTTAACATTATTTCTGTTTTGTCAGATTTTAGCCGTTTTAGGAATTTTTCAGTCAATTTTTAAAATTCTTTGCATTTATTAATTTATAGTCAAGGAATATTAGAAGTACTAATATAATCTACTGTAATAAAATATTCTGAACAGCTCCACTTTCTTTACATACTTTGAAATTTTTAACCCTTTTATGTCCAGTATGTCAATTAACTTATGACTATCCCAATTGTTTCTTATTAGCAAATAGAATTTCTGCATTTCCCATCTGATGAGATTTTTCTCCAATTTATTTTTATTTAAGATACTTTTGGATTTAATTTTAAATTCTTAATTTAATTTAAATAGTTAATGTAATTCAATCTTTCCTTAATTAAAATAACTGAAAATCGAACTTAAATTAAAATATTTAATTCCACTTAAAATGGAAGCTCAATTTAATTTAAAATTAAAATTTAATTTAATTTAAAATTGTGATTATTTCACATGCTTTTGAATTAAATTTAAATTTTAAATTGTTACAGATACAAACTGAAACTTGATATGCCATTTGAGATATTGGCAACGGAATATTAAAAGTGCGTGAAGTTTGAAAAAATATAAAATGACATTCAAAAGCATCCAAATTCACATCCAAAAGAAGGAACTGAAACAATTCTAACATGTATAAGAGTCAAAATGTTGGCTGGAAAATAGCATTTTTAATTGAACTTATAATGATTTTTTTAATTCTTGACCATTTTTCTCAGCTACCATATTAGACTTAGTATAATTCATATTCTTGCTAAGCTGACTAACATTGTTGTTAGAAACTATCAGAACTGGTTATTTGGTTAACAGATCATCAGGAGAATTGATCTGCTTCCTAGATAATTTTCCCACAGTTATACTGGCAGCCAATTTTAGAGCCAAAATCTCCTTGAGACATAGTTCTCCTTTGGGTGCACGATTTTAGAGAACATAGGCCAAAGAAACTCAAATGAAAAGTCCGCCATGGTTAGTCTACTTGAGCAAGTTGTACATGACCATAGATTACCCAGTGCCAGGTTAAGTGAAATTTTTGGTTTTGACTACATAATCAGAACAATTAAGCAATATGTTATGGGTTGTTTACACATTTTGTGTTAAAGGATAAAGCTTCCATTTAGCGTTCTCCATATCTTCAGCTAAATATTATCTCCCAAACATCCTTTTGATCAAACAAGAAGGAAACTCCATTTTCTGATACCGCAGTATTTTATTAGAAACTACTTTAGTTACCTCTTCAGTCAAACTTTGAAGCACGCCATAATACTTTTATATTGTTGCTTTTACTTCTTAAGGAAGTTGGTAGAATTCTCTCTTTTAGGAGAAAAGCAAGATGATACACTAAGGAGAAAAAAAGCATATTTTGATGAGTACCCAAAAAAACTAGAAAACAAACAATAGTTGCCTCTTTCTTCCAACATCTAACAGTTTTGTCTCATTATTTGGAATATATGGTTACTATTTAGGAAACTACTGTCACCAATGTTTGTGAAAAAACGATACTAAAATACATATTTATACTATCTCTTTTTTGAGTTATATAAATCCCTATTTATTTAAAGAAAATAAATGTCATACATTTCAATGATTTTATTTCCTTTCTCAAATAGAAGACATTTCAGAAAAAGCCAATAAAATTAAGAAAGAGCAAGGAATGGTATGCCATGCACTGTGCGTGATGTTCAGTAAATGATGTTTTATGTTGATAAGGAGAAGTAAGAGAAAAATAAGGAGAAGTACAATTCTAAGTATATTATTTTTTAATTTATGCTGCAAAACAGAATTATTTAGTCACACCTCTAAATTTAGTGTAAAACCAGTAATGAGGCAATCACTAAAATGTAAATCAGGCAGAAGAGAATAAAAACCTAAGATCTACTTTTTAACCATTTTCTTTGTGAGTAGGGAAGAAAATATGTTCCATGGTAGATGTGTTTTTGGAATTCAAACGATGGTTGTTTTTTTTTTGAGTACCAGGATAGGTCAATATGATTGTCATTTTCATTACCAATCATCAAGTGTCCATTATCTGCCAGCAATATATTCACTTATTTAATCTTTCAGATAATACAAGGGAACTTCAAACACTTCAAGAAAAATTGAATTGAAAGATATAAATATAAACTTTCTCAACATAAGCCCCATCAAGTTCAAGACACTTTCATAAATGATCATACCAGCCATTTAGTCCATCTCTAAAGAACTGAGGGTACTGGGAATTTGACCAATGCGGTCTCCTTTACATTATTAACTGAAAAAACGTGGATGTTTTCCACAGATTTTGTAAGATTAGGAAATGAAAAGAAGTCAGAAGCAGTCAAATCAGGATTGCAAGGTGCATGCCTAATGACTTCCCATCAAAACTCTTGCAAAATTGCCCTTGTTTGATGAGAAGAATTAACATGACTATTGTCATAATGAAGAAGTCTCTGGTGAAGTTTTTCCGGGCATTCTTCTGCTAAAGATTTGGCTAACTTTCTCAAAACAATCTCATAACAAGCAGATGTTATCATTCTTTGGTCCTACAGAAATTCAGCAAGCAAAGTGCTTTGAGCATCCTAAACAAACTGTTGCCATGACCTTTCCTCATAGATCCTCTGCTTTTGCTTTAATTGGACCACTTCCACCTCTTGGTATTGCTTTGATTGTGCTTTGTCTTCAGAATTATGCTAGTAAAGCCATGTTTCATCTCCTATAACAATTCTTTGAAGAGAGGCATCAGAATCTTAACCCGACTTTTTTAAAATGTCAATTGAAAGCTCTGCTCTTGTCTGCAGTTGATCTGGGCACAACAGTTTTGGCAACCACTGAGTGAAAAGTTTGCCCAACTTTAATTTTTCAGGCAGGATTGTGTAACCTGAACCAATAGAGACGTCTATGGTGTTGACTATTGTTAATGTTGTTAATCATTGGTCATTGGTCCTCCTCAATTAGGACATGAACAAGATAAATTTTTTCCTCAAAAATTGATACGGATGGTATGCCGCGGTGGACATCTTACAAATCATCCATTGTAAACTTCTGATTCCTTTAGGGCATTGTCCACATAAACTTTTCATATAGCATCAATGATTTTGCCACTGTTCCACCCAAGCTTGACCATAAATTTGATATTCATTCTTGTTTCAATTTTAGCAGAATTTGGCCAGCTGTGGTAGCTCATGCCTGTAATTCCAGCACTTTGGGAGGCCGAGGCAGGAGGGTCACTGGAACTCAGGAGTTTGAGACCAGCCTGGGCAAAAGAGTGAGACCTCTTCTCTAAAAAAAAAAAAATCAAAAAAATTAGCCAGGCGTGGTAGCATGCATCTGTAGCCCCAGCTACTCAGGAGACCGAGGTGGGAGGATTACTTAAGCCTGGGAGTTTGAGGCTGCAGTGAGCCATGGTTACACCGTTGCACTCCAGCCTGGATGACAGAGCAAGAACCTATCTTAAAAAATAAATAAATAAAAATATTTAGCAGAATTCACATTACACTTAGAGGGACTCTTTTCAAACTGATGCCTTATCCTTCTGAAATACTTCTGCCTAGTGTTTCAAACTAGATTCTGTTCAGACGTGTTATAGGATGCTAGCATGAGTTTATCTGAGTGCAAAAAATTTTTGAAATCCATTCATAATACACATTCCCATGATCTTTTTGAAGACCACTCATATTATAATACCACTATTTTATAGATAAAGAAACAAAATTATAAAGGTTAAGGACCTCATCTAATGTCTAATGGCTTATAAGCAAAAGAATCAAGATTGATAGTTATAATTCTAGATATTCAATTTTTCCTCTTTCCTATAAGCTGCCATGAAGTTGCATCCCTCTCTTCCTACATAGAAAGCAGATCACTGGGCAGAGAGACTTACAGCCCAGGTGTAAGCACACACTTAGCATTTGGCTTTCATCGCTAAAATCTCTGACTCCACAGAAATGAAATTTTTTGAAGCAGAATTTTAGGTGCCAATTCAAAATTCCAAATGCTACTGAAGCAAACATTTATTTTCATTATTATTCCTTAGTATACTAGATGTGAGAAAGATAAATGTGAACTCTCTGCTTCTTGGCCAGACTGCAAGTTTATGACATGACATGAAATTTTTGGTGAAATCACCCAACTCTCCTGTACCAGTGAAATGATTTCTTACACAATCCAATGATCATATTCAGATCCACACCTTAAGAAAATTATCTTTTTTTCTCCATCTAAAAATACTTTCCATAATTGACGGTGTCATGTACATACTAGGCACCACTATGAAAATAATTCTCTATTACTTCAAGCTGGTACAATCAATATTGTTTAATTTCCTTTTTTTTTTCTTTTTTTTTTTTTTTTTTGCTTTTGTTTTTGTTTTTGGAGACGAAGTCTCCCTCTGTCGCCAAGCTGGAGTGCAATGGCACAATCTCAGCTCACTGAAACCTCTGCCTCCTCGGTTCAAGCGATTCTCCTGCCTCAGCCTCCGGAGTAGCTGGGACTACAGGCACACGCCACCACACCCAGCTCCTTTTTGTAATTTTAGTAGAGACGGGGTTTCACCATGTTGGCCGGATGGTCTCAATCTCTTGACCTTGTGATCTGCCCGCCTCAGCCTCCCAAAGTGCTGGGATTACACGCGTGAGCCACTGTGCCCAGCCTTGTTTAATTTCTTAACATCCTCTACATGTAACTGTCTCACAAGCCAGGTCAGTACCAGCAATAAATTTGCAGAAAAGAAGCAGAGTAAAGAAGGATGATACACTAAGAGGAATAAAAAGATTATTAATAGTTGCAGAATTAGACAGCCTTGCTAAATGAAAAGGATAGAGATGGCAGTTTCATAATTGCCTCTGATTGATTGATATGACAGATGTAACAATAGCAGAGGATGTACAGCACAGCACCAAACAGTGATGTCACAGACATCAAAACACAATAGCAGACATTCTTTTTTAAAACAAATTTGTTTAATCTCTGAAAGTTTACCTGGTTCACTGACTCTAGTATCTGATTTTTGACCTCTGGAGACGTTTGAGGCATGAGATTTGTGCATGGCCTAGGTTGGTGGAAACAGAGTCTCCTGCCCAGAGCATTGTGTGCCACCACTGTCAAGAATCCTGTGGAATCAATAGTCAAAATATAAGGTGGAGAGGGCCAAAGATAGTTTTCTGGGAAAATGAGACATAATTAGGCAATAATTCAATAGAAAATCTGAACCAAAAATTGGGGCTTGAAGCACAGAATCAAGGATAGAAGGAACAGGAGAGGAGAGTAGAAACCTTGAATAAAGTGGAGGCAGGAGTCAATGTAAGCAAATTGTGAAACAGAACCCACTGGCCTCTGCCATCCCAAAGGCCCAAGGCCATCATGGCAGGGCAGTTATGTTGGAAAAGCCAAAAAGCTAGAGGATACAAATGGAAACTAATAATGTCCTATAATCCCCGAACTGAAATGCTAATGGAAGATCTTTCATAGAAGAGAAAATTTTAAATAATTACCAAAAATAATTTCTCAGTTATTTAATCCTAGAATGTAAAATAGTGGATGGGGAAGATGTTTTGGAATTCTACAAGACTTGAGTTGAGATCTAGACATTTTCTCTGACTTTGTGTGCTTTGGTTAGTAACTTTGCTTAGCCAAGACTCAGTTTATCAGTCTGTTTACACATTGCCATAAAAAAATACCCAAGATTGGGTAATTTATAAAGGAAATAGGTTTAATTGGCTCACAGTTCCACATGGCTGGGGAAGCCTCAGGAAACTTACAATCATAGTGGAAGGCAAAGGGAAAGTAGGCACATCTTCACAAGTCAGCAGGAAAAAAAAAAGCAAGTGAAGGAGGAACTTGCCAAACACTTATAAAACCATCAGATCTTGTGAGAACTCACTCACTATCATGAGAACAGCATGGAGGAAACTGCCCCCTTGATTCAATCACCTCCCACCAGGTTTCTCCCTCAACACCCGGGCATTATAATCCAAGATGAGATTTGAGTGGGGACACAAAGCCAAACAACATCATTCAGTCTCCTGAGAATAATAATAGTGTTTATCTCACAAGTTTTTATAAAGACAAAATGACACATTCCACATTCCACATAAAGCACTTAACATATTAACCAACACATAGAAAGTACCATATACTTTCGTTTAAAGCCAGTGTTTCATTCAGGTATAACTGACCTATAATAAACCACACATATTTAAGTTGGACAATTTTATGATTTTTAACATATGTATAGGCTCATTAAACAATCTCCACAATTAGGAAAATGAACACACTCATCACCCCAAAAAAGTCACCTTGTGTCATTTTCTCTACTTCTTTCCTTCTGTTCTTACCATCACTCCACCACGTTGCATCTTGAGAAACAAATTATTTTATTTCTGTCATTAGAGTTTTTATGCTTTAGAATGGTATACTTATGGAAACATATAGTATGTACTCTTTTAGTGGGGAGGGGTGGTCTAGCTTTTGTCACTCAGCATAGTATTTTTGAGATTTATTGTGTCGGGAGTCTCCAAATCACTCATAGGAGGTTCAATAATATTCTAGGACTCCAGTGTCTGATTTTTCTTCTCTAGAAAATCATTAAATAATTAATTATGATGTATTTAGGGTTTCTTATGCTTTGAACTTCCTGTATCTGTTGGTTTAAAGTTTTCCTCAAATTCTAAAAATTAACAGACATCATTGTTCTGTGCGGGAAATGTATGAGGGTAAACACCCTTTATCCCAAGTATATGTCAATACAGATATAATAAGCAAATCACTATGCGAAAGGGAGAAGAAAAGAAAAACATATATATATATATATATATATATATATGTTTACACTCATCAGACTTTGTATATATGTTTACACTCATCAGACTTTGAAGGAAGCATCACCAGACCAGGAGGCAACAGCTTGGGCTCCAGAGTCAGCTGCCTGTCCGTGCACAGATGAGGAGAGGTCTCATGAAGCTTTGGTGTGGTCTGGGACCCTAGCTCATTTGTAACAATTTGTTTGGTGTGAGGCCCAGTCACTAGGGCCCTTTGTGACCAGGCTCAAAGAACACAAAAACATCAACTTGTTTTTGTGACTGTCTGTTGTTTTTCAGTAACTAATGTACAGGAATAGATTGAAATAGAGATTTCTCCCAAACAGTGCCAGATGAATGCCTCAAGTGGCTACCTGTTCTAGGACTTGGTAACCATTGTTTGTTCAATTCCTCCACATGCAATTCCCCCACAATTATTTATTTAAAAATTATCTGTCTCAATTCTTTCTCTCTTCTCTTTTGAGGATTTCAGTTACACATATATTAAACCACTTCAAGTTGTCTTGAATTTTTCATTCTTTTTTTTTTTTTTTTGCCTTTTATGTATTTCATTTTGGATAGTGTTTACTGCTAAATCTTTATTTACTTATCTTTTCTTCTACAATGTCTAATCTGATGTTAGTCACATCCAGGGCAGTTTTCTTCTTTTTTTTTTTTTTTTTAATCTCAGACATTATAGTGTGTGTGACCAGAACTCTAACTTGGATCTTTTTATATCTTCTATATTTCTACTTAATATCTACAATCTTATCTCCAAGTTCTTGAAAATATGAAATACTGTATGTTAAAGGAAACAAAATGGCAAGTATGTAGGATGAACAAGTTTAGAGATCAAGTGTACAACATGAGGAATAAAGTTAATAAAATTATATTGCATTAGGGATTTCTGTTAAGTAGAATTTAGCTGCACTTGTCACAAGAAGAAAGTAATTATGTGAGATGATAGATATATTAGTTAGCTTCACTTTAATAAGTTTTTACTATCTATATGTATCCTATAACATCATGTTTTAAGCCTCAAATATATACAATAAAATTTATTTTGAGAAATAAAATAAATACATGTTTTAATATTCTTATCCACTAATTCAGTCTTCTGTGACATTTTGGGTTATGGATTGTATATTCTTACTCCTTCACATGCTTAATTATTTTCTATTGAATGCCAGACATTGTGAATTTTATTTCATTGAGTCCTGGACCCTCTGGTATTCCTGTACATATTCTTGAACTTTGTTCTGGGACAAAGTTAGGTTATAGAGAATCAACTTTCTGGCCCACGTTTAAGCTTTGTTATGCAATAACATTGCAGCATGTAGGGCTAGGTCTGATTTTAACCCACCATTGAAGCAAAACTCTTCTGAGTATTCTGTCCAATGTACCATGAATTACAAAGTTTTCTGCTTTGGCTAATGGAGCAGGAACTATTTCTGGTCCTGTGTCAGTTCTCAGCATGCTTCCCGCTAATCGTTCTGGATGGTTATTTTCCCAGTCTTGACTACTTTCTTCATACACACACTGCTCAATATTCAGATGAAGACTCGATAGGGTCTTCTTTGCATCTCCAAAGCTCCTTTCTCTGCAACTCTCCCCTTTCCATTGTTCCAGCTCCCTTAGCCTCCCCAGACTCCCAGCTTCATCTCAACTCTGGGAGGTTATTGTGCTTACTTGGTCTCCCCTTCCCAGAACTATAGTCTGAAGCTTTCAACAGGCAGTAATCTTGGGGACTTTTAGGGCTCATCTTGTATCCCATGTCTCAGAGGTCACTGTTCTTTGTTGCCCAATGTCTAAAAAACAGTCATTTCATACATTTTCTGGGTTTATCATTATTATTATTATTATTATTATTATTATTATAGGGAAGAGGGTAAATGTGGTCTCTGTTTCTTTACCTTGGCTGGAAGCCCTACATACTTTTTGAAATATATGAACAAATTTATTTATATCAACATCTTTCATAATTGAATGACAAACAGACTCTAATTTGCTATAAGATAGTCAATAAACCATTGAAAGCAATACATATGTTTATGTATGTGCATGCTTATGTGTTTCAAAAGAGAGATCCTAGAGAATCGTCAGTCCAAAGGCTTCAAAATTTATTGTTTTTTAAACTGTAGGCTATCTGATCAATAATCTTTGTGTATGTGGGTTACACTAAGCTTATTTTGTTGATAAGATTAATAAACAGAGAAATCTCACCCCTAGCACACGTAACAAAAATAGGATATAACAAATGAGTTCGTGCATATGAAAGCTTTAGTCATGCTATTTTTTCTCTTTGTCAGTCATCTTTCATAATGTCCCAGTTTCTTGAGGTAATTTTGGTGGAATTAAAACTGGACAGCTTAAAATTATATAATTAAATACATTCAGCTTCAATTAAAAATTATAATTGCTTCAAAGCTGCTAACATGACCCTTGTTAGCAAGAACACATGAGTACAAATGACCTATTCATTGACGTATGTCAGAAAAGTTTTGAAAAATGGGGGAGATGGGTAGGTAAAACATTTCTCATAGAACACCTTCAGTCAGGATGACACATGGTAAACAGCCTGCATGTAGTGCAATGTCTTCCTTTTATAGATTAGGAAACTGAAACCCAAACTTAAATAACATCCCGAGTCACACGGTTGGTGCATTACTAAATATGGATATGACCAAAATCTTTTTATCCTCTGTATTGATTATTAATTTACTTGTTTGTTTTCTCATAATGGAAATGCCCTTTTCAATGTGGAATCATTTCTCCATATCAGAATATAAGACCCAGAGAGAAGCCGCTGTGTTGAGTCCCAATTCAACTATTCCTACTATCATGGAGCATCTACCTTGTGATCAACGTTGTTTGAGAAAGTGAAAACCCTCCCAATTCATTTAGTAATTCAACTGATGTTTTTTGGCCATCTTCTCCACACCATTTATCATTCTGTTTGCTAGAGAAAGAGGTGAACAAGGCAGACAAGATCCTGCTCTGAAAGATTTTACCTTTTAGTTGGGACGAGAGGAAGGGAGGGACTGAAGACGAAAGACAAGTGTAGAAATATAACTTTAATTCGGGATGAGTGACCATGTATAGTGAACATTATACAGTGATAGAAAGTGGTTATCATGAAGAATGATACAAATTGATGCATTTGCAATCTACATTGCAAGTAGATATTGTGGGACTTTTCAACAGATTGTATGAGAGGAGTGAAGGAAAGAAATGAGGCTAGGACAGCGGGAGGTGGGGAACAGGAAGGCAGGACACCCAGTGAGAATTGGATGGAGAACAAAGTCAAAAATTCTGTCTAAGATTCATTAATTGGAAGGCACCCATTAGAACTGTTTCTCTCAAATTTTAAAATTCAAGTTCTGATGCAGTTAAGTCTTGAATGGGCCCAGGGGTCAACATTTCAAACAACATTTCTGGGATGATGTCAGTGATATCGCTACACAGACCACGTTTTCAGTAGCAAGTTCTTAGTTAACCAAGTGGATTATAGTTAAAATAGTGATATAGAGCTGTATAGAAAGGTAAGAAACTGAATTATAAAATTTGGTAACATTTGATACATTCCGTAAAGCCCAAATTAATTGAGAAAATATAGAAGAATTAGCAAACCAGAGAGTTTAGAGAAAAATCCTATAAAATTTAGTGCACAATGTATAAGAAACCAACATTTGTATAAGACAGAATGTGAATTTAAAATAAGAAGAGAGAAACAGGGATAAATGTAGAATTCAAGAATCAGAAATAGGTTGTGAGCTGGATATTGCACTATAGTTCTACAAGGCAGGTAAGATGAAAAACAATCCCCTTTGATTCCCTTTTTACTAATCTTATCCTAACCCATTCTATAAGCACCATTTGAAATTTCAGGGTAATAAAAGCTTGGAGTCAAAGACAGAAGGCAATGCCAATAAGTCACTGGAGTTTGGGCTGATGAATTTTAAATAAGAAACTAACAGCTTAAACATTATTCCTTAGACCAATGGCTAACTGAACCTTTTCTGGGAATAATAGAGAAATATGAGTACATCCAGGGACCGAAAAAGGTAACACTATGGCTGAATTTTGATGGAACTGTAAGTTACAAAAGAGAAGGAAGCTCCCCTAAAGGGCCATTCAAAGTATTTAAATTTGCACTCACCAAAGCATGTACTAATGTTTTAACAGCTGGAGTGGTTAAGCATTCTTCTGTTTTAGTAGTTTTAATAGCTGATGACAAGAAGGGAAGGTTAGACACCCAGAGAGCTCGGCAGCCTTACGGCAACACCTGTAATGAATGAAAGTTTGTTTTGATGGAACGGAACAGTATCTTCTGAAGAACAAAAATGTTTAATAGACTGTTCTATATATTTAAATTAAAGGGGATTTGCCCTTTACTTAAACTTGACTAGCAGACTCCACAAAAGCTCTAAACAATAGTACTGCAATTGCTAGAATACAAAAATGGAGCAGATTGTCATCAACGAATGTATATCTAGTGCCTACAGTGTGAGAACACGTCTATTCTATGTTCAGGCAGACACCACATAAAGCAAAATAGGGATTTGGCCATAAAGTTTAATAGGAATTTAACAATTATCCAGTCCATTCAGTCAAAGAAGAAGGCAATTTGGAAAATTGAGAAACTGGATTAGGATCCTGATCTCTTACCTCTTTCTTATGTAAGCCCTACACCCTATTATGCCCACTCATCTACAGACTTTCAGTCTGCAATGTCCTTTACCTTTTATATAGGCCTAAAAAAGCGATAGGAAATAAAGCTCCTCCCAGTAGCATGCTATCTACTAGGGCAGATATAATACGTTCCCCATGTAAATATGAGGCAGAATGCTAAGTTTTAGAGTTGGGGTACTCGGATTTTAGAGTTTGCATCAGAATCACCTGGAGGACTTGTTAAACCACAGATTGCCAAGCCCCACCTCCAGAGTTTCTGAATCAGTAGGTCTGGAGCAAGGCCCAAGAATTTGCAGCTCTAACAAGTACCCAGGTGTTACTGATGCTGCTGACCCAGTGACCACAGTTTGAGAACTGTTTTAGAAGATGACAGACAGAAACAGCATTTTCAGCCCAAGCTGTCAGAGATAGCTTCAATGAGACCATTAAGCACAAATTGAATCTTGAAGGACTGAAGACTGCAGCATGGAAAATAGGAGAAAGAGGGTATTAGAAACTAAAGGAAGGCACTAGTTAATAAGCTAAAACTGCAAAATATTTTCCCTGCCCCCATACTACTGTGGTTATTAAAGATCTAAGTATACAATACAGGAAGTGAAGATATTCCCATTTTCACATTGCTTGAAAAACTCAAAAAAAAAAAAAAGCAAACTTTCCAAGGAGTTACCCCAGATCCTAATTTTGCAATATATTTATTGAATCTCCTACCTCTTTTATTGAATCTGTCACAACGGCAATCCACACTCAAAAATGAAAAACAGGCACTATTAGCCAAAATGCTACAGAAGATTTGGGGGATTTTCTTATCTAGGGCCTGATGTTGTTCTTAGACATCCATGGACACTATCTCTATTTCAATATCCTCTGACAATATAATAATGTAAGCCTTTTATGTCTTTTGCTATTGTCCAGAATACTCAGAATGAAAGAAAAACAGATATAAAAATATTTCTAAAAAGAAATATGAAAAAATTAATTAGAGGGCCATATAACAAAATAAATTAGGACAATGCAATATATAACACACTAGTCTTTAATTTGCTGGAAGAGCAACAAAAGAACCAGAAAAAAAAAATGACAGTATTCAAATGCTAGTCAGGGTTAATGCATCTTGAAAAAAAATCAATCCCTTGGTGCAATTTCAGAAATAAAGAAATAGAAGTTT